>NC_057807.1:589816009-590160773 GCF_018294505.1 Triticum aestivum | reverse complement strand
GGCGGAGCGGAAGAAAATGAGACCGGGAGGGGGGGGGGGTGGACTGGGGGTGTCGGGGTCCTACGTGTTTGTTGTCCGGACTCCCGCAAAGCTCCGCACACTTTGTCTCCAATTTGTGGGAGAAAACGCGTCCGGACTGCGCCGCGGATCGATGCAGGCCCGCGTTGGATGACTTCAGCCATCCGTACGTATGCGGGCGGTTTGCAGGTCCGCCTTGGAGATGACTTAATATACACAGTGGAAACCGGTGAAAAACAAGTGAAAATATCTTTCAAAGGTTTCAAATAATTTCAAATAATATATTCTTAAAAAACACAGTATCCTGGAGAAGTGACGTTCTACAGACACGTCAATTAAATTTCAGTTGGGAGCTAAAAAAACCAAATCCGACAATCTATTTGAAATTGTGAACGCATGCATTTGAGCTCGAGTGGAAATGAAAATGAAAACATAAGCAAACCAAAGGAGCACAATAACCCAAGTCCGGACACAACGTCATTCATATCTGTTTGAACTGCAATTACACCTTTCAAGTTAGCAAATGATTAGTTGACATGAATACAACAACACCGGCCCTAGTTAAATTAAATTGTCCAAGAATAATAACAAGAAAAAAGATGCAACTCCTCCCTTCCTGCATGTCCTCCTACGTAAGCTATGCACAGATGCATATACATATACACTGACACACATGTATAGACGTGTTTGCTTGCTTGCTGCTACTACGTGTATACTGGTACAAAGAATCAAACAGCGTACTCGAATGGACCATGCATGCATGCATGCATGCATGGGCGGCCACAGTCCGCTGGATCATGGCGCGCCGTCGTCGCCCTGGCCTTGCTTCTGCGTGAGCGCGACGCCGGTGCTGCCTTCGTCGGTGGCCTTGGGGCTGCCGGCGTGCGGGCTCCCCGAGGGCGACCCGCCGTGCTTGGAATGGGCCGCCGGCTTCTTTTTGACGCCGGCGCGCCAGCTCTTGAGCGCCTTGGAGGTCTGGTCGTCGAAGATGGACTGCTTCATGGTGGACCCCATCTGCGACACCAGCGCGTAGAGCGGCAGCGTCACGTAGCTGCACAGCACCTGCACCACCGCCCTGCATGCACGCATACACCGCCGGACAAGATCGCGTCAGTCCCATGGATGCGGGTCAGAGATCTGGCTGGTCGGCTTACCCGAGGCAGAGCCGCGCGACGACGAGCTTCGTGGAGTCGTTGAAGCACGAGTCCATCCCGTACTCGTACTGCACGCATCAAATCAAACCAAATCAAATCAAATCGAGCTAATAAATTCATCGTCATCGAGAATTCGAGATGGATGGTACGAGTCGACGGAGGAGGGAGGTGGAATTTACGAGGATCCAGAGGAAGTAGATGATCTGGAAGCCGTTCTGGAAGAGCGTGAAGTGGATGAGGAAGAGGACGAAGGTGGGGCGGCTGAACCAGAAGTAGCTGTCGCTGACCTGCACCAGCGGGATCCCCTGGATCACCGCGTGCCGCTCCGTGATGTCGATCGCCATCCGGCAGATGATCCCCTGCAGCTTCGTGCCCACCGACAGGATGATCTGTGCGCGCGCCACCACCATCCATATTCCGTACGTCAAACCATCGACCAGTCCAGATTAAGATTGAGTATCTACTCGTATCAATCAATCAATCAATCATGGATGGATGGATGCATGCATGCATGGTACTCCATCCGTTCCTAAATACAACTCTAAAATGCATCTACATACATCCGTATGTGGTTCATAGCGAAATCTCTTCAAAGATTTATATTTAATAACGGGGAAAGTAGATTCAGGTTGGGAGAGATCGACTTACCACCAGCGGCATGATGGATATCCAGAGCATGGTGTGCATCCCTGAAAACATTCCTCGTCAGGTGGGAATTATGGAGTGGTTTGTTTAGTGGATCTAGTTAATTAGCTGAGTCACTCACCGTTGATGTTGACGAGCAGGAAGATGAGTGCAGACGCCCACAGAATAGGGCTGCCAAAAAAACCACAACGGTCAGAGAAACAGTTTTTACTACGAAGTAGTAGTAGTCATGTACAGTACTACAATGCACGCACCGTTAGGCAAGGTATTAATTGCATTGCACGATTATATTACTCCTAGGCAAAGACACTGGTTTTAAACATGTTTAGCGCTAACCGTTGGCTAGACACGATTGATTGAACGGGTGAGATGCGTTGGCTAGGCACGATGCCGGGCAAAGCCTCGTGCGTCTCAGTGGGCACGGGCCCATCTTCTCCTATCCCGGATCTCCTCGCTCTGCTCTGGAGTGAGGACCGCAACCTAACCCTAGCCCGATGCATCGCCGTCAGTTGCTTTCCTCCGTTGTCATTGGTTAGTTGCCGGCGAGGGGCTGGGTGGTCAAGGCTAGAGGGGCATGTGGCCATCTTGTCCACTGCATGGTCGGGGAGGGCAGCTCTGATCCAGTTCCTGCATATACCCAGATCCAGTCATTGACCTAGGTTGGCTTGGTCGTGACAGACGGGTTGTGGCGCCTCTAGCCTGCTTGTGGGTTGGGTTCCTCAGCTGTAGGGTCATTCCCACCCAGATTGAGGTGTGAATGGGTGCGGGTCGCCGACAAGCTTGGCCCAGGCTAGATCGGCCGATGCCGCAAGCTAGGGTCATTCTGGGGCTTCAGAAGTGTCCTGGTGGCTTCCTCCGGCGGACATGGATAAGGAAGAATGCAGGTGGTGCGTGAGGTTGTGATATCGGAGCTGGGTGACAACGCTGGATGGCGGGCTGCACAGTTATCTCTTAGCTCTCTAGTGAGCAGCACAATGGTGGTGTTGGTTTCTTCCTTTGACAGTGTGGATATCGGTAGGGGTCTTGCCCAGATCTTGATATGTAGGCCTAGATCCGATCGTGGTGGCTTTCACTCGCGGGGGACTTGGTGACCTAGCTACCTTGGCGTGACGCGGGGAACATACCGATCGAAAGGTCTACACTTCGGCACCAGCGACGACATTGTCTTTGGGTGTTGTCTCCCTTCTGGTGGGCATCTTTGTGGTCCTCTTCGAGTGGAAGGGTTCTTGGTGGAAAGTCATGTTTGCTCATCCGGACTCTATGGCGGCGGCGCGATGCCATGACCCTCTTGGGTGTGTCATCCAGGAGCCCAAGTACCATCCAGTCACAGTGAGGTGGTGTCTTCGTGTGGGCTTGGATCATAGCTTGACACATCGTTGGCTATGATGTGTGGCGGTCTTGTTTGCCTCCTACCTTTTACATGTAACTTCGTAGCCAGCGTTTTTTATCTCCACTGCCCTGAGCGTGATCGGCGCTCCGAGGGTGAGAGCGAGAATGCAGATGGCTTGCTGCGATGAGAGTTTGGCGAGGGTGTCGCAGCGAAGTTCAGTGATCCTTCCAAGAGGCACCGGTCCGTTCTTCGTCGATCTGATGGTTAGCTTTGTGTTATGGTTACTCTTGCCTGACAGCAAGGTGGTGACGTCCAGTAGACAGTAGTGCATGTGTGTGCATTCCTCTGTGTTGCTTTTTTGTTTGTTTGTCTTTTCTCCCTTTGTAAAGGGTTTCCTCGACATTTTGTATCATTCGGCCGTGTGACTTTATTTATAAAGTAGGATGAAATCATATTTTTTTTCATAAAATTGGTGAAGTGAGTTGTTTTTGTTCACCTGATCCCGACGATGACCTTGAAATCATCCTCGAGAGACCGCTTGATGTACTTCTGGAAATCAAACTTGCTGCCAGGAGCCAAATGAACCTGCAACAGCAGGACCACAATTAAGGATTTCTAGCCGAAATGCAGATTACTTGATGATTAGTGCCTTAGTACTACTTACGTTGACGAAGCTGTGGCGCAACGCGCAGTAGTCGGCCCTCCGGACCGATCTGAAGAACTGCCTGAAGAAGTTGCTCTGCGCTCAGAGTTGCATCCATGGGTCAGTAAAACTATGCAAGCATTTTGCTCTGCCTGAAGGATGGACACATTTCGCTGATCAATGTAGCTTACGATGTAAAACGAGGCCGGGGTCTTGTTGAGGACGTTCATGTGCTGCCTGACGAACGATGTCTCGTGCGTAAACCTGAACTGCGACGGATCTGCGGCAGCAATCGCGCCGCCCGTTAGCTCAGAGGAAATTAAAAGATCGACGTGTTTTAGTAGCTCTGAAGAGTGAGAGAGGAGAAAGAAAATGATGTACCGTTAGTGACTTCTTCATCTTGGCCCGCCGCTTCTTTTTCCCACTCTTTCCATCCTCGTATCTGCAATCAGTTAATGGTGAAATCATCACGCGTCCCTCGCACCGCCAATGAGGCAATGATCGAGCTAATGGTTAAGAAGAGAAGAGAACGGTGATCAATTATGGGATTAATTCCTAGAGAGACCTTGGCCCTGCCGAGTGCCATGGTGGTGGCACTGTAGCAGACATGGAACACGGCCAGGAAGAAGATGAAGATGTGCAGCTGGTGCAGAGCGTTTATCGAGATGAGGGACACCTTCCCCTGCAATTGATTTCAGGGGTGGAATTCGTCTTACTGCCGGATGCAAAGATTTTCTTTTTCCCTCTCTTCATCGGCAAATTAATTGATTAGATGAGAATGAGATTGGTGCTGACCGGGGGGCATTTGGTGTTCATGTTGGCCTCACTGAGCATTCTGTGGGGGACGCCGAAGGAGGTGGCCTCGCTGAGCATCCTGTTGGGGACGCTGAAGGAGGTAGCGGTGAAGGGATGGGTGCCGAGGCTGAAATGCTCCTCCGGCTGCTTAGCGCCGTGGTCCTCCTTGGCGCCGCCCGCGGGGGCGCCGTGGCCGCCGTCCTTGGCGATCTCGACCTCGACGGTGGCCTTCTTGAGGCGGCATGGGAGCATGGTGTCGGCGGCAGCCTCGGAGATGCAAATCTTTATGATGTAGCTCTGCCCGAACACCAGCAGCAGCGAGATGAACCCCAGCACCATCAGTTCTGCACCACATCATCAGCATCCATGTCGTTACGTGTCAATAAATTCATAGACCATCCATGGCAACCCTTGGCGCCTTCTTCCTCACCTGCCTTGACCTTCTCAAGGGCTTCGACCATGGCCTTCTTCTTCCTGTGCGCGAACCACTGAAACAACGAGCCAACCCCATGCGTTTGCATACATGTGAGCAGAGCAAACAAAAGCAGATTACTTGGCAGGGCGACATGGATGGTCTGACGGACGGACCTCTCCGACTTTGTGGAGGCCCATCTCGAGGAGGATGGAGATGAGGACGATGACGCCGCAGACGGAGGCGACGGCCCATGTCGGCGTCTGGTCGAGCTCCCTCGAGTTGCCGCCCCCTCCTCCCCCGCTCATGTTTGCTCTGCTGCCGACCCGCCCTAGCTAGCTAGCCTTGTCGTCGGCCGCCGGCCGTTGCGTTCCGGCTTGAGGCAGCCGGCCGTTGCGTTGTGGCTTGAGACGGCCGGGATGAGAGGCGGGCAAAGGAGGGAGACGGGCGAGAGGGTGGCGCAGATAAACTGGAGACGGGGTCAAGGAGGAGGAAGAGGGCGTCAATGGCCGATCGAGTCGGAGATTCGCCGTTTTTCTTGCTCCGCGTGCGTGCATGCGCGGTGAGCGGAGGAGAAAGCGCTAGCTGCTCATTTGCAGACAGGCTGCGCGCGAACCACGCACGCTCCGTCAATAATTCTCTTCTCTTTATTTTCGGCTATATATATCCAGCCCGCGACACGTGGACACTAATTGCAACCATCCCGGCTCCAGCCGCGCCGAGTAACAGAGGCTCATATGGGAAATTAAGGGTGTTTCGAATTGAGATCGAGAGACGATCGAATGAATCAATTGTCCCTTATTCCATTGACGATCACAGTATATACACAAGAAAACATACACGGACAAAGAGATGTGTCTGTTCGCAGGGGCGTGAGAGTGGGTCATGACGGTTGCCGAAACAACCGCACAAGATAATACATAGGGAGGATTATCCCTTTAATTAAGAGAATTAATTAAATCCTAACACTCTCCCTAATCCTTCCATGTGCTTGCTATCGACCATCCTTGAAATAATCTCCTCCAAAAACCATGTGAAAAATATGAGGAGTATAGTGTTTGATATGTTGTCAAAACTCTTTCAAACCCAGTGGAAAAATAAGGAAAAAATGTCGCAGCATATAATGATTATTGTCCCTTTGAACTCAATATGAGAAAAAACCATAGAACTAAAAGAACAATAAATACGTTGTATATACTTTCCCAAAAACCCCGATGGGGAAACAAAAAGTATGGCATATGATCTTGTGTTAATATTACGTCATTAAAAACCTTGATGAGAACCTGTGAAGTAAACTCATAAAGAGAAAAGGAGTATAATATGATGCATTGAATAGGAGTAATTCAGGAAGATACTTCCCCTGATTCTTGCATATTCCGAAGTCGTCATATACCAATTTCATGAACACATTTCTAGAACATAGAAGTTGGTAGAGACCTGGTGAACAAATCAGTCGAATGATTTGACTTGCAAGATATGCAATGTAGTGATATTGCTTATTATGTAATTTTATTTGCATCCGGGCAACACAAGAAACATTATCGTTGATATAATGGTTAGTGGATGTAGCCATGAGGTCTGTTTGAAGATTTTTCATGAGAGGGCTACATACCTGGTAGGAACACTAACATTCTCTACAATCTGACATAGTGGGGATTTGATAGATATATCCAATGATATCGGTGTTCACATTTCTGTGAAACTGAAAAACCATGACAAAATGTTTGATGCCTTGAAGATATCAAAAGATATTCTTGAGTACCAACCAATTGTCTTTGGTGCATTCAATGGCATTATGTAACGTTGAGTCCCAATATCTCATTTTCATCATCTCTTGGTCTAAATAGATCTTTCTCTACGTCTAGAGAATGAACTACCATCAAAGTTATGGATGGATAAGATTTGTCCATAATGAATTTCTCCAATATATTATGGATATAGACAACATAGTATCTATCAAAAGATATTCTTGAGTACCAACCAATTGTGTTTGGTGCATTCAATGGCATTATGTAACGTTGAGTCCCAATATCTCATTTCCATCATCTCTTGGTCTAAATAGATCTTTCTCTACGTCTAGAGAATGAATTACCATCAGAGTTATGGATGGATAAGATTTGTCCACAATGAATTTCTCCATTTTGATTTTTTCAAATGTCGCAAAAATTGAGACAATTTTTTTGTCATCTTTGTCACATACAAATGTGACCCAAAATTTGTTTTTTTTCGCCGAGGAAACACCGCTGCTCTGTTCCGCATGAATTTTGTCAAGCATGTTTGCGACACCAACATGATCATCTACACTTTTTTTCAGAATTTTCTAAAAACATTTAATTTGTTTTTTCGGGGTACTGTTCATCCGGGTGCAAATGCATCCGGGAGCCAAAACGCCTCCCCCACATAGTATACCATAATGTATGAATGAAGGTGCTCAAGTTGTCGTAACGACCGGTATTTTGGTTTACCCAAATCCTTCATTTTAAACTCCGCCATTTAGATGATTACATGTGTTGTCATAGCAGACACACAAACATGGATAATCATCATTGTAGGAGTAATCCTTGTGAATAAGGAACTCACTACGTCGGTTGTACGAAATGTACCGACGAAAATAATAAGTCATATGACTTATTGATTTTACACAATATATGTTGCATTTTGTACTTCGATTCAGAATTGAGGTTCCGCCGATCTACATGGATATGTAATCACTACATCTATCAACTGCAGGGATAGATGATTTTGAACTGCCAATGATATAACTTATCGGAATGAGATTTCACCTCTGAAGAATAGTTGGGTATCTGCGTGAACCCTTGTGCTACAATACTTCTCTTTTTTTCACCACCTCGTTATTCTCCATTCTGTTTCCAGAAGAGAACTGGTGTAGGTATTGCTTATGAATACCTTCCCATTATTGAGCAAGATCATTTCTACCTAGATTATACCCTTTGCTTGAGTTCAGTCCGAGTGTTGGTCACACTTTGCCATGGCCATGGTCTTTGGATCTGAATCATTTGAAAGGCTTTTTGCAATCTAGTTGAGAAATTTATGTCGACAATTGTAGACTTCCGGTTATATGTTTCTCCAGGATCTATATATCAATACAGAGTTGATGGAAATATCGTTACCCATGGTGACTGCTCATGATTTCCCAATGCGATTGAGTCGGGTATTCCGATGTCCCAGTCATTGTGTGCACTATGACCTGAGTTGGTGGAGGTTTCCCATCCATTGGGTGTATACTACCCATTAGGTGTCTGTTAACATGAAGTTGACTTGCATTTACTGATTCACAAGCCTTCATATCCTTGCTTGCGAGAAGCTGAATCCTGATGTACTATTGCCGTACTTCTCCGTTGTTGCTTTGAACGAGGAGTTGAGTGGTTGATATCTTCAATCTTTCATGCAATATTTTTTGCAGGACTGTAGGATTGCGTGACATCCTTATAGTCAGTAAATGCATTTGGCAGGTTATTTGTAATGTGTTGCAAACCTTCTAAACGCATGGTTCATATCTTTGAGTATGTGGAATTGAGGCAGAAATGTGTTGAACATTCCACTAATTTCCTGGCATTCTTTATGGTACTGGAATTCTCCCCCTAATTCCTGGAAATATTCCTCATGAGTCAGCATACTGGCCTTGAATAACTCCCCATACGAGGGGCTTAAGGTACTGACGGAAATACAGTTATTTCTCACATAGATCCCAACTATATGTTGAGGGGCCAATGATGTATGTCGGGTGGTGATATCGGTATGCAACCGAATTACTGCAGATGGGAAATACTTGGTAGATTTCCACGTATCAAAGATAGAGGGGCATAACATTATGCAGTTTGGTCATGAGCGTGTAAGACTGCATGACGCCAACGTAAAGCTAGTAATTTGCAATTTCAAAGTAAAGATCATGCAATGAGCTTAATTCTTTGGATGGGATTCTATCAAACCATTTTGAGTTTAGACATTAGGACAAATTGCTAAATTTCAATTCGAGGGCCATAGAGAAGGCACTCAAGAAGAATTCTGCAACGCTAGCCATTCGATTTGCTTGAAATCGATGTCAGGATAATGAGCCAATGGTTTCGTGTGAATAAAGCACACACTTAAGACCATCATGTAGATATGCCTTTTAAAACCATGGAATACCTGAATAGTCTACTCAATGGTTGGGAAGAGCCACTTACCTCAACTTGATGCATTCAAGGAGTCTGAGTGGTTTAGCGTAGACTTTAAGGTGTGTGAGCCTTAAAATTAGCTTCCCTGTGTCACTTGTAGTGCACATAAAATCCAAATATTGTTAGAATTTAGCATCATAATAATCATAAACTAATGAAATTGCTGATAGTTTCGATTTCAACCCAATGTATCGATGACCAAGGTGAATATGCCAAGTTTGTCATGTACAAGACACTCTGGAAAACTATCTCGTATGCAACATGTGCTGCGGGTTGCAACATATGTGTGGTACAATCCAGATGATACACAGAGAATGTGCTCGTCATATCCGTTGCATATGGTAAAGAGATCTTTGTTGTCATCATAAGTTTCTCTATGGAAACTATTTTGACGGATACCTCCATAGTTTAGTAGGGTACGAGTTAAACCTAGAAAGCAATAAAGCATCCTGATGTTACTCGAGTACCCATAGGGATAGTAAATATGACTCGAGAATAGATACCTCATCGCGTCTAGCGATTTTAAAATATCTCCTTTCTCTCAAGGAGAGTGGAAACATCGGACTTCCCTGAGTATAGAGTTTGTGGTCCATATGTCCACAAGGCACATATCATTTTTCATCAGATTGACTCCCGTAGAAATCTATATATAGACATGAAAATTCTCAATATGAGAATTATTGTGAGATATATAGAATACATACAAATGTATTTGTATCAAAGTGCTGATACAATATATTATGATATACAATATATGATGACAACAATACTTATGTTCTTATTAGAACATCATAAATGGACTAGACGAAGTCTTCAAACATGTTAGTTGATGCATATTCAACCTTCATGTTCTTCGTGCTCATAGGGTCCCGTGACTGCTGATAGTCACGTTGGAGAGATGAAGTGAGATTCAAACCTTTGCCCTTGAGATTCTTTACGTTCCAGGAATAGCTGATACAGAATAACCAGATGTTGAGATCTGGATCGATATAATGCCTTAAGATTTATAAGGCAACATATGTTTCTATTAGCGGTGTGATTCCGACCAATGGTAAATCCTACGGTCTTGGATTGCACACATTATTCCACGAGACACAAGAGCGATCATGATGTCCATGGCCCAGATAGGGCAGTGGTGGCCATTGAGGGCTAATGCCTCAAACTCTATAGCCATATATTACCTCTATGGGTATACCAGAGATAATTAATTTACAACCAGTAAATTAAAGACCATCATGGTTCATGTTGTAATGAACTTAGCAAAATCAATGGGTATTTCAAGAAGTTATCTTGAAACCATTAGTGTGAATCTCAAATTGCTAGGTATGACATCTTGAAGGTAATATCCGAAAGGGAGTAGATCTCGTAGCACTAGGGAGTATAATCTGATGAAATCAGTAGATACTCACTCCTAATGTCTTATGCCATGACATAGTAAAATGCATGGGAGAGCACAATCTTGTGCAACCATAATGTCAAATATAACAAAATGTAGGTTTAAACAGTAGTGGTGATAATCTACAAAGCAGTAGATCTACACACTACCTTCGGATCCCAATACATCAATTTGAAGAAATCACTAAGAATTTTGCATCTGTATTTGCAAGAAATTGAAAATCTCAATTGCAAATAGATGTATTAATCTCGACATGCGGCGAACATGGAGAAAATATACATCTTAGAAGGATTTCGGAATACATCATACTCACAGAGAAACAGTATTGTAGAAGTACTTAATTTATCTTTGTAAGAGATTAAAAATCTCAATTGCTAATAGGTGTAATTAATCTCGACACGTGTTAAACGTGAATCTGGAATACATTGATATTCAACAGAAGACAGTAATTCTAACAGTTTAAAGCGGGAACTAAATCATCGCTTAAAAATAGAGTTAAAGCACAAATCAACTAAAAGATGAAATGCGCTAGACGGCATGTTTTAGCCGCTCATGGGCCATGGCTTAATTACCAGCCATATGCCACGTGAAGGCATGGGTGGCAACCCACGGCCTTGGCAACGAAAGAGATAAGGCAGAGCGACAAGAGGTAAATCCTCCCAGCCGCTTTCTACCCAAGTCCACACTGAGACAGGCGGAGACGGCCGGCCGGCCGCATCACCGGCGGCGAGAAGATCTCCCGCCGCGCTCGTCCTTGAAAGAGGAGCCACCGCGAAGGTGGGTGCCGGGAGAGACGTCGTTGTAGGCGCCATCCGCGAGCCCGAGCACTGCTGCTGCGCGGCTGCTCGATGCGGGTGTTAGAAATATAATTGGGTTTAAGTTAGAGATAAGGAGATAGAGATATAATTAGTTTAAACCACGTGTAACTTGTCTTGTACTCCAAGTCTCTACCTCTCTTATACTCCTATATATATCCTACACAAGGGTCAGATCAATACAACAACAATATTCAGCCATACTACATTTTTCACATGGTATTAGAGCGGTTAGTCTCACGACGCCGATCCTAGGTTTCTCAACCACTTCCGCAGCGCGCCGCCCCCGGGGAGATTAATCTCCTCTCCCCGGGGGCACGGCACCCGATCAATCAAAGATTAGATCGGTTCTTTTAGTTATTAAGTTAGACTAGATGAATTTCAATTTTTAAAATTCTACTAGATTGATTTTTTTTCGTCACAAATAATCCGACGAGCCTCAAATTCAGATGAAAGCAGTGCAGAATCAGCGGTGACTACGACAAGACGTGCGGATGCTTCGATCCGAACGAGCAGCATGCACGGCCTTCCACATCGACCTCGGGTCCCTCTCACCGCACCTGCATCGACTTGTGCCTGCGGGACGACGACACACGCGTATTGGGTTCAATCCAATCTGCATCGACAACACGGCTGCATCGCCTCCAGCTTCATCGCCAAAGTGCATCCATCCACGTGCAGAACAAGATGCCGTGCATGCATCACCACGGGAAGGCATCAAGGCACCAGAAGCACCCGCCGGCTTCGTTCCATATAGGTGTACACCACCAGCCATCTTCGATCCATCAGCGTACACCTCATCCTCGACTACACGCGCGCGCCGATCCATCGACGAGCCAGCCGCAAGATAGTCCGAGCAAACCCTAGCAGCTGCTGTGCACGACGCCTCCACAATACCAGGTACCATGAATCACGGGAGGGCGAACTCCCATACACATCTACACCGACTGCCGAAACTGCACCAACATCTCCATCGACCGATCTGCAACCCGCGCCACTGCATCGACCTTACTTCTGCACCGAGCGATCGACTTCATTGCACCGGGAGCTATCTACATCAACCTACTGCACCTGGAGCGATCAACTCCTCCAGCGAGCGAGCTACATAATCAACATGAAGTTGTACGACTATGCCAGGTTACAAGCAACATACTTCTTTGGCACGACACGGCGTCGACACTTCGTCGCTATGGAGGGACGCCTTCAAGTGACGCATCATCATCGACATGCCACTGCGACGCCATCGCCGACACTTCATCGTCAAGGTCTTCATCACTATGGTCTTCATCATCATCATCATCATCATCATCATCATCATCATCATCATCAACACACCGCCGCCACCTCGTCCACAAGATGGACGCTAGTCCACAAGATGGACACCTAGCGTCCTCTGACAGACTTTTCTGCAAGACGCGACCTCGACGACGGCAATGACCGCGTCACGACGACGGCATCGACCGCGTCATCCACGACGGCAAGACTGCATCGACACGGCATCACTATAGTGACGACCGTACACGGCCATACGGTTTTGGCAAAACCGATGTGTGCTCGATGGGCTTCCTCTGGTCTTGGCAAAACCGGTGGACTCATCGCCGACGACACCCTCTGACATCCACAAGGTGCATCGTCCACGTCTGCAGCTCTGTCATAGCGCATTTTTTTGCGCCTCCGGCTTTGTGTGGCTTCATCATCTACGACGACCACACCCTCGACCACGGCTACATCACCATGATCGGCTACCACGACATTAATGGCTACGTCTACAGCAACTCATCGCCAACAACTCCAGTCAACAGCGTCCGCGTCATCACCAGCGTTCATGCCACTTCCGCTGTGACTGCGGGAGGGAATAGAGGAGAGTCAAGGGAGGCACCAGAAGGGGACACAGTCACCGCCCTAGGTGCCAACCTATCAGAGACGCAGTTGATGATGGCGCAGCGGAGAAGACGACGAAAGCGCAAGACTTCAAATTCAGTCATACTCGTCCGCTTCACTCCCGCTACGACTGAGGGGGAATGTTAGAAATATAATTGGGTTTAAGTTAGAGATAAGGAGATAGAGATATAATTAGTTTAAACCACGTGTAACTTGTCTTGTACTCCAAGTCTCTACCTCTCTTATACTCCTATATATACCCTACACAAGGGTCAGATCAATACAACAACAATATTCAGCCATACTACATTTTTCACAGCGGGCTCTCCAGCTGAACGGCGAGGGCCACGAGACGGCGGCGAGCGCCTGTGCGCGGGCGTCTGGGACCGCGAGGCAGCATCGGCATCGACGCCGGAGGTCCCGGTCGGCACGGACACGAAGGCGAGCGCGTGATAGGCGGCGACCTCGACGACCGCGGAGGTCAGAGATGGCAGCGGCGTGGCCACGTGCTCGTCGTCGTCAAGAACGATGATGACCGCGCACTTCACGCTGAAAGCAGCGGAGTCCGCCAATACTATGGCGGCGGTGGCGAACGATGAAACGGCGGCCACAGCCGTCGTTGCGAAGAAGGCGAAGAAACAGGGAAAGAAGATTCACATGCATCGTTTTCCTTTCTCACCTTTTGTCTCTCCTGTTCTCTTCTACTCCCTCCGTCCGAAAATAGTTGTCCGGACGGAGGGAGTATTTTCTATGATCAGTGGAGGCCAATGCCTGTCTGTCCTCCTCTGTGCAGATTTCTTCCTTCCTGAAGAATTTCTTTCGGTTCTGCTTGCATAGCGATCGATTCTTCTGGCCATGCTCACAAGCGATTCCTTATGCATAATTGAGAACCAGTTATTAGATCGTAGGAAGACCAAATCATATAGATGTTCTCCTGATCGATGAAGTTCTCCAGGAGCATGCATCGCATGCCAGCGCCTGTAACGATGTGGTCGCGTGCACTTCCCGATGGGAAGACCGAGGGCCTTCAGCCGCGAAGAGCCACCCGGATGCCTTAAACCGACCTTAAACATTCAGGCTGTCTGACGCCCCTCATATGCAACACAAATGTAGGGCGGATATGAGACGGCTCGAACATGTTCGGGCGCGCCCGCCACGTCAGCCCGGCCCACTCCGACCCCATAAATATCCCCTTCGATGTACCCTAGACCACAATCCGTTCAGTCCACTCCACTCTCTCCGTCCACTCCTCTTCCCAATCCGTCGCTTCCTCTTTGTATCAGATCCATGGCGGATGACGGCGCTATGCTCCAGCTGGTGGTGTTGCTGCTGGTGCATCATGGCGGCGCTCGGGGTCCGTCGTGGGCAGCAACCGCACCTGGCTGGTGGCATCGGCCACAGAATGGTCCCACGGCCTCCACGCCCGATGCAAATGGTGAAGCTCACCTGCTTCCCTCCCATGCATAGAAGGTATTTGTTGAAATGCCAAAAAAGGAGAGAGAGGAGGAGGAAGGTTGATGTTGCCCCACATGTCATAATAGTCTAAAAACTGGAGTTGACTTTCCTGCCACGTCAACCCTGACGGGTGGGTCCCATCTGTTATAAACACGCCTAAATGGTTTGAAACGGTTATGAATTGAAAGTTGTAGTTTGAGCACAGTTTACCACTAAAGGAAGTGATAGTTCAATGGAACAGGAACCCCCAAAGTGTTAATATTTTGTTAAATACTCTCCTCGTTCATTTATATGTTCCTTTATATTAGGTCTATTTATTTATTTTTGATAAAATTCTATGTAAGGTGCATTTGTTCTAACTCCTCGTAATTTCGTTCTTGGCTCTCCAGAAAAAGAAAAGTATTTCTCACCTGATTGCATATATCTCTTCTTATAGAAGAAAAATGGAAACTATATGTCTCCCGATTGCATGTATCACTTTCTTTGCTAGCCTAAATGATTTACTTTGCGCTAATCAATGAATTAGACAAGGGCAATTTCATCCTAATTATCTATAATTAATTCACTTGGTCATTGTGCAAATAATACACTTTAATAAAAGAATGGAGGGAGTACTCGATATTGGCTGGACTATGGCACTGTGTTACTATACAATGATCACCAAAATGTCCGACTCCACCCATAATAACTTATAACTAAGAAATGTCAGACTCCACCCATATTAACTTATTTAAACTACAAAATCCGGGAGTTAGGCGTTTTGGCTCTCGGCCTCCATGGAGGCCGGTTTTTTGAAAAATTCAAAATTCAAAATTTCGAGGTTCAAAAAAATCTCAAAATTTGTGTATAAGTAAACAAGGATGTTATGCGTATGTGTGTAAAATTTTAGGATGAAATACCTTGAAATGTGATTTGTACAAAAAAGACAAATTCATGACCTAGGAGGATTATCATGTGTTAAAAAGTCTCAGATTTATCATTTTTGCACGACCCTCATTTCAATGTACTTTGCCGTGAAAATTTACACACTTGTGCATTATGCCTCCATGTATATCTATATTTTTTTCTCAGAATTTTATGAAATGTAAAAATATGAATTTTGAATTTTTCAAAAAACGGCCTCATTGGAGCTCGGCCTCCAAAAAGGATTTTCGCTTCTTTCCTCCCAATCACATTCACTTTGTATTTGCTAGCAATCTCAAAATGTTGGAGTGTATCTTAGCATCAGGAAAGGAAGTAAGGTAGGCAGGGGCAATATTCAGAACATAGAGCATCCGGCTGTGGAAGTACAAGTGATCGAGATGTGGGCTCTCATAAAAAAAATGAGTGGAAATACTGCGTTGTTTGTCATAAAATATAGGAGTAGTAGATGGAAATACAAGTGATTGAGATGTGGGCTCTGTAAAAGTGTCCAATTATTCAGTTTGCAGCTGTACTGGTGGATGAGAATCTGCGAGAAACAAAGCAAGAGCCTCCAAAAATCTGACAGTCAGATTTAGAGTGAATCGGTATTTCTTCTGAAAGTTTATGCGTCTGCGCGGGTTTTATGCTGAGAACTTGTCACCTTTCCGGTCTGTTGTAGGATTGCTTCAACACCATCGATGCACCAGAAATGAGATCCTAATTTCACCTCCGATGGCACGTCCCGCCGCGCGGATCAAGTCTTGCATCAGCCAGAGCCCAGTTCGTCTGCCACCCGTCACATCAGTGCCCGCCTCCTTGTCCTTGTCCACCACCACCACCCCCAGCATAGCATAGCATATAGCATGGGCATGGCAACATTTACAACTACTCCTGTCCTGTGCAAGCTCCTCCTCCGCGTAGGGAAATTGCTGACGCGCATTCACTTTCCCCCACCCTGCGCCTGCGGAGAAGCACCACTGACCACACGGCACACTCCACACTCCACACAGCCTTTGCTCGGCTCTGCTCCCTTTCTCCTGCCGTGAAAACCCCAACCCAACCCAACCCAGAAACCCCACCGCAATGTCCACCGACGACGAGCTCCGCGGCCTCCTGGTGCAGGAATCCACCGCCGCGATCGTCTCCGGCGCCGACCCCTCCAGCCCCACCGCCCGATCCGCCCACTTCCTCCTCCCCCGCGCGGGGGCTGCTCCCGTCCCCGCTCTGCCACCCCCGCCACGCAATGCCGACCCTGTTCCTCCTGCCGACGAGCTCACGGTGGAGTGGACGGACTGGCCCGGCTGCTCCAAGCTGTGGAGGCGGTGGGTGGCCAAGCTTCGCCCCCGGCACGAGCGCATGTGGCGGAAGCTTGGGATCTTGGACGGCCTTCTCGCGACCACGGGCTGGGTGCGGTGGGACGAGGACCTGCTGCTGCAGCTCGCGGGTTTCTGGTCCGGCGAGACCAACACGTTCCTCTTCCCGTGGGGTGAGGCCACGGTGACGCTGGAGGACATGGCCGTGCTCGGGGGCCTGCCCCTGCTGGGCGGGCCGGTGTGGTCGCGGCTCCCGGACGAGCTCCGCGGGGACGTGGACGCGCTCGAAGCCGTCCGGATCGCGCTCAACTGGAGCAAGAGCAAGAAAGTCAATTATACCTTGTGGATTAAGCACTTCATCGAGGAGAACGGTGCCGGTGCCGGTGCCGGTGCCGCTGGCGACGGCAGAGGAGAGGCCGAGGTGGCCACATTGCTCGAGCACGGGGCGTTTCTGGCCATGTGGTTGACCAGATACGTGCTTCCGGTGGAGTCATTCGACGTGGTCAGAGCGGACGTGCTCCCCCTCGCCGCCGGACTGGCGCGCGGCAGGTGCTCGGCCCTCGCACCTGCCGTACTTGCCAACATCTACAATGACCTCTCCGCGCTCAGTCACCACTTAAGCTTGGGCGCCAGCCATCAGCCGTTCGTGGCCAGTGCGCCACTGCACATCCTCCAGCTATGGGTCTGGGAGCGCTTCCCGGAGCTTTGCCCTGCCATCAACTCCCACGATGGCGATCCCGGCATGCCGAGGGCTGCCAAGTGGTACAATATCAGAAGGATGCTTGACCCTGGGCACATCCATGCAGTGTTCATGTCCCCGGAGGCATTCCAATGGAGGCCTTACGGAGGCAGTAGCATTGCTCTGCCACCAGGCAAGGGTGGCTGCTGGGTGCACTGCCATGAAGTAGCAACAAGCAAGGAATTGCAATCCTTCGCGCAATGCCTCCGACCTTGCGAACTTGTCGGCATGCAATGCATCGAGCAGTACTGTCCGCACCGCGTCGCAAGGCAGCTCGGCTTCGACCAGGACGTGCCTGGGACTGTTGCCCGTGCCAACTCAAGTCGAAAGACGGCGTGGGCGACATACAAGATGCAGCCTGAAAATGTTTCGCTCTTCGTTCCGCAGCGCGATCCGGGCGTGACGGTTGAATACGCACAATGGTGGCAGCAATACTCGTCGGCATGCGCTGCTGCCATTGCTAATGCTGCAAGGATGAAACAACTTCATGTTACTGTTGTAGGATGCGGTAAAAAGCGGCACTTGGAGGCTGGGATGAGCCTGCAAGATGATACAGAGCAGGACGAGATTCTGCTGGAAGAGACGCATATTCTGGAAGATGACACGGCAAAGCAAAATTCAGAAACCGTGAAGGATTTTGTGCCAAGATGGGCAGGAAAAGGTAGGCGTAGGGCAATTTCACGCAAAGTTGCTGAGAAAGCTATCTCTGATGCAGAGGCAATTTTGGTGAGTGAATTTGATAAACCACTGTGTGGGCCGGTCACCAAGAATGAGCATTTTCAAAAGCAAGCATCAGGCTCGGTTGTTACGTATGATGAAAAGAATCTCAGTTCAGAACATGGTGAAGTCAAGGGTGCAGCGAGCGCTAGAAGCAACAAAGGCATTGGAGCTGCAATTGGAGCGGACATGTATTCAAATCTTCCAGACATCTTGGCTATCAGTGGTAATGAGTTGGATGAAATATTCAGAAAGGATAGCGAGGCGAGCGCAATTTATATGGAATTGTCCAAGTTGACGATGGCAACATCCAACTCAGATCGGCCAAATGAAGAATTCGAACGACATCTGGTCACCATAAGAAGAGATGAGCAGGACTGCAGCGAGTCCAAGGATATCATGGTGCCAAAAAACTGTGATTATGAGCTTCCTGCTGCCCAAAGTGATAGCACCCTCAGACAAGGACCAGTTAATAAAGTAACTCATGCCATTAATGTTCAAACTAATGTTGATGTCTTAGAAGGACGCATTGATGAAATGCAGGCACGCAATGTAATGGCAGAGGGAGATCAGAGAGCGAAGGTGGACAGACAAAACTCAACTGTTTTCAAAGGTAATGAAATAGCACATGAAAATATCTCATCCTCATATCTAGCAATGGAGTCGCTTAAAGACTGTATAAAGGTTAATGCATACTTTTCCTCTTCCTTTTTCTAGGAAACAATGATGATGCATCTTATAATGGTCTAGCACATGGAAATAATGAACTGGGCAAGAGAGTCATTTCTACTAAAACACTCTACTATCTTAGACCATTCGAGCGGGTGAAAGATGCTCAGGTCAGAGATTCAAGAGCCACCAATGCAGGTCAAGTAATTTTCCAACCAGGACGGGAAGTCGGAACAACGGAAATGATTAGAGAGGCGTCTCAAGCTCGAGAAGCAGAAAAGGTTGAATTGGAAACAATAATTGATCATCTTAAGAAACAAGTGGTGGCGCTAGAGGTGCAGTTGCGGGACAGGAGAACCTAGGAAATTTGACGTATAACTTAACATAGTATAGCGGTAGCTTGGGTGTTTACAAGACATCTCCCGATGAAGAGTACCACAATATGGTGGGCTAGTCTTGCCGGTGAAATGATCCTCATCAGCTAATTGTGAGTGCAGAAACTACACCTCTTACATCCTACCTTAAACTCTGATTATTTATATGTTCCTGGTTGCTTTTTTCTTTATGTTGTGAAATTCAGGGGAATACATAACTGCTAGTCTGTTTGGTGGTATAGATAACCGATATGCAATCTTCACATTAGACGACCGATTTGACGAAGACATACATATGTGTGTGCCCTTGTTAACTGATCTTTTGACTTACATAAAACAAGCTGATTACATCAGTTAGCTGTGACTTAAGCAAACGGTGCTTCACAATCGATGTACCAGTGGCCAACTTCTGTACCAAGTAGTCAAACCGAGAATTCTGTCATAGAGCTTTCAACCTACTAGGACATGAGCTCATTGGATAAATGGAGTCGGCTAATAACGACTCAGCAGATTTGGGATGTGGATATTTGAAAACAGTTTACTGATACATAGCTTATTTTCTATCTAAAGGTTCCCCATATACAAATTAACATCTCAGCCCCTACTCATCTGTACTATCATCTCTGAGCATGATATTTTTACAGATTACAAAATTGTTCTATTAGCACACCAGGATTATATTCTTGCTTATCCCTGGTGCATTCACGATTCAAAGTTGAGGAGCTAGCAAAAGGAACTTTACTATGCAGAGAATGAATTGAGCATGCCAATGGCTGTATGGACACAGAGAGTTGAACAGAACTTCAGAACTGCTCAAAGTTATTTATGTCAAGAGATTAAAAAAAAATTGTTTGAGAATGCTTACCTTCTCTTTCATTGCAAGGCTAGACTCCATAAGCAAAGGTGTGTAGGCGCCAATAAATATTTACTCATCTTAATGTGATTCTTGTCAGGTCATACAGTGCAGACATCCACAACTAGTCTTCTAAAAGCAATCACACTCATCGTATGTATTCCTTCGCTATTACAATGACAATATTTATCATGCTGGGTGAACTTGTAATATTATGTTGCTAAATAGAATGCATTCCTAGTGGAAGATTACGTACCACCATATAAGTGCACCATCAGCTAACCATCCCTGACAAGAAAAGCTCGTAGCCACTCTGTATCCAGCTATAAGGCTGGCAGAAGCAGGCATAACCGAGACCAAGCTTTCCACATTCACAGGGACCCCGCTGCCCGCTCTCCATCATACAGTACTAACCAATGCCTGCCTCGCATCATCTAGCATCCTGTTGCGTTGGCCAAGAACGCCGAGACTACATCCGGAACGGGCATTTCATCAAACACCCCACGCGCGTCACGTCCGTGAGGTGGCCGGTTCAGAGCGCGGCGGCGTGGAGCTTGACTGCTTGGCCCTTGGCTGAGTGCGCCTCAGCGGCGGCGTGGAGGACAAAGGGGAAGGTTCCCGGCTCACGGCGGAGCGGAGCATCGGGTTGTAAGCGCGCAGAGCTTAGGATGGGAGGGAAGCCGCAGAGATTGCGCGGGAGGGTGAGTTCCAGTCTTCCTCCGAGGGGGCGGTGAAGGAGGCGGAGGCGGAGGAGGGTAGGTCGGCAATCGCAGCGTAGGAGATGATGAGCGCGCCGGCGAGGGGCAAGGAGGCGGCGAGCGCGCCGGATATAAGCGCGGCGGCATTGGCGCGGCCGAGGAGGTTGCCGTCGTCGCCGCATTGGTGGAGGTGCGCGTGCAGGAACGCGGCTGTAGAGTGGCTGGCGGGAGCGCGCTGCTGCAGTTGAGTATTTTTGACCATTTTGAGTTCAGGCTGGCGTGGCATCCGGTTGTGGGCTTGGCCTCGTCTCGTGGATGTAAAATGCTCATTCTTTTAAGCTTAAAAAATGCTCATTTCAACTTAGACATGTTTTCCTTCTTCTCCTTTTAACTTGCCTTTCATTATTTCAACGCAACTAACCCTTCTGCTTTCGTCGCTTGATTTGGTATGAGTTGTTGCGTTTGGTTTTTCTAATTTATATATTAAAATAGTTTTAAAATATTAACTTGTTTAAAAATATGAAGGAAACATTTATCAAAAGCTTACAAACAAAAACATGACATATAGCCAAGACAAATAGCCGAGGAGACAAAGGGTCCCCTTGCCTAACTCCTCTTTTGCAAATAAATTGCCTCACAAGGACCCCATTCAGGAACATAGAAGATGCACATGAAGATCATAATTTCTTAACCCAGCTAATACATTTCTGATTGAAACCTTTGCATCTCGTTATCTCCAAAACAATTTCATATTCAATAGAATCAAAAGCTTTCTGAAAATCAAGCTTAGGAATTACAATTGGTTGTTTACAAGCATGACATTGATGGATATATTCCAAAGTCTAGCCAATGCAGTCTTGGATAGCCCTTGATCTAAGAAAAGTCATATTGGTTTTTATGGATACATCTTAAGATCTCAATCTAAAATCTGTTTCAGAAAGTTTAGTAAAAATATAAGACCAACACTAGTAAGAGATATGGGCCTAAAATCATTTACATATTCAGGGATAGGATTTTTAGGAACCCGACTGGTAAAAGATGAATTAATGTTTGCCAAATTAGCAGAGTGAAAAGCATGTGCTAGCTTATAGAAGTCGTCACAGACTATTTGTCTACACTTATTCATAAAAAAACCATAAAAATCATCTGGGCCAGGGCTTTATCAGAGGCATGAACTTAATCACCATATCTATCTAATCTTTTTTTTAAATGCCTGGCAAGAGAGTCTAGCCCAACAGCTGGTTGGATCAGAGCATCCAAGTCAAAGCCCATATGGACCCCATGGGCCACACCCATCATGTATTGTGACGCAATATGCAGCTGGTGGCCAGTAGGGCAAGTCTGGATGCACTTTTTCCCATCAATAAAGCAGACCCAAAATTTTTCCACATGGTAGCATTACCATGCCAAGCATCCATAATAAATTTCATTGAGCTCTGACCTTGTGTGCATTTTCCAGGGTTTTCCTGGAGAAAAAACCTAACACACTAGACGAACGTAACGCAACACGCGTTCGGTGTCCGAATTCCTTCAGATTTTGCATGGAGGCCTGCCATGAGCATGTCCACATGTTGGCAAAATTTGATGTCATTTCATGCATGGCAAGAAATACACCATGTTCAAAGGTGGTAGTTCGGGTAGGCCGGTATGGCAAGTCTGGGTGCACTTTTTTTACATCAATAAAATGGATCAAATTTTTTTCCACACACTAACATCACCAAGGCAAGCATTGTGAAAAATTTCATTGAGTTCTGACATTTTATGTGTTTTGTAGGGGTTTGCTAGTGAAAACCCCCTAAACTAGCTGAAAGTGTGACACAATGTGCGTTCGATGTCCGAATTCCTTCAAATTTTGCATGGAGGTCTGCCATGAGAATGCCCACATTCTAGAAAAATTTGGTGACATATCATGCTTGGAAAGAAGCACACCGTGTTCAAAGGTGGTGGTTTGGATAGGCCGGTAGGGCAAGTCTGAATGCACTTTTTTCACATCAATAAAATGGACCCAAATTTTTTTAGCAGACCAGCATCACTATGCCAAGCATCCATGATAAAAATTCAATGGGTTCTCACCTTTTGTGCATTTTCTAGGGTTTTTCTTGTGAAAAAACCCTAAAACAGCAGCCCAACGTGATGCAACGTGCGTCCGGTGTCGAAATTCCTTCAAATTTTGTATTGAGGCCTGCCAAGAGCATGCCCACATGCTGGCGAAATTTCATGTCATCTAATGCATGGAAAGAAGCACACCATGTTCAAAGGTGGTGGTTCGGGTAGGTCGGTAGGGCAAGTTTGTATGCACTTCTTTTCACATGAATAAAATGGACCAAAATGTTTTCCACACACTAGCATCACCAAGGCAAGCATCCATGATAAGTTTCACTGAGTTATGACATTTTATGCGTTTTCTAGGGGTTTCCCAGAATCCAAGTGAAAAAACCTAAAAAAAACTAGCCGAACATGACGCAACATGCGTTCGGTGTCGGAATTCCTTTAATGTTTGTGTGGAGGCCTGCCATGAACATGCCCACATGCTAGCAAAAATTGGTGTCATATCATGCATGTTAATAAGTACACCATGTTCAAATGTCGTGGTTCGGGTAGGCCAGTACGATAAGTCTGGATGCACTTTTTTCCATCAATAAAATGGACCCAAAATTTTCCACACACAACATACCCATGCCAAGCATCCATGATAAACTTCATTGAGTTCTGACCTTTTGTGCATTTTCTAGGGTTTTCCTGGTGAAAAAACAATAAAAGACTAGCCATACGTGACGCAACATGTGTTCGGTGTCCGAATTTCTTCCAATTTTGCATGGAGGCCTGGCAAAATTTGATGTCATCTAATGCATAGCAAGAAGCACACCACAAAGGTGGTGGTTCGAGTAGACCGGTAGGGCATGTCTGGGTGCACTCTTTTTCACATCAATAAAATGGACTCAATTTTTTTTTCCACACACTAAAATCACCAAGCAAGCATCCATGATAAATTTCATTGAGTTCTCACATTTATGCATTTACTAGGGGTTTCCAGCGAAAAAGCCTAAAAACGAGCCGAACGTGACGCAACGCGTGTTCAGTGTTTGAATTCCTTCAATTTTTGCATGGAGACCTGCCATGAGCATGCCCAAATTCTAGGAAAAATTGGTGTCATATCATGCATGTCAACAAGCACACCATGTTCAAACGTGGTGGTTCTCGTAGGCGGTACGACAAGTCTGGTTGCACCATTTTTTCACATCAATTAAATGGTCGTAAATTTTTTGCACACACTAGCATCACTATGCCACGCATCCATGATAAATTTCATTGAGTTTTGACATTTTATGCATTTTCTAGGTTTTTCCCGGTGAGAAACCCCTAAAATACTAGCCGAACGTGACACAACGTGCGTTCGGTGTCTAAATTCCTTCAAATTATGCATGGAGGCCTGCCATGAGCATGCCCATATGCTGGCAAAATTTGGTGTCATTTCATGCATTGCAAAAAGCACAATATGTTCAACGGTGGTGGTCCAGGTAGACCAATAGGGCAAGTCTGGATGCACCTTTTTTCACATCAATAAAATGGACCCAATTTTTTTCACACACTAGCATCACCATACCAAGCATCCATAATAAATTTCATTGAGTTCTGCCATTTTATGCAATTTCTACGGTTTTCCCAGTGAAAAAAACTAAATAACTAGCCGAACGTGACACAACGAGCGTTCGGTGTCCGATTCCTTCAAATTTTGCATGCAGGCCTTCCATGAGCATGCTCACATGTTCACAAAATTTGGTGTCATTTCATCCATGTCAAGAAGCACATCATGTTCAAAGATGATGGTTTGAGTAGGCCGGTAGGGCAAGGCTTTTGTTATTTGCATTTTTTGTCATTATCAGTCAACATGAACATTTTCTTATATCCGAATTAGTACTTTAATTTTTTCAACAATTTCAGTATTTCAACTTGTGTATGAAAATTTTATAAACATGGACACTTTTTATAAAATTGTTAATAAATTGTCTAATATTGATGTTGTACACAAATTGCAGACCACATTCTTTTTTTAAAATTTATCAGCATTTTTAAACACAAACATTCATTAACTTTATGAGCAAAATATTAAAAAATGGGAACATTTTTTCAAATTCCAGAACATTTTTATAATTTCTAAAAACTATTTGAAAACTATAACGATTTTTGATATTCCAAAAATATTTAAATTTTTTAAATATGTTTTGAAATGAATAATAAAGTTCAAAAAATAAAAACGAAATTAACGAAAAAGTAAAAAATATTGAAAAAATAGAATAGGAAAAAAATACGCTCAGGCCTTGCCCAACCAGGCGACGGCATCACTTCCGTCGGTTGCTGTTGGCCGGCCCAAGATTCTCTGATTTGAAAAAAGTCCACTAATTTTGAAAAAGAGTGTTTATGAATTTGAAAAAAAATGAGCTTTTATTGAACGTTTGTAGAAGTTGAAAAGAGTTACTAGATATGGAAAAAGGTTTTTGAATTTGAAAACAAAGTTTGCAAATTTAAGATAATGCTCATGAATTTAAATGGAAAAAATTTCAAGTAGGGTATTCGGGTTGGGCGGAAGGTTCCATCTCAGAGTACCTTTTTTGGACATCGTTCAAATGGCCCAAAAAATTTCTAGGGCCTTGTATCACCATTTCAAGGCACTATGCCAAGTTTTTAGGATTTCAACAATTCTGCATTTTTCAAATAATGTTCGTTTTTGCAAAATTTATTTGGAATTTAGAAAATAATCCTGTATTAATTTTTATTAAACAAATACAAAAAATGTATAAGGAAATTCAAAATAAATTGGTTTCATTTTTGTTCATATTTTCTGATTTTTGCATCAAATTTCAAATTTTATAGTATTTTTAAAAAAGGTTCATGTTCAAAATTTTGTTCACACTTTTTAAAATATCTTCGTGTTATGATTTTTTGAGCAATTTTGAAAGACACAAACACGTTTTTAACATATCTATACAATTTATTTTAAAATGTGAATATTTGTATTTTATGAATAAAATTTTTAAAAGCGAACATTTTTTAAAATTTTGAACAAAAGCTTATAAGTGTGAGCTTTTTTAAAAAATAAAAAATAAAAAGGGAAAAAACGAAAAATAAATAGTGATAAAAGGACCGATTGAACAATAGGCTGACCTAGCTGCGAAGTGATGTAGAAGAAAATAAAAAAAGAAGTAAATATGCACAAGCATTAGGATGTCTTAGTTGGCTAGTGTGGTCCTTCTTAGACCTTTTTTCTTGAGATATCTCAGCGGTCAATGTGTTTAAGGGGGTGTACCGAAGCAAAAGTGATTATTGAAATATTTATCACAATTGCTATTTTTCTTTGTCGTGTAACATTGCTATCAACTATATCTACCATTTGCAGTTTAATATAGTAACTAGCAAGACAAGGGACTTAACAACCCTCTTACCGTGTTGGGGACGAGTATATTTTGTATGCAGGTGTCGTTCACTTTTATAGTTAGGGACTCCTACTAGATTGATAACCTTGATTCTCTAACTGAGTGAAATACTTTCTATCATTCTGCTTCACCTTTACATTTGAAAGAATCCCAACAACTCCTGTGGAAGTAAGCAAGATTTCTGGCAGCGTTGTCGGGGAGTCTTCTACTTAACAAACATGTCCTTCATACTGTCTCACCACACTCTTGTTATCTATCTTACCTAGTTACCTTTGTCTTTTTCTTTGCATGCATCTTTGCTTGCCTAAAAAAACTTCAAAAATACCTTTTGCTACTACTTTCGTGTTTCGCCTTGCTATCCTGGCTATACAAAGTTTGTTCTTTACATGTTCCTCAGGTCGACGAGTGTGGAGAACGATTTTTGTCCCGCCACCATCTAGTATTTTTGTGTGATTAGGAATTGGCTAGGGGGGGGGGGGGGGGGGGGGGTTAGGTTCTTAATTAAAAGCTCATATATGTGACATATGAAATTATCGTAATCAACGACGAACCTACTAGGGGACAACTGCACGGAGCATGAACTCGATCCTACTTAAACTGTTGGGATACGTAGCATGGAAAACAAAAAAGTTTCTATGCACACGCAATGATCTATCCATGGAGATGCATAGCAACGAGGGGGAGAGTGTGTCTAAGTATCCTCGTAGACCGTAAGCGGAAGCATTTCTCAACGCGGTTGATGTAGTCGAACTTCTTCGCACATCAACAGATCAAGTACCGAACGCACGACACCTCCGCGTTCTGCACACGTTCAGCTCGGTGACGTCCCTCGACTTCTTGATCCAGCAAAACGTCGAGCTAGTAGATGAGTTCCGTTAGCACGACGGTGTGGTGATGATGATGATGAAGTGATCCTTGCAGGGGTTCGTCTAAGCACTACGAAAATATGACCGGATGTGTAAACTATGGAGGGGGGCGCCGCACACGGCTAAACAATTGTCTGGAGAGTACATGAGGCGCCCCAAGTAGGACCGAATCCTACTTCGGCTCCTCCCAAGCCGCCCCCCTGCCATATATATCGGAGGGGGAAGGAAAGAGGGGGAGGGGGAAGGAAGGGGGAATCCTATTCCCTTTATTTCCTTTCCTCCTTCCCCTTTCCTTCTCCATCTTGGCCGGCCCATATGGGGGGCGCACCGGCCCCTTTGGCTGGTGCATTTCCCCTCTTGGCCCATAAGGCCCATATCTTTTGCCGGGGGTGCCTGGAACCCCTTCCGGTGATCCGTATGTACCCGGTACCCTCCGGAACACTTCCGATGTCCGAATACCATGGTCCTATATATCAATCTTTACCTTTCGACCATTCCGATACTCATCTTCATGTTTGCGATCTCATCCGGGACTCCAAACAACATTCGGTCACCAAATCACATAACTCATATAATACTATATCGTCAACAAGCGTTAAGCGTGCGGACCCTACGGGTTCGAGAACTATGTAGACATGACCGGGACACCTCTCCGGTCAATAACCAATAGTGGAACCTGGATGCCCATATTGGCTCCTACATATTCCACGAAGATCTTTATTGGTCGAACCATTATGACAACATACGTAATTCCCTTTGTCCATCGGTATGTTACTTTCTCGAGATTCGATCATCGGTATCTTTATACCTAGTTCAATCCCATTACCGGCAAGTCTCTTTACTCATTCCGTAATACATCATCTCGTGACTAACTCCTTATTCGTTTGCTTGCAAGCTTATGACGTGTATTACCGAGAGGGCCCAGAGATACCTCTTCAATACTCGGAGTGACAAATCCTAATCTCGATCTATGCTAACTCAACAAATACCTTCGGATATACCTGTAGAGCATCTTTATAATCATCCAGTTACGTTGTGACTTTTGATAGCACACAAGGCATTCCTCCGGTATCCGGGAGTTGCATAATCTCATAGTCGAAGGAACATGTATTTGACATGAAGAAAGCAATAGCAATAAAACTGAACGATCATAATGCTAAGCTAACAGATGGGTTTTATCCATCACATCATTCTCCTAATGATGTGATCCCGTTATCAAATGACAACTCATATCCATGGTTAGGAAACCTTAACCATCTTTAATCAACGAGCTAGTCTAGTAGAGGTTTACTAGGGACACGGTGTTTGTTTATGTATTCACACATCTATTTAGGTTTCCAATCAAGACAATGAATAAGGAAATATAAAATAACAACTTTATTATTGGCTCTAGAGCATATTTCCTTCAGTCTCCCACTTGCACTAGAGTCAATAATCTAGTTTACATTGCCATGTGATTAACACCCATAGTTCACATCACCATGTGACTAACACCCAAAGAGTTTACTAGAGTCAATAATCTAGTTCACATCGCCATGTGATTAACACCCAAAGAGTACTAAGGAGTGATCATGTTTTTCTTGTGAGAGAAGTTTAGTCAACGGGTCTGTCATATTCAGATCCATATGTATTTTGCAAATTTCTTTGTCTACAAAGCTCTGTATGGAGCTACTCTAGCTAATTGCTCCCACTTTCAACATGTATTTAGATTGAGACTCTGAGTCATCCGAATTGGCGTCAAAGCTTGCATCGACGTAACCTTTTATGACGAACTCTTTATTACCTCCATAATCGAGAAATATCTCCTTAGTCCTCTTAGGCAACTAAGGATAATTTTGACCGCTGTCCATTGATCTACTCCTGGATCACTATTGTACCCCCTTGCCAAACTCATGGGAAGGTACACAACAAGTTTGGTACACAACATGGCATACTTTATAGAACCTACGGATGAGGCATAGGGAATGACTTCCATTCTCTCTCTATCTTCTGCCATGGTAGGGTTTTGAGTCTTACTCAACTTCACATCTTGCAACACATGCAAGAACCCTTTCTTTTACTGATCCATTTTGAACTTCTTCAAAATCTTGTCAAGGTATGTACTTTGTGAAAGTCCTATTAAGCATATCGATCAATCCTTATAGATCTTGATGCCAAATATATAAGTAGCTTCGCCGAGGTCTTTCATTGAAAATTCTTATTCAAGTATCCTTTTATGCTATCCAGAAATTCTATATCATTTCCAGTCAACAATATGTCATCTACATATAATATCAGAAATGCTACAGAGCTCCCACTCACTTTCTTGTAAATATAGGCTTCACCGTAAGTCTATATAAAACCATATGCTTTGATCACCTCATCAAAGCGTATATTCCAACTCTGAGATGCTTGCACCAGTCCATAGATGGATCGTTGGAGCTTGCACATTTTTTTAGCACCTTTAGGTTGACAAAACCTTCTGGTTGCATTATATACAACTCTCTTTTATAAATCCATTAAGGAATGCAGTTTTGCCGTCCATTTGCCAGATTTCATAATTATAAAATACGGCAATTGCTAACATGATTCGGACGGACTTAAGCATCGCTACGGGTGAGAAAGTCTCATCATAGTCAACCCCTTGAACTTGTCAAAAACCTTTTGCGACAAGTCGATCTTTGTAGACAGTAACATTACCATCAGTGTCAGTCTTCTACTTGAAGATCCATTTATTTTCTATGGCTTGCCGATCATCGGGAAAGTTCACCAAAGTCCATACTTTGTTCTCATACATGGATCCTATCTCAAATTTCATGGCCTCAAGCCATCTGTCGAAATATGGGCTCATCATTGCTTCTTCATAGTTCTTAGGTTCGTCATGGTCTACTAACATGACTTCCAAGACAGGATTATCGTACCACTCTGGTGCGGAACGTGCTATGTTCGACCTACGAGGTCCAGTAGTAACTTGATCCGAAGTTTCATGATCATCATCATTAGCTTCCTCTCTAGTTGGTGTAGGCATCGCGGGAATGGATTTCTCTGATGTGCTACTTTCCTAATTGAGAAAAGGTACAATTACCTCATCAAGTTCTACTTTCCTCCCACTCACTTCTTTCGAGAGAAACTCCTTCTCTAGAAATGTTCCATTCTTGGCAACAAAGATCTTGCCTTCAGATCTGTGGTAGAAGGTGTACCCAATTGTTTCCTTAGGGTATCCTATGAAGACACACTTCTCCAATTTGATTTCGAGCTTATCAGGCCTTTTGACATAAGTGTTGCAACCCCAAACTTTAAGAAACGACAACTTAGGTTTCTTGCCAAACCACAGTTCATACGGTGTTGTCTCAACGGATTTAGATAGTGCCCTATTTAACATGAATGCAGCTGTCTCTAATGCATAACCCCAAAACAATAGTGGTAAATCGGTAAGAGACATCATAGACGACACCATATCTAATAAAGTACGGTTACGACGTTCAGACACACCATTACGCTGTGGTGTTCCAGGTGGCATGAGTTGTGAAACAATTCCACATTGTTTTAAATGAAGGCCAAGCTCGTAACTAAAATATTCGCCTCCGCGATCAGATCGTAGAAACTTTTATTTTCTTATTACGATGATTCTCCACTTCACTCTAAATTTTTTTGAACTTTTCAATTGTTTCAGACATGTGTTTCATTAAGTAGATATACCCATACCTACTCAAATCATCTGTGAAGGTCAGAAAATAACGATACCCATCGCGTGCTTCAACACTCATCAAACCGCATACATCGGTCTTTATTATTTTGAATAAGTCATTAGCTCGCTCCATTGTTCTGGAGAACGGAGTTTTAGTCATCTTGCCTATGAGGCATGGTTCACAAGTATCAAATGATTCATAATCAAGTGGTTCCAAAAGTCCATCCGCATGGAGTTTCTTCATGCGCTTTACACCAATATGACCTAAACGATAGTGCCACAAATATGTTGCATTATCATTATCAACTTTGCATCTTTTGGCATCAATATTATGAATATTTGTATCGCTACGATCAAGATTCAGTAAACCATTTACATTGGGTGTATGACCATAGAAGGTTTTATTAATGTAAACAGAACAACAAATATTCTCTAACTTAAATGAATAACTGTATCACAATAAACATGATCCAATCATATTCATGCTCAACGCAAACACCAAATAACATTTATTTAGGTCCAACACTAATCCCGAAGGTAGAGGGAGTGTGCGATGGTGATCTTATCAACATTGGAATCACTTCCAATACACATCGTCACCTCGCCCTTAACTAGTCTCTATTCATTTTGCAACTCCTGTTTTGAGTAACTAATCTTAGCAACTGAACCGATATCAAATACCCAGGGGCTACTATGAACACTAGTAAAGTACACATCAATAACATGTATATCAAATATACCTTTGTTCACTTTGCTATCCTTCTTGTGCGCTAAGTATTTGGGACAGTTCCGCTTGCAGTGACCATTTCCTTTGCAGTAGAAGCACTCAGTTTCAGGCTTGGGTCTAGCTTTGGGTTTCTTCATGGGAGCGGCAACTTGTTTGCCATTCTTCTTGAAGTTCCCTTTCTTTCCCTTTTGCCCTTTTTCTTGAAACTAGTGGTCTTGTTAACCATCAACATTTGATGCTCTTTCTTGATTTCTACCTTTGCTGATTTCAGCATCGCGAACAACTCGAGAATCGTTTTCGTCATCCCTTGCATATTATAGTTCATCATGAAGTTCTAGTAGCTTGGTGATAGTAACTAGAGAACTCTGTTAATCACTATCTTATCTAGAAGATTAACTCCCACTTGATTCAAGCAATTGTACTACCCAGACATTCTGAGCATATGCTCACTGGCTGAGCTATTATCCTCCATCTAGTAGGAAAAGTACTTGTCAGAGGTCTCATACCTCTCGACACAGGCATGAGTCTGAAATACCAATTTTAGCTCTTGGAACATCTCATATGTTCCATGGCGTTCAAAATGCCTTTGAAGCCCCGATTCTAAGCCGTAAAGCATGGCACACTAAACTATCAAGTAGTCATCATATTGAGCTTGCCAAACGTTCATAACGTCTGCATAAGCTCCTGCAACAGGTGACGGTGTCCTGGACTAGGGGGTACTCACCACATCGTCTCCCGATCAGTTAGATTGGGTCGAGGACCCCCATGACCATATATTCATGGGCCAGTTCGGACAGTCGCCACATACAAGGAAGATTCCACAAGACTTGGTGATCAAGACAAGGACTCCTCCCCACCGGCGTATTCGGCTAGGACTCTTGTTATCCTAGGCCTTTGGTACATTATATAAACCGAGGCCAGGCTAGTCGATAGAGGAGGACATTATTAATCATACCTCCAAGGTTTAGACCACACGAGGTAGATCAACTCTTGTAACCCCCATACTCATTATAGTCAATCAAGCAGCATGTAGGGTATTATCTCATCAAGAGAGCCCAAAGCTGGGTAAAATCCCGTGTTCATGTTACCATTGATCCTAAGACGCACAGCTTGGGACCCCCTACCCGAGATCTGCCGGTTTTGACACCGACAACAGGTCTGTCACCTAGCGATGCATCAAGGACATAATTCTTCTATGCAGCAATGAGGATAATCCTCAGATCACAGACCCAGCCCGCATCATTACTACTATCATCTTTCAACTTATTTTTCTCTTGGAACATATCAAAAATAAGGGAGCTATATCGTGAGCTATTGATCTGCAACATAGATTTGCAAATACTATCAGGACTAAGTTCATGATAAATTAAGTTCAATTAGTCAAATTACTAATGAACTCCCACTTAAATCAACATCCCTCAAGTTGTCTAAGTGATACATGATCCATATCAACTAACCCATGTCCGATCATCACATGAGATGGGGTAGTCATCAATGGTGAACATCTCTATGTTGACCATATCTACTATATGACTGTCCGACCATTCGGTCTCTAGTGTTCTGAGGCCATGTCTGTACATGCTAGGCTCGTCAAGTTTAACCCAAGTATTCCGCGTGTGTAAAACTGTCTTACACCCGTTGTATGTGAACATAGAGTCTATCACACCCGATCATCACGTGGTGTCTCGAAATGACGAACTTTCGCAATGGTGCATACTCGGGGAGAACACTTTTACCTTTAAATTTAGTGAAGGGATCATCTTATAATGCTACCATCGTACAAAGCAAAATAAGATGCATAAAAGATAAACATCACATGCAATCAAAATATGTGACATGATATGGCCATCATCATCTTGTGATTTTGATCTCCATCTCCAAAGCATTGTCATGATCTCCATCGTCACTGGCTCGACACCTTGATCTCCATCGTTGCATTATGGTTGTCTCGCCAACTATTGCTTCCACAACTATTGCTAACGCATAGCGATAAAGTAAAGCAATTACATGGTGACTGCATTTCATACAATAAAGAGACAACCATAAGGCTCCTGCTAGTTGCCGAGAAATTTACAAAACATGATCATCTCATACAACAACGTATATCACATCACAACATGCCCTGCAAAAACAAGTTAGACGTCCTCTACTTTGTTGTTGCAAGTTTTATGTGGCTACTACGGGCTTTTAGCAAGAACCGTTCTTACCTACGGCAAAAACCACAACGGTGATTCATCAAGTTTGTTGTTTTAACCTTCTTCAAGGACCGTCTGCAGTCAAATTTGATTCAACTAAAGTACGAGAAACAAACACCCGCCAACCACCTTTATGCAAAACTAGTTGCATGTCAGTCGGTGGAACTGGTCTTATGTGCGTGGACTGATGTCTAATAGAACTACGTCGGTATTTCCCCAAAGAGGAAGGGGTGATGCAGTATAGCGACGGTAGGTATTTTCCTCAGTGATGAGACCAAGGTTATCGAACTAGTAGGAGAACCTCCTCACACCATGTAAACATGACCTACACACAAATAACAAATACTCACAACCCGACGTATTAAAGGGGTTGTCAATCCCCTTCAGGTACATCGCCTCAAGATAGGAAAATAACGTGAGGTAAAAGTGGTAGATAGGATAAATAGATCGCGGAACAAATAAATTGCAGCAAGGTGTTTTTGTATTTTTGGTTTAATAGATCTAAAAAATAAATGGAAAGCAAAATAGATCGCAAAGGCAAATATGATGAAAAGAGACTCGGGGGCCGTAGGTTTCACTAGTGGCTTCTCTCGAGAAAAATTGCAAACGGTGGGAGAACAATTACTATTGGGCAATTGATAGAACTTTGAATAATCATGACGACATACAGGCAATGATCATTATATAGGCATCACGTCGAAGATTAGTAGACTGACTCCTGCCTGCATCTACTACTATTACTCCACACATCGACCGCTATCCAGCATGCATCTATTGTATTAAGTTCAGGGAGAAACGGAGTAATGCAATAAGAACGATGACATGATGTAGACAAGATCTACTTATGTAGAAATAGACCCCATCTTGTTATCCTTAATAGGAACAATACATACGTGTCGTTTCCCTTTCTGTCACTGGGATCAAGCAACCCATCACAAAGCACCTCCTCCCATTGCAAGATAAATAGATCAAGTTGGCCAAACAAAACCCAAATATTGGACAAGAAATACGAGGCTATTAGCAATCATGCATATAAGAGATCAAAGAAGACTCAAATAACTTTCATGGATAAAAACATAGATCTGATCATAAACTCAAAGTTCATCGGATCCCAACAAACACACCGCAAAAAGGCTTACATCATAGGGATATCCAAGAGACCATTGTATTGATAATCAAGAGAGAGAGAGAGAGAGAGGAAACCATCTAGCTACTAAATACAGACCCGTAGGTCTACAAAGAACTACTCACGCATCATTGGAGCGGCACCAATGGAAGTGGTGAACTCCTCTGTGATGGTGTCTATATTGGATCTGGTGGTTCTGGACTCTGCGGTGGCTGGAATTGATTTTCGTCGACTCTACTAGGGTTTCTGGAATATTGGGGGTATTTATAGAGAAAAGAGGCGGTTCAGGGGGCACCTGAGGTGGACACAACCCACCTGGGCGCGCCTGGGCCCCCAGGCGCGCCCTGGTGGGTGCTGCCCCCTCGAGGCACCCCCTAGGTGCTTTCCTGGCCCACTGGATGTCTTCTGGCCCAAAAAAATCCTCAAGAAGTTTCGTTGTGTTTGGACTCCGTTTGATATTGATTTCCTGCGATGTAAAAAATATGCAGAAAATGGCAACTCGTACTGGGCACTATGTCAATAGGTTAGTACCAAAAAATGATATAAAATGATTGTAAAACATCCAAGAATGATAATATAACATCATGGAACAATAAAAAAAATATAGATACATTGGAGACGTATCAACATCCCCAAGCTTAATTCCTGCTCGTCCTCGAGTAGGTAAATGATAAAAAATAATTTTTGATGTGGAATGCTTCCTAACATTTTCATCACATTTCTTTTCTTTATAGCATGGACATTTGGACTTTTATATGATTCAAACCAACAGTCTAGTTTTGACATTAAGACTTTAATACTCAAGCATACCAACAAGCAACCATGTCTTTCAAGATATCAACACTAAAACAAGTTATCCCTAGTCCATTATGCTCAATCATTGATCCATTCATGAAACACACTCGAATATTAGCTACACCCAATGCTCACATACGATCATAGTGCCCCTTAGTTGGTGCTTTATAAGAGAAGGTGGAGACTCAAATTCAAAATAAAAATTGCATAAGTAAAAGAAAGGCCTTCGCGGAGGGAAGTAGGGATTTGTAGAGGTGACAGAGCTCAAAGCTTAAATTGAGAGATAAAACATTTTTGAGAGGCATACTTTTCCCACCAACGAAAACGACTTAGAACCCACAACACTTTCCATGCTAGATAGATCATAGGCGGTTCCCAAACAGAAAATAAAGTTGATTCCTTTTTCTACCATTACTTTCACTTTCCATGGCTAGCCGAATCCACGGTTGCCCTCCATACCAACACTTTCCAAGGAATTTATTATTTGACAACATAAAGTAAATTCATTTTTTGATTTTGGGACTGGGCATCCCTAATACCTTTGCTGTACTCTCTGCAATGACAAGTGAATAAACACTCATCGTGAGAATAACACATCTAGCATGGAAAATATTGGCCACCCTTCACCGCCTCGTGAGTGGTAGAGCACACAAAAGAGAAATTTATTTTGAAAATTAGAGATAGCACATGCAAATTTGCTTAGAACGGCATGGAAATACCACATATAGGTAGGTATAGTGGACTCATAAGGCAAAACTAGTTTAAAGGGTTTTGGATGCACAAGTAGTGATCATACTTAGTGCAAAATGAAGGCTAGCAAAAAGATTGAGAAGCGACCAACCAAGAAGCGAAAAATCTCATACCCAAGCATTAAGCATAAGTAACACCGAATAATGCACCACAAGTAGGATATAAATTTCATTGCATAACTATTGACTTTCGTGCTTGCATAGGGAATCACAAACCTTAACATCAAATTTCTTACTAAAGCACAATTACTCATCAACATGACTCACAAATCATATCGTCATATCTCAAAACCATTACTAAGAATCAAGTTTATTTTGTCCAATGATCTTCATGAAAGTTTTTATTATATCATCCTTGGATATCTATCACTTTGGGACTATTTTTGTATGTTGCTTTTAATAAGCTCAAACAAATATAAGTGAAGAACATGGGCATAATTTTTACTTTCTCTCAAAATAATCTAAGTGAAGCAAGAGAAAATTTCTTCAAAAATAACAAAACACACCATGCTCAAAAAGATATAAGTGAAGCGCTAGAGCAAATCCATGGCTCTAAAAATTGAAGTGAAGCATAGGAGCAAGCATAGCATAGTTTTTGGCTTTCTCAAAAAGGTGTGTTCAGCAAGGAATCAACACTTCAAACACTAAGAAAAACAAGCAAAGACTCATATCATACAAGACGCTCCAAGCAAAACTCATAATATGTGACGAATAAAAATATAGCTTCAAGTAAAATACCGATGGTTGCTAGAAGAAAGCGGGGATGCCACTCGGGGGCATCCCCAAACTTAGTTGCTTGCTACTTCTTTGAATATTATCTTGGGGTGCCTCAGGCATCCCCAAGCTTAGCCTTTTGCTGATCCTTATTCCTTCATCCATCGTAAGATCACCCAAAACTTGAAAACTTCAACCACACAAAACTCCAACAAAACCTTCGTTAGATCCGTTAGTATAAGAAAGCAAACCACTACTATAAATACTGTTGCAAACCTATTCTTATTTTGTTTTGCATTATATCTACTGTATTTCAACTTTTCTATGGCAAAAACTCATCAAAGAAAACCATAGAATCATCAAAACAAGCACATAACGCAAAGAAAACAGAATCTGTCAAAAATAGAATAGTCTGTAGCAATCTAGATATTTCAAATACTTCTGTAACTCCAAAAATCTTGCGAAATTATGAAAAACTGCGTAATATTTATATTAATATTCTGCAAAAAGAATCAACTCAAAATTCTATGATTTATTAAAACTATTTCCCTGAGTGCATACGTTTCTGTTTTTCAGCAAGATCAAATCAACTTTCACCCAAATCAACCCAAAGGACTTGCTTGGCAAAAACACTAATTTAAACCACATAAACACATCTAACCAGAGGTATAATTGTGTATTTTATTAAATACAGCAAGAAAACCAAAAAGCAAAAAGATACAAGTTGGGTTTCCTCCCAACGAGCGCTATCGTTTTATGCCCCTAGTAAGGCATAAGATTTCAATGATGCTCACATGAAAGATAATAATTGAAACACAAAGAGGGCATCATGAAACATATGACAAACACACTTAAGTCTAACATACTTCCTATGCATAGGAATTTTATAATAAAACAAATTATCAAGGCAAGCAAAAACTAGCATATGCAAGGAAAAAGAAAGAGACGATAGCAATCTCGACATGTAAAGTGGTAATTTAGTAACATGAAAATTTCTACAACCATATTTTCCTCTATCATAATTATTACATGTAGGATCATAAGCAAATTCAACAAATTAGCTATCACATAACATATTCTCAACACGATCCACATGCATGCAAAGTAGTCACTCTTCCAAAATAGTGGGATTAACATTAACTAAATTCATGACCTCTCCAAACCCACTTTTATAAAAAAAATCATAAAATTGAACATTCTCCAAATATGCAGGATCTAAAGTTGACGCTCGTCCAAACCCACTTTTAATATTATTTCAAACATTGTTTTCAATCTCATATCATGGGGCTTAAATAAATTTTTAAGATCATAAGAAGAATCACCCCAATCATGATCATTGCAACAAGTAGTAGACATAGTAAAATTAGCATCCCCAAGCTTAGGGTTTTGCATATCATTAACCCAATTGACATTAATAGAATTTATAATAACATCATTGCAATCATGCTTTTCATTCAAGGAGCTATCGTGAATCACTTTATAATTTTCTTCTTTCAACACTTCATCACAATTTTCAGATTCACGAATTTCAAGCAAAACCTCATAAAGGTAATCTAGTGCATAGAACTTACTAGCAATTGGTTCATCATAGTTGGATCTCTTAAAAAGATTAGCAAGTGGATGCGGGTCCATAAGGTTTTTTGTTTTGGACTTCTAATAAGACACACAATTATGCCAAACAAACAAGCAAACAAACCAAGAAAGACATAAGGGCAATCGAGGCGAATAAAAACGACAAATTTTTGTAAAGTGGGGGAGATGAAAATGAGAGGCAAATGGAAAATAATTTAAATTGCAAGGAGATGAGATTTGTGATTAGGAACCTGGTTGATGTTGAAGACCTCCCCGGCAACGGTGCCAAAAATTCCTTTTGATGTCTGCGAGAACTACGTTGGTATTTCCCCAAACAGGAAGGGATGATGCAGTATAGCGATGGTAGGTATTTCCCTCAGTGATGAGACCAAGGTTATCGAACCATTAGGAGAACCTCCTCACACCACGTAAACAACACCTTCACACAAATAACAAATACTCGCAACCCGACGTATTAAAGGGGTTGTCAATCCCTTTCGGGTACGACGCCTCAAGATTGGCAAAAAATGTGAGGTAAAAGTGGTAGATAGGATAAATAGATCGTAGAACAAATAAATTGCAGCAAGGTATATTTGTATTTTTGGTTAATATATCTCAAAATAAATGCAAAGGGAAATAGATCGCAAAGGCAAATATGATGAAAAGAGACCTGGGGGCCATAGGTTTCACCAGTGGCTTCTCTCGAGAAAAATAGCAAACAGTGGGAAAACAATTAATGTTGGGAAATTGATAGAACTTCGAATAATCATGACGATATCCAGGCAATGATCATTATATAGGCACCATGTCCAAGATTAGTAGACCGACTCCTGCCTGCATCTACTACTATTACTCCACACATCGACCGCTATCCAGCATGCATCTAGTGTATTAAGTTCAGGGAGAAACAGAGTAATGCAATAAGAACGATGACATGATGTAGACAAGATCTATTTATGTAGAAATAGACCCCATCTTGTTATACTTAATAGCAATGATACATACGTGTCGTTTCCCTTTCTATCACTGGGATCAAGCACGGTAAGATCGAACCCATCACAAAGCACCTCTTCCCATTGCAAGATAAATAGATCAAGTTGGCCAAACAAAACCCAAATATTGGAGAAGAAATACGAGGCTATAAGAAATCATGCATATAAGAGATCAAAGAAGACTCAAATAACTTTCATGGATAAAAACATATATCTGATTATAAACTCAAAGTTCATCAGATCCCAACAAACACACCACAAAAAGGCTTACATCATATGGATCTCCAAGAGACCATTGTATTGATAATCAAGAGAGAGAAAGGAAGCCATCTAGCTACTAACTACGGACCCGTAGGTCTACAAAGAACTACTCACGCATCATCAGAGAGGCACCAATGGAAGTGGTGAACCCCTCCATGACGGTGTCTAGATTGGATCTGGTGGTTCTAGACTCTGCGGAGGCTGGAATTGATTTTCGTCGACTCTCCTAGGGTTTCTAGAATATTGGGGTATTTATAGAGCAAAGAGGCGGTTCAGGAGGCACCTGAGGTGGGCACAACCCACCTGGGCGCGCCTGGACCAGGCGCGCCCTAGTGGGTGCTGCCCCACTCGGGGCACCCCTAGGTGCTTTCCTAGCCCACTGGATGTCTTTTGGCCCAAAAAAATCCTCAAGAAGTTTCGCTGCGTTTGGAATCTGTTTGATATTGATTTCATGCAATGTAAAAACATGCAGAAAACAACAGCTGGCACTAGGCACCATGTCAATAGGTTAGTACCAAAAATGATATAAAATGACTATAAAATGATTGTAAAACATCCAAGAATGATAATACCACAGCATGGAACAATAAAAAATTATAGATACATTGGAGAGGTATCATGGACATGTAAGGTTGGTTCGATAACCTTGGTCTCATCACTGGTCCGAATCAAAATAAGACGTTGGTGGTAAGCAGTATGACTATCACCGCCCACAACTCTTTGTGTTCTATTCGTGCATATCATCTACGCATAGATCTGGCTCATGATGCCACTATTAGGATACGTAGCATGGAAAACAAAAAAAATTCTACGCACACTCAATGATCTATCCATGGAGATGCATAGCAACTAGGGGGAGAGTGTGTCTACGTACGCTCATAGATCGTAAGCGGAAGCATTTCTCAACGCGGTTGATGTAGTCGAACTTCTTCGCGCTTCAACCGATCAAGTACCGAACGCACGGCACCTCCGTGTTCTACACACGTTCAGCTCGACGACGTCCCTCGCCTTCTTGATCCATCAAGACGTCGAGGTAGTAGATGAGTTCCATCAGCACGATGGCGTGGTGACGGTGATGTTGAAGTGATCCTTGCAGGCTTCTCCTAAGCACTAAGAAAATATGACCGGGGGTGTAAATGATGGAGGGGGGCGCCTGATGACCCACAAGTATAGGGGATCTATCGTAGTCCTTTTTATAAGTAAGAGTGTCGAACCCAACGAGGAGTAGAAGGAAATGACAAGCGATTTTCAGCAAGGTTTTCTCTGCAAGCACTGAAATTATCAGTGACAGATAGTTTTGTGATAAGATAATTCGTAACGAGTAACAAGTAACAAAAGTAAACAAGGTGCAGCAAGCTGGCCCAATCCTTTTTGTAGCAAAGGACAAGCATGGACGAACTCTTATATAAAGCAAAGCGCTCGCGAAGACACATGGGAATTATTCTCAAGTTAGTTTTCATCATGCTCATATGATTCGGGTTCGTTACTTTGATAATTTGATATGTGGGTGGACCGGTGCTTGGGTGCTGCCCTTCCTTGGACAAGCCTCCCACTTATGAGTAACCCCTCTCGCAAGCATCCGCAACTACGAAATAAGAATTAAGGTAAACCTAACCATAGCATGAAACATATGGATCCAAATCAGCCCCTTACGAAGCAATGCATAAACTAGGGTTTAAGCTTCTGTAACTCTAGCAACCCATTATCGACTTATTACTTCCCAATGCCTTCCCCTAGGCCCAAATCATGGTGAAGTATCATGTAGTCGATGTTCACATAACACCACTAGAGGAAAGAGAACATACATCTCATGAAAATATCGAACGAATACCAAATTCACATGATTACTTATAACAAGACTTGTCCCATGTCCTTAGGAACAAACGTAACTACTCACAAAGCATATGCATGTTCATAATCAGAGGAGTATTAATTATCATTAAGGATCTGAACATATGATCTTCCACCGAATAAACCAACTAGCATCAACTACAAGGAGTAATTAACACTACCAGCAACCCACAGGTACCAATCTGAGGTTTTGAGACAAAGATCGGATATAAGAGATGAACTATGGTTTGGAGAGGAGATGGTGCTGGTGAAGATGTTGATGGAGATTGGCCCCCTCTCGATGATAGGATCGTTGGTGATGACGATGGCGGTGATTTCACCCTCCCAAAGGGATGTTTCCCCGGCAGAACAGCTCCGCCGGAGCCCTAGATTGGTTTTGCCTAGGTTCCGCCTCGAGACAACGGCGCTTCGTCCCGAAAGCTTCCTTCTGACTTTTTCCAGGTCAAAACACACCATATAGCTGAAGATGGGTGTCGGGGGCTGATACGTCTCGAACGTATCTATAATTTTTGATTAGTCCATGCTGTTTTATTCTCAATCTTGGATGTTTTATAATCATTTTATAGTCATTTTATATCATTTTTGGTACTAACCTATTGACATAGTGCCAAGTGCTAGTTCTTTTTCTACATGTTTTTACATAACAGGAAATCAATATCAGATGGAGTCCAAATGCCACGCCAATTTACGATGATTTTTTATGGGCCAGAAGGAACACAACGGGCCCTGGTTGAACCTAGGGGGAGTCCCGAGGAGGGGACAACCACCAGGTCGCGCCAGGAGGCCCAGGCGCGCCCTGGTGGGTTGTGCCCACCTCGGGTGCCCCCTGGACCAACTCTTTGCTCTATAAATACCCCAATATTCCAGAAACCCTAGAGGAGTCGACAAAATTTTCATCCAGCCGTCATAGAGTCTAGAACCACCAGATCCAATCTAGACACCATCACAGAGGGGTTCACCACTTCCATTGGTGCTTCTCCGATGATGTGTGAGTAGTTCTTTGTAGACCTTCGGGTCCTTAGTTAGTAGCTAGATGGCTTCCTCTCTCTCTCTCTTGATTATCAATACAATGGTCTCTTGGAGATCCATATGATGTAAGTCTTTTGGCACTGTGTTTGTTGGGATCTGATGAACTTCGAGTTTATGATCAGTTATATCTTTTTATATCCATGAAAGTTATTTGAGTTCTTTGATCTATTATATGCGTGACCTCTTGTATCCTCCTATTTTTCTCTGATATTTGGGTTTTGTTTGGCCAACTTGATCTATTTATCTTGCAACGGCAAGAGGTGCCCGGTAGTGGGTTCGATCTTACGGTGCTTGATCCCAGTGATAGAAACGGAACCGACACGTATGTATCGTTGCTACCAAGGATAAAAAGACGGGATCCATATCCGCCGCAATAGATAAACGGATCTTGTCTACATCATGTCATCGTTCTTATTGCATTACTCCGTTTTCCCATGAACTTAATACACTAGATGCATGCTGGATAGCGGTCGATGTGTGGAGTAATAGTAGTAGATGCAGGCAGAAGTCGGTCTACTAATCTTGGACGTGATGCCTATATAATGATCATTGCCTGGATATCATCATGAGTATTTGAAGTTCTATCAATTGCCCAGCAGCAATTTGTTCACTCACCGTTTGCTATTTTTCTCGAGAGAAGCCACTAGTGAAACATACGGCCCCCGGGTCTTCTTTCTCATATATTTGCCTTGCTATCCACTTTTTCCTTGCCTTTATTTTCAGATTTATTAAACCAAAAAAATACAAAATTACCTTGCTGCAATTTATTTGTTCCATGATCTATTTATCCCATCTACAAATTACCTCACGTCCTTTGCCTATCTTGAGGCGCCGTACCCCGAAAGGATTGACAACCCCTTTAACACGTCGGGTTGCGAGGTGTTGTTCTTTGTGTGCAGGGGCTATTTACATTGTGTTGCTTGGTTCTCCTACTGTTTCAATAACCTTGGTTTCATATCTAAGGGAAATACCTACCACCACTATGCTGCATCATCCCTTCCTCTTTGGGGAAATACCGACGTAGCTTCAAGCGACATCAAAAGGAATTTCTGGCGCCATTACCGGGGAGGATCTTCAACATAACCAGGTTCCTAATCAAAAATCTCATCTCCTCGCAATTTACATTATTTGCCATTTTCCTCTCATTTTCCTCTCCCCCACTTCACAAAAATTTGCCGTTTGATTGACCCTCTTTTACGTCCGCCGTTTTCTCGTCAGATCTCTTCTTTGCTTTTATGCAATGTGTCTTCTATTTTCTTGCATCTTTGCTTGCTAAATATCTATTGATATGGATCCTCATCCGCTTGCTAATCTTTTTAAGAGATCCAATTATCATGAACAAATTGCTAGTGATTTGAGTACGCTAGATTATCTTTATGAAGTTTTGCTTGAGATTCGTGAATCTAAAAATTGTGATGAAGAAATTTATGAAGTGATTCATGTTAGCTCTTTGAATGAAAAGCATGATTGCAATGATTTTACTATAAATTCTATTAATGTTAATTGTGCTAATAATATGCAAAACCCCAAGCTTGGGGATGCTAATTTTTCTATGTCCACTACTTATTGCAATGATCATGATTGGGGTGATTCTTCTTATGATCTTGAATATTTATTTAAGCCCCGCGATGAATATGAGAATGATAAAATTGTTTGCAATAATATTGAAAGTGGGCTTGGAAGAGTGTCAACTTTAGATCCCACTACTTTATAGAATGTTCAATCCTATGATTTTTTTGATAAAAGTGGGTTTGGAGAGGTCATGACTTTAGTTAATGTTAATCCCACTATTTTGGAAGAGTGTCAACTTCCCATGCATGTGGATCGTGTTGAGAATATGTTATGTAATAGCTATATTGTTGAATTTTTTATGATCCTACATGTAATTATTATGAGAGAGGAAAATATGGTTGCAGAAATTTTCATGTTACCAACTTACCTCTCTTCATGTCGAGATTGCTATCGTCTCTTTATTTTTCCTTGCATATGCTAGTTTTTGCTTGCCTTGGTAATTTGTTTACTTATAAAATGCCTATGCATAGGAAGTATGTTATACTTAGATGTGTTTGACACGTGCTATATGATGCTCTCTTTGTGCTTCAATTCTTGTCTTTCATGAGAGCATCATCAAAATTATCAATGCCTAGCTAAAAAGGCTTTAAAGAATAGCTTGTTGGGAGGCAACCCAATGAATAAATTTTATTTTTTCTTTTTGATTTATTTTCTTGTGTGTTAGAACAATTATGCTACTGTTATTATTGTGTTTTTGTGTTTTAATTAGTGTTTGTGCCAAGTAAAACCTTTAGGATCTTCTGGGGTGATAGTTGTTTGATCTTGCTGAAAAAGACAGGAACTTTGTGCTCACGAAAATAATTATCATAAATAACAGAAAAAAGATTTTGCCCTGATTCTTTTTGCAGAAGATTAATATACAAATTATGCTGCTCTTCCTAATTTGGTAGAATTTGTGGAGTTACAGAAGTACTTGAAAGTTCCAGATTACTACAGACTATTCTGTTTTGATAGATTCTGTTTTCTTTGTGTTGTGTGCTTATTTTGATGGCTCTATTGTTTTCTTTGATGAGTTTTTGCCATCTAAAAGTTGAAATACAGTATATATAATAGAAAAACAACTGGTTTGACACAGCACCTCTAGTATTTGTTTACTTTCTTTTACTAACGGATCTCACAAGGGTTTTGTTGAGTTTTGTGTGATTGAAGTTTTCAAGTTTTGGGTTATCTTACGATGGATGAAAGAAGGATAGAAAAGCCTAAGCCTGGGGATGCCCCGGCATCCCAAGCTATTATCCAAGAATGAGAAACCAACTAAGCTTGGGGATGCCCCTGAGTGGCATCCCCTCTTTCTTCTAACGAGCACCAGTATTTTACTCGAGGCTATATTTTTATTCGTCACATGATATGTGTTTTGCTTGGAGCGTATTGTACGATATGTGTCTTTGCTTGTTTTATTTTGTGTTTTAAGTCATCAATCCTTGCTGGACACACCTATTTGAGAGATCCAAAATTATGTCACGACTTGTTAGAATTGCTCTCTATGCTTCACTTAAATTTTTATGAGCAATGGACTTGCTCTAGTGCTTCACTTATATCTTTTTTAGCACGGTGTGCTTAGTATTTTTGAAGAAATGCTCTCTTGCTTCACTTAGATTTATTTGAGGGTTAGTAAAGTTTTGAAGAAATTCTCTCTTGCTTCACTTAAATTATTTTGAGAGAAAGAAAATATGTTATGCTCATGATCTTCACTTATATTTGTTTGAGCTTATGAAAAGCAACACATGAAAATTAGTCCCAAAGTGATAGATATCCAAGAAGGACAAAGAAATAATATATATATATATATATATATCATGAAGATCATTGTACAAAATATACTTGATTCTTAGTAATAGTTTTGAGATATGATGATGTGATATGTGAGTTATGTTGGTGAGTAATTGTGCGCTCGTAAGAGTATTGGTGTTAAGGTTTATGATTCCCTATGCATGCACGAAAGTCAATAATCATGCAAAGAAAATTATATCCTACTTGTGGTGCATTATTCGGTGTTAATTATGCTTAATGCTTGCTTATGAGATTATTCGTTTCTTGGCTGGTCACTTCTCAATCTTTTTGCTAGCCTTCATTTTGCACCAAGTATGACCTCTACTTGTGCATCCAAAATCCTTTAAACCAGTTTTGCCACATGTGTCCACTATATCTACCTATATGCGGTATTCTTTTGCCGTTCTAAGCAAATTTTCATGTGCCATCTCTAATTTTGAAAATGAACTTCTCTTTTGTGTGTTTGTTTCGCTTGCGGAATGGTAGTGGGTAGCTAATATTTTCCATGCTAGATGTGTTATTCTCACGATGAGTGTTTATTCACTTGTCATTGCACAAGAGTAGGGCAAAGGTATTAGGGATGCCCAGTCCCGAAATGCAAAAATGAATTTACTTTATGTTGTCAAATAATAAATTCCTTGGAAAGTGTTGGTATGGAGGGCACCCGTGGATACGGCTAGCCATGGAAAGTGAAAGTTATGGTGGAAAAAGGAATAAACTTTATTTTCTATTTGGAAACCGCCTATGATATATCTAGCATGGAAAGTGTTGGGATGCTCCAAGTCGTTTTCGTTGGTGGGATGGATACACCTCCCAAAATGTTTTTATCTCTATTTTTTTTTGCTTTGAGCTCTGGCACCTCTACAAATCCCTACTTCCCTCCGCGAAGGGCCTTTCTTTTACTTTATGCAATTTTTATTTTTGAAATTGAGTCTCCATCCTCTCTTATAAAAGCACCAACTAGGGGATAATATGATCGTACTTAAGTATTGGGTGTAGCTAATATGCGAGTGTGTTTCATGAATGGATCAATGTTTGAGCATGATGGGCTAGGGATAACTTGTTTTAGCATTGATATTTTGAAATACATGGTTGCTTGTTGATATGCTTGAGTATCTAAATTATTATGTCAAAACTAGACTATTGCTTTGAATCACATAAAAGTCCAAATGTCCATGCTATGAAGAAAAGAATATGATATGCCATGATAAATGATGACCCACAAGTGTAGGGGATCTGTCGTAGTCCTTTCGATAAGTAAGAGTGTCGAACCCAACAAGGAGCAGAAGGAAATGATAAGCGGTTTTCAGTAAGGTTTTCCGCAAGCACTGAAATTGTAGGTGATAGATAGTCTTGTGATAAGATAAATAGTAACGTGTAACACGTAAACAAAGTAAATAAGGTGCAGCAAGGTGGCCCAATCCTTTATGTAGCAAAGGATAAGCCTGGACAATTTCTAATAATGAGAAAGGAGCTCCCGAGGACACATGGGAATTATCGTCAAGCTAGTTTTCATCACGCTCATATGATTCGTGTTTGGTACTTTGATAATTTGATATGTGGGTGGACCGGTGCTTGGGTACTGCCCTTACTTGGACAAGCATCCCACTTATGATTAACCACTATTGCAAGCATCCGCAACTACAACAAAAGTATTAAGGTAAACCTAACCATAGCATGAAACATGTGGATCCAAATCAGCCCCTAACAAAGCAACGCATAAACTAGGGTTTAAGCTTCTGTCACTCTAGCAACCCATCATCTACTTATTACTTCCCTATGCCCTCCTCTAGGCCCAATAATGGTGAAGTGTCATGCAGTCGACATTCACATGACACCACTAGAGGAGAAGACAACATACATCTCATCAAAAATATCGAACGAATACCAAATTCACATGACTACTAATAGCAAGACTTCACCCATGTCCTCAGGAACAAACGTAACTACTCACAAAGCATATTCATGTTCATAATCAGAGGTGTAATAATATCCATTAAGGATCTAAACATATGATCTTCCACTAAGTAAACTAGTAAGTATCAACTACAAGGAGTAATCAACACTACTAGCAACCCACACGTACCAATTTGTGGTTTTGGATACAAGATTGGATACAAGAGATGAACTAGGGTTTGAGAGGAGATGGTGCTGGTGAAGATGTTGATGGAGATTGACCCCCTCCCGATGAGAGGATCGTTGGTGATGACGTTGGTGATGATTTCCCCCTCCCGGAGGGAAGTGTCCCCGGTAGAATAGCTCTGCGAGAGCCTAGATTGGTTCCACCAAGGTTCCGGCTCGTGGCAGCGGAGTTTCGTCCCGTAAGCTTGCCCATGATTTTTTCCAGGGTAAAAGCGATGATATAGCAGAAGATGGACACCGGAGGCCCACCAGGGGGCCCAGGAGATAGGGGTGCGCCCTATGGGGGGGGGGCGCCCCCTTGTCTCCTGGACAGGGTGTGGGCTCCCTGGTGTATTTCTTTCGCTCATAAATTCTTATTAATCCCAAAAAGTTGTTTTTCGTGGAGTTTCAGGACTTTTGGAGTTGTGCAAAATAGGTTTCCAACGTCTGCTCCTTTTCCAGCCAGAATTCAAACTGCCGGAATTCCCCCTCTTCATGGTAAACCTTGTAAAATAAGAGAGAATAGCCATAAGTACTGAGATATATTGTGTAATAACAGCCCATAATGCAATAAATATTGATATAAAAGCATGATGCAAAATGGACGTATCAACTCCCCCAAGCTTAGACCTCGCTTGTCCTCAAGCGGAAGCCGATATCAAAAAATATGTCCACATGTTTAGAGAGAGAGGAGACGATAAAAATAAAATACGTACATGAGGGCATCATGATCATTCTTATAACAGCAACATATAAAGATTCCATTATATAATTTCTTATGATCAAGTAAAAATCAATTCACAATATCAAGTATGGTTCACAAACTTCATTAAGAACTAACAAACTATAATCTCAGTCATTGAAACAATCGCAATTTATCATAACATCAGAAAGAGTCAACAATAGAGCTTTTCAACAAGTCCACATACTCAACTATCATATAGTCTTCTACAATTGCTAACACTCATGCAATACTTGTGGTTATGGAGTTTCAGACAGACACTGAGAAAGATAGGGGCTTATTGTGTTGCCTCCCAACGTATTCACCTTTAGGTGATGTCAACAATAATAGCCCATGCTAACGAACATCCAATTGGATATGTATATCACGATCTTTCAAACACGAAGAGCTTGCCAAAGGATAAAATGAAAAAGGGAAAGGTGGAGATCACCTTGACTCAAGCACAAAATAAAAGCATAAAGTAAGAACATGAAGTAAAAGATAGGCCCTTCGCAGAGGGAAGCAGAGGTTGTCATGCACTTTTAGGGTTGGATACACAAAATCTTAGTACGAAAGAACGTCACTTTATATGTCACTTGTGTATGGACCTTTATTATGCAGTCCGTCACTTTTATTGCTTCCATAACAAGATCGTATAAAGCTTATTTTCTCCGCACTAATAAGTCATGAATAATTAGGGAGCAATTTTTATTGCTTGCACCGATGGCAACTTACTTGAAGGATCTTACTCAATCCATAGGTAGATATGGTGGACTCTCATGGCAAAACTGGGTTTAAGGGTATTTGGAAGCACAAGTAGTATCTCTACTTGGTGCTGGGAATTTGGCTAGCATGAGGGGGAAATGCAAGCTCAACATGTTCAGAAGGTCAATGACAACATACTTTAACTGAGATGTGAGAAAACATAAACCATTACGTTGTCTTCCTTGTCCACCGTCAACTCTTTTAGCATGTCATACTTAATGAGTGCTCACAATCATAAAAGATGTCCAAGATAGTGTATTTATATGTGAACTTCTCTTCCCTTATTACTTCCTATTAATTGCAACGATGACCAAAACTACGTTTATCAACTCTCAACAACCTTTATGCCTCATACTTTCTATGTGTGAAGTTATTACTATCCACAGGATCAATATGAACTCTTTTGTTCTTTTTTTCTATAGATCATAGCAACAAAGCAAAAGCCCTTGACTCAACACTAATCTTTATTATAGATAGCTCATAGAATCGATTACAAAAAGAGATCACTAAGAAAAACTCAAAACTACCTAATATCAAAACTTCAATCTACTAGAACAAGATACTACTAAAAGGATCAAACTAAATAAAATGGTAAAGATAGGAGTGTGATGGTGATACGATACTGGGGCACCTCCCCCAAGCTTGGCGGTTGCCAAGGGGGAGTGCCCATACCCATGTGATTATGTCTCCTTCTGAGGTGGGGAAGTAGGAGTTGTTGATGATGTGGGTGACTTCCTCCTCAATTTACGCTTGAGTACGATGGTTTTCTCTTTTAGGTCTTCGATCTCCCGCTCAAGACTTAATACTCTTTTGCATAATTCTTGCTTATTTTCCTGCAAGAGACAAAAAGTGATAAAATCGATCTTTGGCTTCTTTGCTCTATCAGGTAGACTCAACTTCTTATACTCCACATGCATATCCCCCGGTTGAGGCAATGGAACTTCATCCTCGTCAGAACTTGTTTCATCCTTCCCCTTAGGCTCATAGTCTTCTTCTTCTTCCGTGGTCCAGCCACTATGGTCCAAGTCCCCGTAGACCTAGGGTCTGCAAGGTAATTAGCCACATAGCTTTCTCCCTCCGAATCTTGAGATGACATGTTGCTTAAACTTGTGGCGGGAACAGCTCGAAACAAAAACAGAGGATATTTGTGTGATACGGTGGTTAAAACCTTCGAGAGTATATATAATGAATTTTTACCGACCAGAATACGTAACATGCAAGAAAACGGAGTCCGGGAGGCACATGAGGTGTCCACGAGACAGTGGGACGCGCCCAGCAAGGGGGGGGGGGGCGCCCTCCACTCTCATGGGAGCCTCGTGTCCCTTTCGGACTACTTCTTTCTTCCTAAAATTCTTAAATAATCCAAAAATTTGCCATTGGAGTTGTTTTGGAGTCAGTTTACTTACCGTACCACATACTGTTGGGGATATAACTATTTGTGTAAGCCGCCCAGGAGGGGCCGAGTTACGCAAAGAAGACTCACAAGAGAGAAGCCCAAGACCAAAGTATGAAGATGGCGGTTCATAGAGAGCTTAAGGCCCGCAGGTGACTTAAGGCCCGTTGTAGTAAACCGCTGTAATAATATTACTTGTATCATAAGGTAGACTTAACTAGTCACCGAGCCGGACATTGTTTATAAGTCGACCGGGACTCTGTAAGCCGCAGGGCGTCGACCCATGTATATAAGGGGATGACCCGCTGGCGGCTGAGGGCAAGAAACAACTCATCGAGAGCCAGGCATAGTGTATCTCGCTCCCTAGTCATCGAAACATCAATACCAACCCAACTAGACGTAGGCCTTACCTTCACCGTAAGGGGCCGAACTAGTATAAAACCTCTCGTGTCCTTTGTCCCGATTAACCCCTTCAAGCTTCCTAGTTGCGATGGCTCCACAACTAAGTCCTTTCACGAGGACATCTGACGTGACAATTCCACGACAGTTAGCGCCCACCGTGGGGCCAGCGCACAGTGGATTTGAGTTCTTGAAGGGCAACTTCGAAGGGCTCAAGGGATACGTAGTGGGCCGGATGACCAAAAGTCGTCGCGGCAAGATCTACATCGATGACGAAGGCTGGGGCCCCGACGCCGGCTCAATTGAGTACGGGTACCGGGTCCCCTTCGGAGGGATCCACGTCTTCATCGGCCGGATTGGTGAGCCGGGGCCTGAGTCGGACAACTGCACCGACCTTGTCGAGACGGCTCAGCGTGCGAAACCCGCCCGAGTTCAAACCGGCATGAAGCGTGTCTTTGTGGGCTGCGTCCACGGAGAAGAACTTTCTGAAGGTCCTGAAGATGGTGGTGAGACGGCCGTCCACTCTGACGGTGATTCGCCCGCCGGTTCAATAGATTCTTCGTATCAAGTTCAAGATGGTGCGCTCGGGGGCTGTTCCAATGGCCTTAGTATTCCGGACCCCTGTGAGTCGCCAAATTGGGCAGGAGTCTTTATGGCTGGGACTCAACCCAGGCAAAACTCTACAGCCGCGGCTGCGATTACTTCTGGGTTAGGAGCGGCCGGGGCAGGAGGCCCTATGAGCCCGCCGGCTAAAGTACTGATAGACCTCATGGACAAGCTTACGGCCCTGTTAACCGCCACGGTTATCCCTGCGAACAAAGATGAGCATGACGTGGAGGTAGCACGGGTACGTGAGGAGATAGCTCAGGCCAAGGAGGCCTTAGCAGCTGAGGACACTAGACTAGCTACGGAGCGGGCAGCTCTCGACACCCGGGCACAGCGGTTGCAGTTAGATGCTTACCAGCTCATGATGAGTTTAAATGCGTCCAATGAGGTAATGAGGAGGAGACACCAGAAGACCCAATCCCGGTTGCCTCCGAATTACGACCCTAGGGTTCTTTTTGCTACACCCGGAGCCGGCCCAAGAAACCCGCCCGATGCTAATCCGTTTATGACATTCGGAGCGGGAGGACCGGCCCAGCGTCGGGAGATGCCGCCTCCTCATATGAGCATGGCGCCGCCGCGTTACGTGTCGATACCAGAGGGTCACTTTTCCAACCCCATGGAGAATTTAATTGCAGCGTCAGCACGCCTGGCGGCTCTTCCAGTGGACGGTGATGATCCAACAGCGGTGGAGACCCGGAGGATCAAGGAACTTGTCTAGACGGCCCTGGCTCAGCAGGAGACCTATTCTTACAGCCGGGATAGGATTCACTCAACCCCTCCGTCTTGGTTAGCACCGCCTCATCAGAACCAGAGCTCGAGTTACAGCAGGCACATGGAGTCCGAAGCTTTATCAAGTAACACCCAACGCCGTAACCAGCTTGGTGGCTATAACCCGGTGCAAGACCGAGTACGTCAGGAGGACGAGCGGGCGGCTCAACTGGCGGCTCAATAGGCGGCTCAGCTGGTGGCTCATCACGATATCCCAGAGTATCCAACGACTTCTATTGAGATGGGAGTAGCTACCAGAACTGGTGGAGTTCCTTGTTTGATACCAGCTTTGCGCAACATGCGCCTGCCTAAGGACTTCAAGGGACCTCGAAAGGTGCCGAATTACACGGCCGACTTACAGCCCGGAGCGTGGATTGAGAGTTATGAGATGGCCATGGAGCTGTTGGAGGTCTGTGACGCGGCAATGGCTAAATACTTCACCATGATGTTAGATGGAATGGCCCGGTCTTGGCTAAAAGGTTTACCACCTAATTCCATTGGTTCGTGGGGGGAGTTAAAGACCCGTTTCATCCAGAATTTCAAGGATACCTGTAAGCAATCTATGTCGATCATGGACTTGACGAGTTGTAAGCAGGGAGAGGGTGAATCCACCACCCATTGGATACGTCGAGTCAAGGAGATAATTCACTCATCTGATAAGATGGATGCCGGCTCTGCAGTCCTCATGTTGGAGAAGAATTGCAACTTTGAACCACTGAGGCAGAAATTGGGCCGCCTTAAGCGTGACTGCACCGATATGGGAATGCTGATGGCGGCTTTAGTCAAATATGCCAATTCTAATAATACCAAGGACCCTGCGTCTGACGATGAGAAGACATGGAAGGGTAAAAGAAACGATAATGGAAAGGGTCAATAGCACAACCCGGGGAATCAAGGCGGCAATAAGCGTAAGGCGGATGGCAGCCCGGAGCTTGTGGCTAACGCGAGTACACATGGTAACAATCAGAGACGTAAGGGTAAGTGGCCTCAAACCGGCGGGTCAGGTCCATCTCTTGAGCAGTTACTCAACGAGCCCTGTCCGAAACACGGCACCCGGGAGCACCCCGCTACACACCTGTGGAAAGATTGTGTGATCATGAAGGCGTTTAAAAACTCCAATATCTTTGATGGTGGTCATGGACCTGGTGGCGGTTCAGGGGCCGGCGGCTTTCATGGCCCGGGCGGCGGTTCAAATTCTAGTTTTCAGGGACAGCCGGGTGGAAATAATCAGCAGCAATCGGGTCAGGGAGGACAGCAGCAGCAGTCGGGTTACTAGAGCCAACCAAAACAGTTGAGCGGTGGGCAGTACCATGTGTTTACCACTAGCTTATGCAAACGTGACCAGAAGGTTCATAAGAGGGCTATAAATTCGGTTGAACCGGTAGTTCCTCGTTATTTGAGATGGTCAGAGCAACCCATCATTTGGAGCAGAGAGGATCACCCTCCACGCGTCAATAATCCGGGTCAGTTAGCCTTGGTGGTAGCACCCCAGGTTGGTGGATATAAATTTACTAAGGTACTCATGGACGGAGGCAGCAACATCAACATACTCTATTACGAGACCTTCCAGCGTATGGGGTTGACTGAGAAGAATCTGAGGACATCCAACACTGTGTTCCACGGGGTGGTTCCAGGTGGCTTACCCAGTTGGTAAGATTGAGTTGGAGGTGGCCTTTGGAGATGAGTATGATTCCAGGGCTGAGAAGTTGATGTTTGAGGTGGTCAAAATCAGGAGTCCATATCACGCTCTGTTTGGGAGACCGGCTTGTGCTAAGTTCATGGCACGACCGTGTTACGTTTACTTACAGCTCAAGATGCCAGGTTACAAGGGCATCATCACTGTGCATGGGAGTCAGAAGGTGGCCTTGGAATGTGAAGAAGGCGACGCGGCTTACGCTGAGACGGCCCGTGCCGCAGAGGAGCTCAAATTCTATCAAGACAATGTTGACCCGGCGGATATGACCTCCCTTAAGAAACCTACTACTGCGCATGACCCGGCGTTGGAATTTAAATCGGCTGTTGAGACAAAATTGGTTGACTTCACTCCGGGAGACGCCTCTAAGCAGTTCAGTATCAGTGCCAATTTGGATCCTAAATAGGAAAGCGCGCTCATCGAGTTCATCCATGAGAACCGGGACATCTTTGCATGGAAACCTTCTGACATGCCAGGTGTACCGAGGGAACTCGCTGAGCACACTCTCAATATTGATCCGAAGTATAAGCCGGTCAGGCAGTTTCTTCGATGATTCAACGAAGAGAGACGAACGGCTATTGGGGAAGAGGTGGCCCGGCTCTTATCGGCCGGGTTTATTGTTGAAGTTTTTCATCCGGAGTGGTTGGCTAACCCAGTGCTGGTGCTCAAGAAGAACGGCACTTGGCGGATGTGTGTGGATTACACAGACTTAAATAAGGCTTGTCCGGCTGATCCCTTTGCTCTCCCCCGTATTGATCAAATCATTGATGCTACGGCGGGTTGTGAACGTTTGAGCTTTTTGGATGCTTACTCTGGCTATCATCAGATCAAGATGGCAGTTAAGGACCAGGAGAAGACAGCTTTCATCACTTCGTTTGGGGCCTTCTGTTATGTATCTATGTCGTTTGGGCTCAAGAGTGCCCAGGCAACTTATCAGCGATGTGTGCAGAACTGTTTGCACGATCAAATTGGGTGCAATGTTCATGCTTATGTGGATGACATCGTGGTGAAGTCCAGAGAAAAGGAAACCTTAATATCTGACTTAAGAGAAAACCTTTGACAATCTCCGGGTTTACAAGATGATGCTTAACCCGGCCAAGTGTGTATTTGGTGTACCTGCAGGCAAGCTTTTGGATTTTTTGGTGTCAAACAGAGGCATTGAAGCTAATCCGGAGAAGATCACGGCGATTACCTCTCTGGCTAAGCCGGTGTGTATCAATGACGTTCAGCGCCTGGCAGGACATGTTGCTGCTTTAAGCCGGTTCATAAGCCGGTTAGGGGAGAAGGCCCTACCACTATATCAGATGATGAAGAAAACAGACACTTTTGTCCAGAGCGATGCTGCTAACACTGCCTTTGAAGATTTAAAGAGACAGTTGTCTGAGCCACCGGTTCTTGCAGCTCCCATTGATGGAGAGCCGCTATTATTATATGTGGCTGCTAACTCATGGGCCGTCAGTGTAGCCATCGTGGTGGAGCGTAAGTAGCCAGGCAAGGAGCATCCGGTTCAACGGCCGGTTTACTACATCAGCGAGGTGCTCATTGAGTCTAAACAAAGGTATCCACATTGGTAGAAGCTTGTTTACGGTGTGTTCATGGAAAACCGGAAGCTGAAGCAGTACTTTCAAAGTCATCCTATAACGGTGGTAAGTTCAGCCCCTTTGGGAGACGTCATTCAGAACAGGGAAGCCACAGGACGAATCGCCAAGTGGGCCATTGAGCTTGGGCCTTATGGTCTGAAGTATATGCCCCGTACTGCCATCAAGTCTCAGGCCTTGGTGGATTTTATCAATGATTGGACAGAGTTGCAGGCACTTGAGGAGAAGCCAGACAATACGTATTGGACTATTCACTTTGATGGGTCCAGGCAGTTAGAAGGATCAGGGGTAGGAGTTGTCTTAACTTCCCCTCGAGGTGATAAATTTTGTTATGTGCTCCGGCTCATGTTTCCTTGTACTAACAATGCAGCTGAATACGAGGCCTTGCTCCATGGACTCCGGATGGCTAAGGAGATGAATTTAAGCCGGGTAAGGTGCTTGGGCGACTCAGACCTCGTGGCTCAACAGGTCTCAGGCACATGGGATTCTAAGGATCCCCTTATGGCGGCTTATCGCTGTGAAGTCGATGATGTAGCTGGGTACTTCAAAGGGTATCAGGTGGAGCACATTGACAGAAGGAAGAATGAGGCGGCTGATGCTTTAAGCTGGTTGGGCTCTCAGCGCAAGCCGGTGCCGCCTAACACCTTTCTTGACGTTCTACATAATCCTTCTGTCAAGGTACCTACAGAGGAAGAGCTTGCAGTACCAGACCTGGAGGCACAGTTGGTGGCTGCACTTCACGTCATCCCGGATTGGACATTGCCATATCTGACTTATATGACCCGGGGAGAGCTGCCTGAGGATGAGACCTTGGCGAGACAAATTGTCACGCGGTCCAAATCCATGACAATTGTTAACGGCGAGTTACATCATCTCAGTGTCACAGGGGCGTTCCAGCGTTGTGTGTCGCCTGCAGAGGGTCAAGAGATATTTCGAGAAATCCATGAAGGAGATTGTGGTCATCATGCCGGCTCAAAATCTCTGGTGGCCAAGGCTTTCCGTCATGGTTTTTATTGGCTGACGTCTCATGCAGATGCAGAAGATCTTGTTAGCAAATGTGACAGATGTCAAAAATTCTCACGACGAGCTCATGTGCCGGCTCAGGAATTGAGGATGATTCCAATCACTTGGCCGTTTGTAGTCTGGGGGCTTGACATGGTGGGACCTTTTAAAAGGTCTAAGGATAAAAAGACACACCTCCTGGTGGCAGTGGATAAATTTACAAAGTGGATTGAGGCAGAGCCGGTCAGTCAGTGTGATGCGGCCACAGCAGTTCAGTTCATCAAAAAGGTGATCTTTCATTTTGGTTTTCCACATAGCATCATAACTGATAATAGCACTAATCTCTCCAAGGGTGCCATGGAAGAGTTCTGTCAATGGGAACATATCCAGCTTGACGTTTCGGCTGTTGCTCATCCTCAATCCAATGGTCAAGCAGAAAGAGCTAATCAGGAGATTTTAAGGGGTATCAAGCCACGACTCTTGGTCCCCTTACAGCGGACTCCGGGTTGTTGGGTGGAAGAGTTGCCCTCTGTGTTGTGGAGAATCAACACTATGCCTAACAGATCCACGGGTTATACACCTTTTTTCATGGTTTATGGAGCAGAGGCAGTTCTGCCCAGTGACATCCGGCACGATTCGCCCCGTGTGGCGGCTTACGTTGAGGCTGATATGAAAAGGCTCGACAAGAGGCGCTTGACTTGTTAGATGAGGAGCGAGACTTGGCAATAGCCCGCTCGGCGATTTACCAGCAAGACCTTCGTTGTTATCACAGCCGCTGGGTCAGGAGCAGAATATTTCAGGAAGGCGATTTAGTGCTCCGGCTCATCCAGGATCAGTCCGATATGCACAAGCTATCCCCTCCTTGGGAAGGACCCTTTGTGGTCAGCAAGAATCTGCACAACGGGTCATACTACCTCATTGATATTCGAGAGCACAAAGACTCAGGTAAATCGGAGGAGGAGACCCGCCGGCCATGGAATATAGCCCATCTTCGGCCTTATTATACTTAAGCCACCGGTTCTTTAGATGTATATATTTTTTGACAATGTATATATTATATAAAGTAATAAAGCAGGACCTCTGTCCTTTTTTCACCTTCAAAAAAGTGTATATGTCTTTTTGGCAAGTGGTGGAAACAACCAACAGGGACCGGATCATATCTGAATCCGGCTTTACCTTTGGTCCGGCTTATGATCATATCTGAATCTAGCCATGATCACTTGGGGGCTTCCTGTTCAAACATAGGTCGTATCCGAACCAAAGAGAACATAGCTGTCGATACCCACTTGATCGGCATACTTGCCAAACTTACTTGGGGGCTTCTTGATCATATTTGAATCACAACTTAACCCCTGTAGGTCTGACGTGGATCATATGCAAATCAGCGTCATTAAACAAATCTTATGGTCACTTGGGGGATTCCTGTTCAAACATAGGTCGTATTCGAACCAAAGAGAACATAGCTGTCGATACCCACTTGATCGGCATCGCCAAGCCACTGGGGGCTATATGATCGTATCCGAATCTTAGCTTAACCCCTTTGGAACGGTTTACTGATCGTATCCGAATCAGAAGCCTGTAAAGTATTTTGATTATCCTGAAACCTTGTGAAAAGCATTTTGAGATGTTTTTTGTCTTGCCGGTTTAATATTCATCACCCCAGGTTGTTAAGTGCCGGGTGAACATTATATGAGCCGGGAAGATTATCCAAGGATTGCAGAATAAGGCAAGTAAAGTTTAAAACGCCAAGGAAGCAAAAGCCAGAAATATATAGCCATGGTAGCTTACAAAAAGTATTAAGCATGGACAAAGGCATGACAGGCATGGGGAAGTTTTTTCTACCCTATTACAAGACTCCCTGAGTCTGAAATTGATGAAGCATTGTTTTTTGGCCAAACACCTGGCGATTCACTCCTTCGGCGGGCTTGAAGGCTCTGGGTTATCCTTCTCCGCTTCTCCGTCGGCTGTTTTGTCCTGGAAAGTTGATGAGGCCCAATCAATGCCGCTCAAAGCTTCAAATTTAGCTTCAGCATCTGTTAAACCGGCCGGGTCCACTTCAGGGGCAAAAGTATGCTTACGGATTGGAGGGATCAGGCTGATTTGATCATATGGAGCATTTGGGATTTTCCGGTTGTCACTGTCATAAGCCGACGCATACTTGCTAAGGTCAGTGTCGTTTCCAATAAGGGTGGCCACCTGTCGGTGTACTAGAGTAGGGGTACCCTAGTATCCCGAACTTGTGCACGGGCAGTCGCAGCACCCCGCGGCAAGGCTTGCCGGGTGACCGCCAAGGTCCTCCGTGGTTCCTTTGGAACCATTCAAGAACAAAGTATTCAAGCCAAGGAGACAAGGCCCCGGCAAGAGGAGCTTGCCGGGAAGGCCAACCAAGGCATCTCAAGGAACTTGCCGCGACGCGCCACGCGTCCCGGCAAGACCCGGCGAGCGACAAGCTTCCGGACGCGACAAGACAACGGCCGCAGCAAGGCGCTTGCCGCGGTAAGCTACCACTCTGTACCCGCGCTCCAGCACATCCACCAACGTGTCGCCCTGGGACTTTTCCAGGCGCGCGTGGCAAGAGGCTGTGCAGCCAGCGGTGCGCGGTGGCAAGCGACGCTGACAAGACTGCCATCGTGGCGAGCGGTGGCGTCCCTGACGGTCCCTTTTTGCACTATTTGGGCGACGCAGACGGGCATTTAATGCCTTTGTCCCCTGCCGTCATGGTTAGGTAGGATACACTATACAGGTGGTTGTACCAACCGCAATTCCTTTTCCATTTTTACCCTTATCTACATTACCACCTGTCGGTGACCCCTTCGGCATATAAAAGGAGGCCCATGTGCAACGTAGGGGGGAGAGGGAGAAAAACACTCACGTTCGGTCTCGTTAGCAGCTAGTGTGTACTGTAGCACTCAGCGCTCCCGAGCAAGAACTCAATACACTCAGACATGCAGCAGTAGGAGTGTTATCTCTCCGGAGAGCTCCGAAGCTGGGTAAACTGCTCGTGTGCTTCGCCTCGATCCGCTCTTCGTGCGATCTCCGCACCCCGCCGAACCGAAAGGGGCTTGGTCCGCCGGTCCCATAGGTGTTCATGGATCAGTTTCCCCGACACCACCGGACGTATGGCTTTGACGCAGGCGGTGAAGTCATGATCATCAAAGGCATTGCCGTCTTCCTTTAGACTCGGGTATCCAAGAGCAAGGTCTGCCGGGTCTAGTCCTGGGAGCCATGCTTTTGCCCGGCTCAATGCGGCTACGGCCCCGGCTCTTGAGGATGAACACCTTTAGTGTTGGATCCACTAAGGTAGAAAGGCAAGGCTCTTCAATACATCTTGCAAAAGGCGGGGATGAGGAGTTGACAAGGCTACGACGGCCAAAGCGCGTTGTGTCCCGGAGTATAGCTGTTCCACTAAGGTATAAACTGCTTTAAGTTTGATCAGTGTGTTCTGCTTCAGATTGATACTCCTGGAGCCTGTATGTGCACAAGCATAATAGTCAGCCCGATGTAATTATTGCAATAGTCATTGTAAGGTTACAATGTTTAAGGCCGGCTCACAATAACTTACCAAAGATGGCTGAGACCATTTGAGATATCTGCTATTTTAAGTCGGACAGTTCGGTTGTTGCTTCGGCAAGAGATGCTTCGGCTGTCTCGGCCTGAGTCACCAAGGAAGCTTTCTCATCAGCCCAAGTTTTCTTCTCCGATTCAAATTTCTTCTTTAGCTTCTCATTTTCAGAGACACTAAATTTAAATTTGGAATTAGCCTTCTGCGTCTCAAGTTCTTGAGTTTCCAGATGACTCTTCAGGGCAGCGAGCTCTGATTCAAATTGACTTATGGCAGCCTGCATTGACACCAAGTTATGGTAAGGATTATAGTAAGGTAACATTCAAGTCCCGAGCACTTTACAAGTAAAGATACTTAGCACTTGGGGGCTAATGTATGCTGAAGAATTTTTGAACTTTTTCCTGCCGGGTCACACATATTAAGTCTCAAGCACCTTACAAGTAATGATACTTGACACTTGGGGGCTAATGTCTATTGCAGATTTAAAAGCTTTATGTGATAACCGGGTTAAGTAACTTCTTTTTAAGTCGGATAAATTAACAGGTAAAGCAAATTTCTAAAAGTCTACAACATATTTGTTCATAAGCAATAGACTTGGGGGCCGGTACAGTATGTAAGATTCAGGTAAAAAGTAAAAGTTATACCTCAGATTTGTGCTGTATTTGTTTCACCATGTCAATTTCCAGGTCACGGCTGTTATGAACCTGATTCAGATAGCCCGAGACTATATCACCAATGCTTAAGTGAGTGTAATCAGTGATGTCCTGCTTGGCTTTTCGGCGTTGGGCTAATTCTTCCTTGGTGGTACATTTGGCAGGGACGGTAGGCCGCCCTGACTCAACAAACTGAGACTTCACAAATTCAACTTCCGGCTCATTTGTTTTGACCGGGTTAGGAGTCTCCGGGTTACTTGTTCAGAGAGTATCTTCAGCAGGTGGATCAGAGGTTGGCATTAGAATATCAGAAGCTGGATCAGGCGGCGGCTGATGGGTAGAATTGTCTAGAGCAGATGTATTGGTCACCGGTTCAGCCACGATCGGTTCTTCAGACGGCTTATTCTTCTTTGCCCATTTACTGGGTTTCACTTGCATACTGTTAACAAAAGCAGAAGGATGAATATGCAAGCATAGGTAAAGCAAAAAGTGCATAAGTTTATATTACCCGGGAGCAATTTTGAAAGTCGGCATATTTTACTGCATGGATTCACCGGAAGAAGGAGAGGTATCCTGATAGTTGGAGTCAGATGAATTGAGAGGTTGACGAATTAAGCCTGCTAAAGGTAAGACAGAACATAAATCGGAGATAACCTCAGTCCGACGCTTCCTGGTTACATCAGGTAAGCCGAAGGAGAGTTCTGCATCCTTGTTGTTCCGGGTCTGCCTCCGGTTCTCAAACTATTGTTGCTTCAAAAAAAATTGAGGATCTTGATAAGCAAGTGCATGTGAAAATCTTACTTTCCGGGTCACCCTTCGGGTCTTTCGCTTTGGCAAAGGCTCTGAGTCGGAGGAGATTATAGTTACCTCTTCATTGGCTGCTTGACTGTTCCCCGTATCCTCCTGAAGGGATAAAATGTCAGACAGGTGGTAACAAGGGACTTAAGAAAATTTAAAGATTACCTCTTCCTCATCCAAACAGCTATCCTCCAATCTGAGTAAGTCGGAGGCGCTGGGTTTCTTCTTCTTTGAGGTTCCTACCTTGGCGGCTTTCCTTTCAGCTTTCTTGGTTGTCCTGGCTTGTTTGGCAGCTTCATGGTCATATTTGGCTTTCCAGAAGTTATCACCGGCCTGTGAAAAACTTAAAGAATTATGAGTATCAAGAAAGGTATAAGGTATCCATAAACATTTGTTACGATTGATAACTTACCGCAGGGGCCGGGTTATTCTTGCAAAATGGAAGTAAGCCGAAGGCGTTGCTCGTCACAGTGCCCTCCTTCAGTAGTGACTGGGTTGTAGCATCCACCACGTCATCTGGTAAGTCGTCAGGGCTATGGCGTAGCGGATCATTCTTTTCTCTAGTATAAGTACACATTTAGCCGGGACGGCGGCTTAATGGAAGTATACGCCAAGTGACCCAGACTCGGACCAGATCGATGCCGTTTAAACCATTTCCCAAGAGAGCTTTAATCTTCCTGATGGTGGAATTGAGAGGCACGCGCTCAAGGGTTGTCAGCTTGTCTGGTAGTGGATGGTTAGATTCAAGGCGCAGGGCGTGAAAGCCGGGCAGAGGTTTTTCATCAGCCGGAGAGGTGTCCTGGCAGTAGAACCACATCTGGTTCCAAGATTTTGGGTGGCTCGGCAACTCAGCATAAGGGAAAAGACAGTCTCTCCGTCGCTGGATTGAGATGCCGCCAAGCTCAAGACTGGGCCCATTGGCACGTTCATTTTGCCGGTTCATGTAAAAAAGTTCCCTGAACAAAAGCAGACTCAGTTCTTCTCCCAGGTACACCTCGCAGAAGACTTGGAAATTACAAATATTTGACACAGAATTGGGTCTGGTGTCTTGAGGTCTAAGATCAAAGAAATTTAAAACCTCTCTGAAGAATTTTGAGCCGGGAGGAGCAAATCCACGGCTCATATGATCTATAAAAATTATTACTTCCCCTGCTTTGGGGTGAGGCTTTTCTTCATACGGGTCAGGCGCACGGTAAGACATGACATCCTTTTTTGGCAGATGCCCAGACTTCACAAACTCAGCTAGTTTGCTATTGGTAACTATGGATGGAACCCAATTGCAAGTCACAGGGGCCTTGGTAGCTTTAGGAGCCATCACAGCAATTGGCCTATGGAAAAACAAGAAGATCCGGTTCAATTTAACCCGGGGGAAGAATCCTGATTATTCAAAGTGGCGGCTTAATGAGGGGTCTAATGATATAAGGATGACTGTGCAACAATATTTAAGCCGCTACGAGTATCAAGTGCAGTTTAAAAATTTTCCGGGTCATGAGGAGCAATTAGGGTCCTGTGTCATTTATTTAAGCCGGACGCCTCTACAGTTGTGTTTCAGAACAGTTACCAGAAGAGGTTTTCCGAGTGATAAAAGCAAGTTTCACAGATAACAATTATTACTCTGGATCAAAATATTGCTCTGAAAGGAAATTTTTCTAGACCTAAAATGAGGCAGAGAAGTTCATGCACTCGAAGAGGGTTCCTGAACAAGGGAAAGGAGATCTATTTTTATGCAAGATCAACACAAACAAGCACCACAGCAGTTCTATGTAGTTTCCACGATCTAAACAGGGCATTGGAAGGAACTAGCGAGGGTTTGGTGTCGGCCAGTGATCACTGACGAACTCAACAAGGACCTAATGCAGATCTGAGAAAGGGAATGAGAGGAACTCATGGATGCGGATGAGCTGCGAAGGTTCGCCGTTGATCTCTGGTCAGAGTCAGGTTGATGCAGCGGCCTGAGTCGATGAAGATGAGAGGTTCGACGGTGGCGGCGGCAGAGCTCGGGAGGAGGCAAGAGGAAGAAGACGACTGGGGGAAAGACCTAGGTCGCCCTATTTATAAAAGAAGACTAACTGAGAGGGCGCAAAAAACGAGGAGATAACATTTATTATCCAGTGGCTCGGGCGCCTCGATTCTCGGGACAGTCAGTAAAGACAAAGATCCATTGAAGATATGGAAGAATAAAAATAAGTTTTATTGAAGATGACGTCACGGTGATTTAACCCGGATCTAGATGATGACGTCACGGTGGGTTAAAATTCTTCGTGCAAGACAAAAGACTGCAGGACAGTTCATAAGGTATTTTAAGATTGACATGAACAGGTTCAAATCAATCTGGGGCCTAATGTTGGGGATATAACTATTTGTGTAAGCCGCCCAGGAGGGGCCGGGTTACGCAAAGAAGACTCACCAGAGAGAAGTCCAAGACCAAAGTATGAAGATGGAGGTTCATAGAGAGCTTAAGTCCCGCAGGCGACTTAAGGCCCGTTGTAGTAAACCACTGTAATAATATTACTTGTATCATAAGGTAGACTTAACTAGTCACCGAGCCAGACATTGTTTATAAGTCGGTCGGGACTCTGTAAGCCGCAGGGCGTCGACCCGTGTATATAAGGGGACGACCCGCTGGCGGCTGAGGGCAAGAAACAACTCATCGAGAGCCAGGCATAGCGTATCTCGCTCCCTGGTCATCAAAACATCAATACCAACCCAACTAGACGTAGGCCTTACCTTCACCATAAGGGGCCAAACTAGTATAAAACCTCTCATGTCCTTTGTCCCGATTAACCCCTTCAAGCTTCCTAGTTGCGAGGGCTCCACAACTAAGTCCTTTCACGATGACATCTGACGTGACAATTCCACGACACATACCTATTCCTTTTTGGAGTCTGGAATGTTCTGGAAAGTGTCCCTTATGTACTCCTCCGGGGTTATGGTTTCAATAATATTAGTTTCAACATTAATAGGATTACCTGAAATATAATGTTTAATTCTTTGACCATTTACCACCCTCGGACTTGTGCCTTCGAAGTTTTTGATCTTTATGGCACCAGAACGATAGACCTCCTCGATAATGTAGGGGCCTTCCCATTTAGAGAGAAGCTTTCCTGCAAAAAATCTTAAGCGAGAGTTGAATAATAACACATAATCACCTACATTAAACTCACGCTTTTGTATCCTTTTATCATGCCAGTGCTTGACTTTTTCTTTGAATAGGTTGGCATTCTCATAAGCTTGGGTTCTCCATTCATCAAGTGAGCTAATATCAAACAACCTCTTCTCACCGGCAAGTTTGAAGTCATAATTGAGCTCTTTAATAGCCCAATATGCTTTATGTTCAAGTTCAAGAGGCAAATGACATGCTTTTCCATAAACCATTTTATACGGAGACATACCCATAGGATTTCTGTATGCAGTTCTATAGGCCCATAATGCATCATCAAGTTTTTTGGACCAATTCTTTCTAGATCTATTAACAGTCTTTTGCAAAATTAATTTGAGCTCTCTGTTGCTCAACTCTACTTGACCACTAGACTGCGGATGATAAGGAGATGCTATTCTATGATTGACATCATACTTAGCAAGCATCTTACGGAAAGCACCATGAATGAAATGTGAACCACCATCAGTCATAAGATATCTAGGGACTCCAAACCTCGGAAAAATAACTTCTTTAAGCATTTTAATAGAAGTGTTATGATCAGCACTACTAGTTGGAATAGCTTCTACCCACTTAGTAACGTAATCAACAACAACTAAAATATGTGTATAACCATTAGAGGCAGGAAAAGGTCCCATATAATCAAAGCCCCAAACATCAAATGGTTCAATAACAAGAGAATAATTCATAGGCATTTCTTGACGTCTACTAATATTACATATTCTTTGACATTCATCACAAGATAAGACAAACTTACGAGCATCTTTGAAGAGAGTAGGCCAATAAAAACCAGATTGTAGTACCTTGTGTGCAGTTCTATCTCCAGCGTGGTGTCCTCCATAAGATTCAGAGTGACACTTATGTAGAATTTGTTCCTGTTCATGCTCAGGCACACAACGTCTAATAACACCATCTACTCCTTCTTTATAAAGGTGTAGATCATCCCAAAAGTAATGTCTTAGATCATAAAAGAACTTTTTCTTTTGCTGGTATGTGAAACTAGGCGGTAAATATTTAGCAACAATGTAATTAGCATAATCACATACCAAGGAGCAGTACGAGAAGCATTGACGACCGCTAATTGTTCATCAGGAAAGCTATCATTAATAGGCAGTGGGTCATCAAGAACATTCTCTAACCTGGACAAGTTATCTGCAACGGGGTTCTCAGCTCCCTTTCTATCAATAATATGCAAGTCAAATTCTTGGAGCAAGAGAACCCATCTAATGAGTCTAGGCTTAGCATCTTTCTTTTACATAAGATATTTAATAGCAGCATGATCAGTGTGAATAGTAACTTTGGAATCAACAATATAAGGTCTGAACTTATCACATGCAAACACAACTGCTAAGAACTCTTTTTCAGTAGTAGCATAATTTCTCTGGGCAGTACCAAGAGTCTTACTAGCATACTGGATAACATTCAATTTCTTATCAACTCTTTGCCCTAAAACAGCACCTACAGCATAATCACTAGCATCGCACATAATTTCAAAAGGTAAATTCCAATCAGGTGGCTGAACAATAGGTGCAGTGATCAAAGCTTTCTTAAGCACTTCAAACGCTTCTACACAATCATCATCAAAGACAAAAGGAATATCTTTTTGCAATAAATTAGTCAGAGGCCTAGAGATTTTAGAAAAGTCCTTAATGAACCTCCTATAAAAACCGGCATGACCTAGGAAGCTTCTTATACCTTTTATGTCCTTGGGACATGGCATCTTTTTAATAGCATCAACTTTGGCTTTATCAACTTCAATACCTCTCTCGGAGATCTTGTGCCCCAAGACAATGCCTTCATTAACCATAAAGTGACACTTTTCCCAATTCAGGACGAGTCTAGTGTCTTCGCATCTCTGCAAAACTCGATCAAGGTTGCTCAAACAATCATCAAAAGAGGATCCATAGACGGAGAAGTCATCCATGAATACCTCACAAATCTTTTCAAAAAAATCAGAGAATATAGCCATCATGCATCTTTGAAAGGTAGCAAGTGCATTACATAAACCAAAAGGCATACGTCTATAAGCAAAAGTACCAAAAGGGCAAGTAAAAGTAGTTTTAGATTGATCCTTCGCTAACACAGGTATCTGAGAGAAACCAGAATAACCATCTACAAAGCAAAAATGTGTGTGTTTGGATAGCCTTTCTAGCATTTGATCAATAAAAGGTAAAGGGTAATGATATTTCTTGGTAGCATTATTTAACTTATGGAAATCAATGACCATCCTATAACCTGTAATAATTCTTTGCGGGATCAATTCATCTTTATCATTAGGAACAACGGTAATACCTCCCTTTTTAGGGACACAATGGACATGGCTTACCCATTCACTATCAGCAACAGGATAAATAATACCTGCCTCAAGGAGCTTTAGTATCTCCTTTCTTACCACTTCTTTCATCTTGGGATTTAGTCGTCTTTGAGGATCTCTAACTGGTTTGGCATTGTCCTCCAATGTAATTTTGTGTTGACATAGCGTGGGACTAACGCCCTTAAGATCATCCAGAGTATATCCAATAGCTGCTCGGTGTTTCTTCAGAGTTTTCAATAATCTTTTTCTTCTTTCTCTGAAAGGTTAGCACTAATAATAACAGGATATATTTCTTTTTCATCAAGATAAGCAAACTTAAGATTATCAGGTAATGGTTTGAGTCCAAACACGGGATCACCCTTGGGTGGAGGGGGATCCCCAAGAATTTCAACGGGAAGGTTATGTTTCAGCATAGGTTCCTGTTTAAGGAACACTTCATCTATTTCTTCCCTTTCCTTCATAAACATATCGTTTTCATGGTCTAGCAAATATTGTTCTAACGGATCAGTTGGAGGAACAACAATGGAAGCAAGACCAATAATCTCATCCTTGCTAGGTGGTTCCCTTTCACGAGGTTGTCTACTAAACTTAGTGAAATTAAACTCATAATACATACCATCTATGCCAACAGTGACAATATTCTTTTCACAATTAATCTTAGCACTAGCAGTATTCAAGAAGGGTCTACCAAAAATAATGGGAGAAAAATCATCTTGTGGGGAGCAGGGTATTTAACCTTCCCACACAAAACTTCAACATCTCTAACAATCCCAATAGGTTTAATGGTATCCCTATTAGCAAGCTTAATAATAACATCAATGTCTTCTACTTCAATGGGTGCAATGTCGTGCATAATTTCTTTATAAAGATCATAAGGTATCGCACTAGCACTAGCACCCATATCACATAAGCCATGATAACAATGATCTCCTATTTTAACAGAAATAACAGGCATGCCTACGACAGGTCTACGTGTCTTAGTATCAGGCCTAGCAATATTAGCAGTCTCGTCCAAGAAAGAAATAACATGCCCATCTAAGTCCTCATCCAAGAGATCTTTAACCATAGCAATACTAGGTTCAACATTAATTTACTCAGGAGGTGTATAAGTCCTAGTATTACTCTTACGAACAATAGTCGAAGCTTTAGCATGATCCTTTATCCTAATAGGAAAAGGAGGTTCTTCAACATAAGCAGTAGGAACAATAGGATCACTATAGGTAATAGTCTTTTCTTCGACTGTAATAGGTGCAACTACTTTCACTTCTACAGGAGGATTATATTTAAACCACTTCTCTTTAGGGAGATCAACGTGAGTAGCAAAAGATTCACAAAAAGTAGCTACTATCTCAGAGTCAAGTCCATACTTAGCGCTAAATCCACGAAAAACATCGGTATCCATAAAAGATTTAACACAATCAAACTTAGGTGTGATACCCGACTCCTTACCATCGTCGGAACCCCAATCTTCAGAGTTGCGTTTAATTCTTTCCAATAAGTCCCATTTGAAACCAATAGTCTTTAACATATAAGAACCAGCATAGGAAGTATCGAGAAGGTTGCGATTATCAAGAGAAAGGCGAGCATAATTTTTTTGAATAATCATTTCCCGAGAGAGCTCATGATTGGGCACGAATATAACATTGACTTAAGCCCCCCCAAGCTTGAGCGGTGCTTTCTCCTTCGCGAGGCCAGAAATTATATATGTAATTGCGATCACGATGAACAAGATGCATAGGATAGAACCTCTGGTGAAATTCCAACTTCAATCGCTTATAATTCCAAGATCTCGTATCATCACATAGCCTAAACCATGTCAATGCATCTCCCTTCAAAGATAAAGGGAAGACCTTCCTTTTGACAACATGATCGGGAATACCTGCAAGCTTAAATAATCCACAAACTTCATCCACAAATATAAGGTGTAAATCGGGATGCAATGTTCCATCTCCTGCAAATGGATTAGCTAGCAGTTTCTCTATCATACCCGAAGGAATCTCAAAGTAAATATTTTCATAAAGTTCAGTAGGTTGAGGAGCAACTCTTTGCTCTTCTGGTTGGGGTGAAGATGTTGGGGAACATAGTAATTTCAAAAAATTTCCTACGTACACGCAAGATCATGGTGATGGCATAGCAACAAGAGGGGAGAGTGTCTGTCCACTTACCCTCGTAGACCGTAAGCGGAAGCATTATGACAACGCAGTTGATGTAGTCGTACGTCTTCACAATCCGACCGATCCAAGCACCGAACGTACGGCACCTCCGAGTTCAGCACACGTTCAGCTCGATGACGATCCCCGGGCTCCGATCCAGCAAAGCTTTGGGGATGAGTTCCATCAGCACGATGGCATGGTGACGATAATGATGCTCTACCGGCGCAGGGCTTCGCCTAAACTCCGCGACGATATGACCGAGGTGGAATATGGTGGAGGGGGGCACCGCACACGGCTAAGGAACGATCCGTAGATCAACTTGTGTGTTATGGGGTGCCCCCTGCCCCCGTATATAAAGGAGGGAGGGGGAGGTGCGGCCGGCCCCCTTGGGGTGCGCATGGAGGAGTCCTACTCCCACCGGGAGTAGGACTCCCCCCTCTTGCCTTGGTGGAGAAGGAAAGGGGGGAGGGGAAAGAGGAAAGGGGGGCACCGCCCCCCCTTCCTTGTCCTATTCGGACTAGGGGGGAGGGGGCGCGCGGCCTGCCCTGGCCGGCCCTCCTCTTCTCCCTCATGGCCCACTAAGGCCCATTAACCCCCGGGAGGGTTCCGGTAACCCCCCGGTGTTCCGGTAAAATCCCGATTTCACCCGGAACCTTTCCGATGTCCAAACATAGGCTTCCAATATATCAATCTTTATGTCTCGACCATTTCGAGACTCCTCATCATGTCCGTGATCACATCCGGGACTCCGAACAAACTTCGGTACATCAAAACTTATAAACTCATAATAAAACTGTCATCGTAACGTTAAGCGTGCGGACCCTACATGTTCGAGAACTATGTAGACATGACCTAGAACCATTCTCGGTCAATAACCAATAGCGGGACCTGGATGCCCATATTGGTTCCTACATATTCTACGAAGATCTTTATCGGTCAAACCGCATAACAACATATGTTGTTCCCTTTGTCATCAGTATGTTACTTGCCCGAGATTTGATCGTCAGTATCCAATACCTAGTTCAATCTCGTTACCGGCAAGTCTCTTTATTCGTTCCGTAATGCATCATCCCGTAACCAACTCATTTGGTCACATTGCTTGCAAGGCTTATAATGATGTGCATTACCGAGAGGGCCCAGAGATACCTCTCCGACAATTGGAGTGACAAAACCTAATCTCGAAATACGCCAACTCAACATGTACCTTCAGAGACACCTGTAGTACTCCTTTATAATCACCCAGTTACGTTGTGACGTTTGGTAGCACACAAAGTGTTCTTCCGGTAAACGTGAGTTGCACAATCTCATAGTTACAGGAACATGTATAAGTCATGAAGAAAGCAATAGCAGTATACTAAACGATCAAGTGCTAGGCTAACAGAATGGGTCATGTCAATCACATCATTCTTCTAATGATGTGATCCCATTAATCAAATGACAACACATGTTTATGGTTAGGAAACATAACCATCTTTGATTAATGAGCTAGTCAAGTAGAGGCATACTAGTGACTATATGTTTGTCTATGTATTCACACATGTATCATGTTTCCAGTTAATACAATTCTAGCATGAATAATAAACATTTATCATGATATGAGGAAATAAATAATAACTTTATTATTGCCACTAGGGCATATTTCCTTCAGTCTCCCACTTGCACTAGAGTCAATAATCTAGATTACATAGTAATGATTCTAACACCCATGGAGTCTTGGTGTTGATCATGTTTTGCTCGTGAGAGAGGCTTAGTCAACGGGTCTGCAACATTCAGATCTGTATGTATTTTGCAAATCTCTATGTCTCCCACTTGGACTTGGTCCCGAATGGAATTGAAGCATCTCTTGATGTGCTTGGTCCTCTTGTGAAATCTGGATTCCTTTGCCAAAGCAATTGCACCAGTATTGTCACAGAAGATCTTCATTTGTCCCGATGCACTAGGTATGACACCTAGATCGGTAATGAACTCCTTCATCCAGACTCCTTCATTTGCTGCTTCAGAAGCAGCTATGTACTCCGCTTCACATGTAGATCCCGCCACGACGCTGTGTTTAGAACTGCACCAACTTACAGCTCCACCGTTTAATAAAAACACGTATCCGGTTTGAGATTTAGAATCGTCCGGATCAGTGTCAAAGCTTGCATCAATGTAACCATTTACGACTAGCTCTTTGTCACCTCCATATACAAGAAACATATCCTTAGTCCTTTTCAGGTATTTCAGGATGTTCTTGACCGCTGTCCAGTGATCCACTCCTGGATTACTTTGGTACCTTCCTGCCAAGCTTATTGCTAAGCATACGTCAGGTCTCGTACACAGCATTGCATACATGATAGAGCCTATGGCTGAAGCATAGGGAACATCTTTCATTTTCTCTCTATCTTCTGTTGTGGTCGGGCATTTAGTTTGACTCAATTTCACACCTTATAGTATAGGCAAGAAACCTTTCTTTTCCTGATCCATTTTGAACTTTTTCAAAATTTTGTCAAGGTATGTGCTTTGTGAAAGTCCTATTAAGCGTCTTGATCTATCTCTATAGATCTTGATGCCCAATATGTAAGCAGCTTCACCGAGGTCTTTCATTGAAAAACTTTTATTCAAGTATCCCTTTATGCTATCCAGAAATTCTATATCATTTCCAATTAATAATATGTCATCTACATATAAAATCAGAAATGCTACAGAGCTCCCACTCACTTTCTTGTAAATACAGGCTTCTCCAAAAGTCTGTATAAAACCATATGCTTTGATCACACTATCAAAATGTTTATTCCAACTCCGAGATGCTTGCACCAGTCCATAAATGGATCGCTGGAGCTTGCACACTTTGTTAGCACCTTTTGGATCAACAAAACCTTCTGGTTGCATCATATACAACTCTTCTTCTAGAAATCCATTCAAGAATGCAGTTTTGACATCCATTTGCCAAATTTCATAATCATGAAATGCAGCAATAGCTAACATGATTCGGACAGACTTAAGCATCGCTATGGGTGAGAAAGTCTCATCGTAGTCAACCCCTTGAACTTGTCGAAAACCTTTCGCAACAAGTCAAGCTTTATAGACAGTTATATTACCATCAGCGTCAGTCTTCTTCTTAAAGATCCATTTATTCTCAATGGCTTGCCGATCACCGGGCAAGTCAACCAAAGTCCATACTTTGTTTTCGTACATGGATCCCATCTCAGATTTCATGGCCTCTAGCCATTTTGCGGAATCTGGGCTCATCATCGCTTCGTCATAGTTCGTAGGTTCATCATGGTCAAGTAACATGACTTCCAAAATAGGATTACCGTACCACTCTGGTGCGGATCTTACTCTGGTAGACCTACGAGGTTCAGTAGAAACTTGATCTGAAGTTTCATGATCAATATCATCAGCTTCCTCACTAGTTGGTGTAGTTGTCACAGGAACCGGTTCTTGTGATGAACTACTTTCAAACAAGGGAGTAGATACAGTTATCTCATCAAGTTCTACTTTCCTCCCACTCACTTCTTTCGAGAGAAACTCCTTCTCTAGAAAGGATCCGATTTTAGCAACGAAAATCTTGCCCTTAGATCTGTGATAGAAGGTGTACCCAATAGTCTCTTTTGGGTATCCTATGAAGACACATTTCTCCGATTTGGGTTCGAGCTTATCTGGTTGAAGTTTCTTCACATAAGCGTCGCAGCTCCAAACTTTAAGAGACGACAACTTTGGTTTCTTGCCAAACCACAGTTCATAAGGTGTTGTCTCAACGGATTTTGATGGTGCCCTATTTAACGTGAATACGGCCGTCTCTAAAGCATAACCCCAAAACGATAGCGGTAAATCAGTAAGAGACATCATAGATCGCACCATATCTAGTAAAGTACGATTACGACGTTCGGACACACCATTTCGTTGTGGTGTTCCAGGTGGCGTGAGTTGCGAAGCTATTCCGCATTGTTTCAAGTGTAGACCAAACTCGTAACTCAAATATTCTCCTCCACGATCAGATCATAGAAACTTTATTTTCTTGTTACGATGATTTTCCACTTCACTCTGAAATTCTTTGAACTTTTCAAATGTTTCAGACTTGTGTTTCATTAAGTAGATATACCCATATCTGCTCAAATCATCTGTGAAGGTGAGAAAATAACGATACCCGCCGCGAGCCTCAACATTCATTGGACCACAAACATCAGTATGTATGATCTCCAACAAATCAGTTGCTCGCTCCATAGTTCCGGAGAACGGCGTTTTAGTCATCTTGCCCATGAGGCACGGTTCACAAGTACCAAGTGATTCATAATCAAGTGATTCCAAAAGCCCATCAGTATGGAGTTTCTTCATGCGCTTTACACCGATATGACCAAAACGGCAGTGCCACAAATAAGTTGCACTATCGTTATCAACTCTGCATCTTTTGGTTTCAACACTATGAATATGTGTATCACTACTATCGAGATTCAATAAAAATAGACCACTCTTCAAGGGTGCATGACCATAAAAGATATTACTCATATAAATAGAACAACCATTATTCTCTGATTTAAATGAATAACCGTCTCGCATCAAACAAGATCCAGATATAATGTTCATGCTCAACGCTGGCACCAAATAACAATTATTTAGGTCTAAAACTAATCCCGATGGTAGATGTAGAGGTAGCGTGCCGACCGCGATCACATCGACTTTGGAACCATTTCCCACGCGCATCGTCACCTCGTCCTTAGCCAATCTTCGCTTAATTCGTAGTCCCTGTTTCGAGTTGCAAATATTAGCAACAGAACCAGTATCAAATACCCAGGTGCTACTGCGAGCATTAGTAAGGTACACATCAATAACATGTATATCACATATACCTCTGTTCACTTTGCCATCCTTCTTATCCGCCAAATACTTGGGGCAGTTCCGCTTCCAGTGTCCAGTCTGCTTGCAGTAGAAGCACTCAGTTTCAGGCTTAGGTCCAGACTTGGGTTTCTTCTCTTGAGCAGCAACTTGCTTGTTGTTCTTTTTAAAGTTCCCCTTCTTCTTCCCTTTGCCCTTTTTCTTGAAACTGGTGGTCTTGTTAACCATCAACACTTGATGCTCCTTTTTGATTTCTACCTCCGCAGCTTTTAGCATTGCGAAGATCTCGGGAATAGTTTTGTTCATCCCTTGCATATTATAGTTCATCACGAAGCTCTTGTAGCTTGGTGGCAGTGATTGGAGAATTCTGTCAATGACACTATCATCAGGAAGATTAACTCCCAGTTGAATCAAGTGATTATTATACCCAGACATTTTGAGTATGTGTTCACTGACAGAACTATTCTCCTCCATCTTGCAGCTATAGAACTTATTGGAGACTTCATATCTCTCAATCCGGGCATTTGCTTGAAATATTAACTTCAACTCCTGAAACATCTCATATGCTCCATGACGTTCAAAACGTCGTTGAAGACCCGGTTCTAAGCCGTAAAGCATGGCACACTAAACTATCGAGTAGTCATCAGCTTTGCTCTGCCAGACGTTCTTAACGTCGTCAGTTGCATCAGCAGCAGGCCTGGCACCTAGCGGTGCTTCCAGGATGTAACTTTTCTATGCAGCAATGAGGATAATCCTCAGGTTACGGACCCAGTCCGTGTAATTGCTACCATCATCTTTCAACTTTGCTTTCTCAAGGAACGCATTAAAATTTAACGGAACAACAGCACGAGCCATCTATCTACAAACAAACATAGACAAGCAAAATACTATCAGGTACTAAGTGCATGATAAATTTAAGTTCAATTAATCATATTAATTAAGAACTCCCACTTAGACAGACATCTCTCTAGTCATCTAAGTGATCACGTGATCCAAATCAACTAAACCATGTCCGATCATCACGTGAGACGGAGTAGTTTCAATGGTGAACATCACTATGTTGATCATATCTACTATATGATTCACGTTCGACCTTTCGGTCTCCGTGTTCCGAGGCCATATCTGTATATGCTAGGCTCGTCAAGTATGACCTGAGTATTCCGCGTGTGCAACTGTTTTGCACCCGTTGTATTTGAACGTAGAGCCTATCACACCCGATCATCACGTGGTGTCTCAGCACGAAGAACTTTCGCAACGGTGCATACTCAGGGAGAACACTTCTTGATTATTAAGTGAGAGATCATCTTAAAATGCTACCGTCAATCAAAGCAAGATAAGATGTATAAAGGATAAACATCACATGCAATCAATATAAGTGATATGATATGGCCATCATCATCTTGTGCTTGTGATCTCCATCTTCGAAGCACCATCGTGATCACCATCGTCACCGGCGCGACACCTTGATCTCCATCGTAGCATCGTTGTCGTTACGCCATCTATTGCTTCTACGACTATCACTACTGCTTAGTGATAAAGTAAAGCAATTACAGGGTGTTTGCATTTCATACAATAAAGCGACAACCATATGGCTCCTGCCAGTTGCCGATAACTTCGGTTACAAAACATGATCATCTCATACAATAAAATATAGCATCATGTCTTCACCATATCACATCACAACATGCCCTGCAAAAACAAGTTAGACGTCCTCTACTTTGTTGTTGCAAATTTTACGTGGCTGCTACGGGCGCAAGAACCGTTCTTACCTACGCATCAAAACCACAACAATAGTTTGTCAAGTTGGTGCTGTTTTAACCTTTGCAAGGACCGGGCGTAGCCACACTCGGTTCAACTAAAGTGAGAGAGACAGACACCCGCCGGTCACCTTTAGGCAACGAGTGCTCGTAGCGATGAAACCAGTCTCGCGTAAGCGTACGCGTAATGTCGGACCGGGCCGCTTCATCTCACAATGCCGCTGAACCAAAGTATGACATGCTGGTAAGCAGTAGAACTTATATCGCCCACAACTCACTTGTGTTCTACTCGTGCATATAACATCAATGCATAAAACCTAGGCTCGGATGCCACTGTTGGGGAACGTAGTAATTTCAAAAAAATTTCCTACGTACACGCAAGATCATGGTGATGGCATAGCAACGAGAGGGGAGAGTGTCCGTCCACGTACCCTCGTAGACCGTAAGTGGAAGCGTTATGACAACGCGGTTGATGTAGTCGTACGTCTTCACAATCCGACCGATCCAAGCACCGAACGTACGGCACCTCCGAGTTCAGCACACGTTCAGCTCGATGACGATCCCCGGGCTCCGATCCAGCAAAGCTTCGGGGATGAGTTCCGTCAGCACGACGGCGTGGTGACGATGATGATGCTCTACCGGCGCAGGGCTTCGCCTAAACTCTGCGACAATATGACCGAGGTGGAATATGGTGGAGGGGGGCACCGCACACGGCTAAGGAACGATCCGTAGATCAACTTGTGTGTTATGGGGTGCCCCCTGCCTCCGTATATAAAGGAGGGAGGGGGAGTTGCGGCCGGCCCCCTTGGGGTGCGCCTGGAGGAGTCCTACTCCCATCGGGAGTAGGACTCCCCCCTCTTGCCTTGGTGGAGAAGGAAAGGGGGGAGGGGAAAGAGGAAAGGGGGGCGCCCCCCCTTCCTTGTCCTATTCGGACTAGGGGGGGAGGGGGCGCGCGGCCTGCCCTGGCCGGCCCTCCTATTCTCCCTCATGGCCCACTAAGGCCCATTAACCCCCGGGAGGGTTCCGGTAACCCCCCGGTGTTCCGGTAAAATCCCGATTTCACCCGGAACCTTTCTGATGTCCAAACATAGGCTTCCAATATATCAATCTTTATGTCTCGACCATTTCGAGACTCCTCGTCATGTCCGTGATCACATCCGGGACTCTGAACAAACTTCGGTACATCAAAACTTATAAACTCATAATAAAACTGTCATCGTAACATTAAGCGTGCGGACCCTACGGGTTCGAGAACTATGTAGACATGACCTAGAACCATTCTCGGTCAATAACCAATAGCGGGACCTGGATGCCCATATTGGTTCCTACATATTCTACGAAGATCTTTATCGGTCAAACCGCATAACAACATACGTTGTTCCCTTTGTCATCGGTATGTTACTTGCCCGAGATTTGATCGTCGGTATCCAATACCTAGTTCAATCTCGTTACCGGCAAGTCTCTTTACTCGTTCCGTAATGCATCATCCATTAACCAACTCATTTGGTCACATTGCTTGCAAGGATTATAATGATGTGCATTACCGAGAGGGCCCAGAGATACCTCTCCGACAATTGGAGTGACAAAACCTAATCTCGAAATACGCCAACTCAACATGTACCTTCGGACACACCTGTAGTACTCCTTTATAATCACCCAGTTACGTTGTGACGTTTGGTAGTACCCAAAGTGTTCCTCCGGTAAACGGGAGTTGCATATTTCTCATAGTTACAGGAACATGTATAAGTCATGAAGAAAGCAATAGCAGTATACTAAATGATCAAGTGCTAGGCTAACGGAATGGGTCATGTCAATCACATCATTCTTCTAATGATGTGATCCCATTAATCAAATGACAACACATGTCTATGGTTAGGAAACATAACCATCTTTGATTAATGAGCTAGTCAAGTAGAGGCATACTAGTGACTATATGTTTGTCTATGTATTCACACATGTATCATGTTTCCAGTTAATACAATTCTAGCATGAATAATAAACATTTATCATGATATGAGGAAATAAATAATAACTTTATTATTGCCTCTAGGGCATATTTCCTTCAGAAGATACCCCAAAGAAGCCCCTCAAAGGATTAGTTTCCATAGTGATAAGTAACAAAAAATTTCAGCACACTATATAAATGTTTCCTTACCAAGTTCGACTCCCCAAAAGCGCTACACTCCCCGGCAACGGTGCCAGAAAAGAGTCTTGATGACCCACAAGTGTAGGGTATCTATCGTAGTCCTTTCGATAAGTAAGAGTGTCGAACCCAACGAGGAGCAGAAGGAAATGATAAGCGGTTTTCAGTAAGGTTTTCTGCAAGCACTAAAATTGTAGGTGATAGATAATCTTGTGATAAGATAAATAGTAATGAGTAACAAGTAAACAAAGTAAATAAGGTGCAGCAAGGTGGCCCAATCCTTTATGTAGCAAAGGATAAGCCCGGACAATTTATAATAATGAGAAAGGGGCTGCCGAGGACACATGGGAATTATCGTCAAGCTAGTTTTCATCACGCTCATATGATTTGCGTTCGGTACTTTGATAATTTGATATGTGGCTGGACCGGTGCTTGGGTACTGCCCTTACTTGGACAAGCATCCCACTTATGATTAACCCCTATTGCAAGCATCCGCAACTACAACAAAAGTATTAAGGTAAACCTAACCATAGCATGAAACATGTGGATCCAAATCAGCCCCTAACGAAGCAAATATTAAACTAGGGTTTAAGCTTCTGTCACTCTAGCAACCCATCATCTACTTATTACTTCCCTATGCCCTCCTCTAGGCCCAATAATGGTGAAGTGTGATGTAGTCGACGTTCACATGACACCACTAGAGGAGAAGACAACATACATCTCATCAAAATATCGAATGAATACCAAATTCACATGACTACTAATAGCAAGACTTCACCCATGTCCTCAGGAACAAACATAACTACTCACAAAGCATATTCATGTTCATAATCAGAGGTGTAATAATATGCATTACGGATCTGAACATATGATCTTCCACCAAGTAAACCAATAAGTATGAACTACAAGGAGTAATCAACACTACTAGCAACCCACAGGTACCAATTTGTGGTTTTGGATACAAGATTGGATACAAGAGATGACCTAGGGTTTGAGAGGAGATGGTGCTGGTGAAGATGTTGATGGAGATTGACCCCCTCCCGATGAGAGGATCGTTGGTGATGACGTTGGTGATGATTTCCCCCTCCCGAAGGGAAGTGTCCCCGGCAGAACAGCTCTGCCAGAGCCCTAGATTGGTTCCGCCAAGGTTCCGCCTCATGGCAGCGGAGTTTCGTCCCGTAAGCTTGCCCACGATTTTTCCAGGGTAAAAGCGATGATATAGTAGAAGATGGACACCAGAGGCCCACCAGGGGGCCCAGGAGATAGGGGGCGCGCCCTATAGGGGGGGCTGTCTCCTGGACAGGGTGTGGGCCCCCTGGTTTATTTCTTTTGCTCAGAAATTCTTATTAATTCCAAAAAGTTGTTTCGTGGAGTTTCAGGACTTTTGGAGTTTTGCAGAATAGGTTTCCAACGTTTGCTCCTTTTCCAGCCAGAATTCCAGCTGCCGGCATTCCCCCTCTTCATGGTAAACCTTGTATAATAAGAGAGAATAGCCATAAGGGCTGAGATATATTGTGTAATAACAGCCCATAATGCAATAAATATTGATATAAAAGCATGATGCAAAATGGACGTATCAATAAACAACACTCCACATAAAAAATTCTGTTTTTTCACTTACCTACTCGAGGACGAGCATGAGTTAAGCTTGGGGATGCTGATACGCCTCCAATGTATCTATAATTTTTGATTATTCCATGCTGTTTTATTATCAATCTTGGATGTTTTATAATCATTTTATAGTCATTTTATATCATTTTTTGGTACTAACCTATTGACATAGTGCCAAGTGCAGTTGTTGTTTTCTGCCTGTTTTTTACATCTTAGGAATTCAATATCAAATGGAGTCCAAATTCCATGCCAATTTACGATGATTTTTTATGGGCCAGAAGGAACACAACGGGCCCTGGTTGCACCTGGGGGGGTCCTGAGAAGGGGACAACCCACCAGGGCACGCCAGGAGGCCCAGGTGCGCCCTGGTGGGTTGTGCCCACCTCGGGTGCCCCCTGGACCGACTCTTTGCTCTATAAATACTCCAATATTCCAGAAACCCTAAGGAGTCGATGAAATTTTCATCCAGCCGCCGCAGAGTCCATAACCACTAGATCCAATCTAGAAACCATCACGGAGGGGTTCACCACTTCCATTGGTGCCTCTCCGATGATGCATGAGTAGTTCTTTGTAGACCTTCGGCATCTGTAGTTAGTAGCTAGATGGCTTCCTCTCTCTCTCTCTCTCTCTCTCTCTCTTGATTATCAATACAATAGTCTCTTGGAGATCCATATGATGTAAGTCTTTTGGTGATGTGTTTGTTGGGATCTGATGAACTTTGAGTTTATGGTCAGTTATATCTTTTAATATCCATGAAAGTTATTTGAGTTCTTTGATCTCTTATAGCCTCGTATTTCTTCTCTGATATTTTGGTTTTGTTTGGCCAACTTGATCTATTTATCTTGCAATGGGAAGAGGTGCCCGATAGTCGGTTCGATCTTACGGTGCTTGATCCCAGTGACAGAAAGGGAACCAAAACGTATGTATCATTGCTACTAAGGATAAAAAGATGGGATCCATATCTACCGCAATAGATAAACAGATCTTGTCTACATCATGTCAATGTTCTTATTGCATTACTCCGTTTTTCCATGAACTTAATACACTAGATGCATGCTCGATAGCGGTTGATGTGTGGAGTAATAGTAGTAGATGCAGGCAGAAGTCGGTCTACTAATCTTGGACGTGATGCCAATATAATGATCATTGCCTGGATATCTTCATGAGTATTTTAAGTTCTATCAATTGCCCAACAGTAGTTTGTTCACCCACCGTTTGCTATATTTCTCGGGAGAAGCCACTAGTGAAACCTACAGCCCCCAGGTCTTCTTTCTCATATATTTTCCTTGCAATCTACTTTTTCCTTGTGTTTATTTTCAGATCTATTAAACCAAAAAATACAAAAAAATACCTCACTGCAATTTATTTGTTCCGGGATCTATTTATCCCATCTACAAATTTACCTCACGTCCTTTGCCTATCTTGAGGCGCCGTACCCCGAAAGGATTGACAACCCCTTTAACACGTCAGGTTGTGAGGTGTTGTTCTTTGTGTGCAGGGGCTGTTTACGTTGTGTTGCTTGGTTCTCCTACTAGTTCGATACCTTGGTTTCATATCTGAGGGAAATACCTACCACCGCGGTGCTGCATCATCCCTTCCTCTTTGGGGAAATACCGACGTAGCTTGAAGCGACATCAGGGGCCTGCTAGTGGGCCCACAAGACCAGAGGACGCGCCCTCCATCGTTGTGGATGGTAGGTGGCCCCCCTCTGGTGCTTTCTTTGCCCAATATTTTTTATGTTTTCCAAAAATATTCTCCATGAAGTTTCAGGACTTTGGGAGTTGTGCAGAATAGGTCTCTAATATTTGCTCCTTTTCCAGTCCAGAATTCCAGCTCCCGGTATTCTCCCTCTTCATGTAAACCTTATAAAATAAGAGAGAAAAGGCACAAGTATTGTGATATAACATGTAATAACAGCCCATAATGCAATAAATATCAATATAAAAGCATGATGCAAAATGGACGTATCAACTCCCCCAAGCTTAGACCTCGCTTGTCCTCAAGCGAAAGCTGATATCGAAAAATATGTCCACATGTTTAGAGATAGAGGTGTCGATAAAATAAAATACGGACATGAGGGCATCAGGATCATATTTAGAACAACAACATATATTGTCATATAATTTCTTATGCTAAAGTAACAATTCATTCACAAGGTAAATTAGGAATCAAAAACTTCATTGAAAACTAACAAACTATGATCTCAGTCACTGAAGCAACTGCAATTTATCATAACATCGGAAAGAGTCAATATAAGAGCTTTTCAGCAAGTCCACATACTCAACTATTATTTAGTCTTTCACAATTGCTAACACTCACGTGATACTTATGGGTTCAAAGCTTCAATCAAACATAGAGAAAGATAGGGGCTTATAGTTTCGCCTCCCAACCTTTTACCTCAAGGGTAATGTCAACAATAATACTTTATGAAAGCCTATATCCGAGTGGATATATATATCCGGATCTCTCCAACACATAGTGCTTGCCAAATAAAAAAGTGTAAAAAGGAAAGGTGAAGATCACCATGACTATTGTATAAGGGTAGAAGGTAAAAATAAAAGATACGCCTTCGTAGAGGGAAGTAGAGGTTGTCATGCGCTTTTATGGTTGGATGCACAAAATCTTAATCCAAAAGAACATCACTTTATATTGCCGCTTGTGATAAAGAACTTTATTATGCAGTCCGTCGCTTTTATTTCTTCCATATCACAAGTTCGTATAAAGCTTATTTTCTTCACACTAATAGATCGTACATATTCGGAGAGCATTTTTTGTTGCTTGCACCGATAAGAACTTACTTGAAGGATCATACTCAATCCATAGGTAGGTATGGTGGACTCTCATGGCAAAAACTGGGTTTAAGAGATGTTTGGATGCACAAGTAGTATCTCTACTTGGTGCAAAGAATTTGTCTAGCATGAGAGGGAAAGGCAAGCTCAACATGTTGGATGATCCATCACAATATAACTTCTACTCGGATATAAGAAAACATAACCCATTACATTGTCTTCCTTGTCCAACATCAACTTTTTAGCATGTCATATTTTAATGAGTGCTCACAATTACAAAAGATGTCCAAGATAGTATATTTATATGTGAAAACCTTTCTTTCTTTATTACTTCCTATTAATTGCAACAATGACCAAAACTATGTTTGTCAACTCTCAACAACTTTTATTCATCATACTCTTTATATGTGAAGTCATTACTCTCCATAAGATCAATATATTATCTTTTTATTCTTTCTTTAATTCCCTCAAGATCATAGCAAGATAGCAAAGCCCTCAACTTAAAACTACTCTTTATTAAATATAACCCACGGACTCAATTACATAGATAGAACATAAACTCAAGGCTAGATCATACTAAAAACTTTATTCTAATATACCAAGATATAACCAAAGGATTTAACTAAGAAAATGATAAAAGTAAAGGTGTGATGGTGATACGATACTGGGCACCTCCCCCAAGCTTGGCAGATACCAAGGGGAGTGCCCATACCCATGTATTTATGTCTCTTTCTTCGAAGGTGGTGATGATGGAGTTGTTGATGATGTAGGTTTGTCGTCCTTCTTCCAGGGCATAGGCTTACCATTGTAGAAGGATGAACGAGTCTCCGAGATCCTCAAATCTGCAGCCAAACTCATCCTCTTGAATCTATATTCATACTCACAGTTTTGGTTTTGCAGGTCATAGATCTGGGCTTGGAGATGCTCATTTTTTCATGAAGATTGAAGATGGCCTCCCCGATGTTCTAGGCATCCAGCTTGTGATTGTTGGTGACCTTGATACGTCTCCAATGTATCTATAATTTTTGATTGTTCCATGCTATTATATTACCTGTTTTGGATGTCTATGGGCTTTATTTTACACATTTATATCATTTTTGGGACTAACCTACAAAACGGAGGCCCATCCCATATTGCTGTTTTTTTGCCTATTTCAGTATTTCAAAGAAAAGGAATATCAAACGGAGTCCAAACGGAATGAAACCTTCGGGAGCATGATTTTTGGAACGAACTTGATCCAGAGGACTTGGACTGCAAGCCAAGAAGCAGCTGAGGCGGCCACGAGATAGGAGGGCGCGCCCACCCCTCCTGGGCGCGCCCCCTGTCTCGTGGTCCCCTCGGGTGGCCACCGACGTACTTCCTCCTCCTATATAAGTCTACATACCCTGAACACATCCAGGGAGCCACCGAAGAAATATTTCCACCATCGTAACCTTTTGTATCCGCGAGATCCCATCTTGGAGCCGTCGCCGGCATTCTGCCGGAGGGGGAATCCACCATGGAGGGCTTCTACATCAATACCATAGCCCCTCCAATGAGTTGTGAGTAGTTTACCACAGACCTTTGGGTCCATAGTTATTAGCTAGATGGCTTCTTCTCTCTTTTTGGATCTTAATACAATGTTCCTCCCCCTCTCTTGTGGAGATCTATTCGATGTAGTCTCTTTTTGCGGTGTGTTTGTCGAGATCCGATGAATTGTGGGTTTATGATCAAGTTTATCTATGAATAATATTTGAATCTTCTCTGAATTCTTTTATGTATGATTGAGTTATCTTTGCAAGTCTCTTCGAATTATCGGTTTGGTTTGGCCTACTAGATTGATCTTCCTTGCCATGGGAGAAGTGCTTAGCTTTGGGTTCAATCTTGTGGTGTCCTTACCCAGTGATAGAAAGGGTTGCAAGGCACGTATTGTATTGTTGCCATCGAGGATAAAAAGATGGGGTTTATATCATATTGCTTGAGTTTATCCCTCTACATCATGTCATCTTTCTTAATGCGTTACTCTGTTCTTATGAACTTAATACTCTAGATGCATGCTGGATAGCGGTCGATGTGTGGAGTAATAGTAGTAGATGCAGGCAGGAGTCGGTCTACTTGTTGCAGGACGTGATGCCTATATACATGATCATGCCTAGATAATCTCATAATTATTCGCTTTTCTATCAATTGCTTGACAGTAATTTGTTCACCCACCGTAATACTTATGCTATCTTGAGAGAAGCCTCTAGTGAAACCTATGGCCCCCGGGTCTATCTTTTATCATATAAGTTCCCAATCTACTTTTATTTGCATCTTTATTTTCTGCATCTATATTATAAAATACCAAAAATATATTTATCTTATCATATTATCTCTATCAGATCTCACTTTCGCAAGTGGCCGTGAAGGGATTGACAACCCCTTTATCGCGTTGGTTGCGAGTTCTTTGTTTGTTTTTGTAGGTTCGTGGGACTTGTGAGGAGCCTCCTACTAGATTGATACCTTGGTTCTCAAAAACTGAGGGAAATACGTACGCTACTGTGCTGCATCACCCTTTCCTCTTCAAGGAAAACCAACGCAAGCTCAAGACGCAGCAAGAAGGATTTTTGGCGCCGTTGCCGGGGAGGTCTTCGCTCAAGTCAAGACATACCAAGTACCCATCAGAAACTCATCTCCCTCGCATTTACATTATTTGCCATTTGCCTCTCGTTTTCCTCTCCCCCACTTCACCCTTGCCGTTTTATTCGCCCTCTCTTTCCCGATCTCCTCTCTTTTCCGCTTGCCTTCTTCTTCCTCTCTCTTTTGCTTGCCTTTTTCCGTTTGCTCGTGTGTTAGATCGTTTACCTTGTCGTTATGGCTAGTTCCTTATCCGCTCCTATGTCTCCCGAGTTTGAAGTTCTTCACTTCAAGCAAATTCAAGGAGAAAATTTAAAAGATGATTGGTATAGGATGATGGAATCTTATCGCAAGTGCACCCTAGAGGTGAACTTTAGAATTCTTCTTCGCAATTTTTATGTTGGGCTAAACATGACGCATAGACAACTCTTGGACTGCATTGCCAAGGGAAACTTCATTGAAATTGATCCTAGTATTGCGCATGAAATTATAGAGGGGATAGTGGGAACACTACCTCAAAAGGGAGGACCACATCCTACCCAAGAAGAAACCCAAGTGTTTGGAAAGATTTGCGAAGTAACAATTTTTTTACAAAAATCTCTTGAGCCTCTTAAAAGTGTTAGCGGAAATCTTCACCGCATGAATATGTTGATTACCCTTTGCAATAAGCGGCTGGATTCTTTAGATCTAAAAATTTCCGAGTATGAAGGGAAACGTAAAGAACCTCCAGGATTCGAGCATGACTCCGCTAAAAAACTAAAAATTAAAGATGGCACTACTTAGATCTATCTTCGCTTTTATGCCTAGCTAGGGGCGTTAAACGATAGCGCTAGTTGGGAGGAAACCCAATTTTCTTTGTGTTTCTTGTTTTTGTTCCTGTTTAGTAATAAATTTTGTTTCTACTTTCTGTTTAGATGTGTTTTCATGTTTTATTTAGTGTTTGTGCCAAGTAGAACCTATAGGATAACCTATGATATGAGTTGATTTGATTCTGCTGAAAAACAGAAACTTTGCGCTCACGAGAAAAAAATCAATAAATCACAGAAACGAGATTTTGCATTGATTATTTTTGCTGCTGTTCAATAAACAAAGTTTTTAGGACTTCCTATTTTGGTAGGAGTTTTAAAGTTCCAGAAGTTTGCGTTAGTTACAGATTGCTACAGACTGTTCTGTTTTTGACAGATTCTGTTTTTCGTGTGTTGTTTGCTTATTTTGATGCATCTATGGCTAGTATGTAAGGGTATGAACCATATAGAACTTGAAATACAGTAGGTTTAACACCAATATAAATAAATAATGAGTTCATTACAGTACCTTATGTGGTGGTTTTTTTTCTTTCACTAACGGAGCTTATGAGATTTCCTGTTGAGTTTTGTGTTGTGAAGTTTTCAAGTTTTGGGTAAAGATTTGATGGACTATGGAATAAAGGGTGGCAAAAGACTAAGCTTGTGGATGCCCAAGGCACCCCAAGATATTCAAGAATAGCCAAAAGCCTAAGCTTGGGGATGCCCCCAGAAGGGATCCCCTCTTTCGTCTTCGTTCATTGGTAACTTTACATGGAGCTATATTTTTATTTGCTACATGATATGTGTTTTGCTTGGAGCGTCGTGTATTATATTAGTCTTTGCTTTTTAGTTTACCACAATCATCCTTGCTGTAACACACCTTTCGGGAGAAGCCTACTTGATTGAAATTTATTAGAATACTCTATGTGCTTCACTTATATCTTTTGAGCTAGATAGTTTTTGCTCTAGTACTTCACTTATATCTTTTAGAGCACGTCGGTGGATTAATTTTGAAGAAATTGTTGATCTCTCATGATTCACTTAAATTATTTTTAGAGTCTCTTAGAACAGCATGGTATTTGCTATGGTTATAAATTGGTCCTAGAATGATGAGCATCCAAGTTGGGTATAATACAAACTATCACATGAAGTGAATTGGATGCTGTGATCAACTTGATACTTGATAATTGTTTTGAGATAGGGAGGTAGTGATATTAAAGTCATGCTAGTTAGGTGATTATGAATTTAAAGAATGCTTGTGTTGAAGTTAGCAAGTCCCGTAGCATGCACGTATGGTTAAAGTTGTGTAACAAATTTGAAGCATGAAGTGTACCTGGCTTATGCATCCTTATGAGTGGCGGTCGGGGACGAGCGATGGTCTTTTCCTACCAATCTATCCCCTTAGGAGCATGCGCGTAGTGCTTGGTTTTTGATGACTTCTAAATTTTTGCAATAAGTATATGAGTTCTTTTGACTAATGTTGAGTCCATGGATTATACGCACTTTTACCTTTCCATCATTGCTAGCCTCTTCGGTACCGTGCATTGCCCTTTCTCACCTTGAGAGTTGGTGCAAACTTCGCCGGTGCATCCAAACCCCGTGATATGATACGCTCTATCACACATAAACCTCCTTATATCTTCCTCAAAACAGCCACCATACCTACCTATTTATGGCATTTCCATAGCCATTCTGAGATATATTGCCATGCAACTTTCCACCGTTCCGTTCATCATCATCATGACATACATTACTTTTGTCATATTGCCATTGCATGATCATGTAGTTGACATCGTATTTGTGGCAAATCCACCATGCATAATTTTCATACATGTCACTCTTGATTCATTGCACCATCCCGATACACCGTCGGAGGCATTCATATAGAGTCATATCTTGTTCTAGTTTCGAGTTGTAATTCATGTGTTGTAATCAATAAAAGTGTGATGATCATCATTATTAGAGCATTGCCCAAAAAGAAAAAAAATAAGAAAAAAAGAAAAGAAAGGCCAAAAGAAAAAAAAGGGCCAAAGAAAAAAAAGAAAAAAAGAAAAAAGAAAAGAAGAAGAAAAAAGGGGCAATGCTACTATCTCCTTTTCCACACTTGTGCTTCAAAGTAGCACCTTGTTCTTCATGTAGTGAGTCTCATATATTGTGCTTCAAAGTAGCACCATGTTTTTCCTATAGAGAGTCTCATATGTTGTCACTTTCATATACTAGTGGGAATTTTTCATTATAGAACTTGGCTTGTATATTCCTACGATGGGCTTCCTCAAATGCCCTAGGTCTTCGTGAGCAAGCAAGTTGGATGCACACCCACTAGTTTTCTTTTGTTGAGCTTTCCATTTATAGCTCTAGTGCATCCATTGCATGGCAATCCCTACTCCTCATGTTGACATCAATTGATGGGCATTTCCATAGCCCGTTGATTATCCACGTCAATGTGAGACTTTCTCCTTTTTTGTCTTCTCCACACAATCCCCAATCATTATTCTATTCCACCCATAGTGCTATATCCATGGCTCACGCTCATGTATTGCGTGAAGGTTGAAAAAGTTTGAGATTATTTAAGTACGAAACAATTGCTTGGCTTGTCATCGGGGGTATAGAAGTTGGGAACATCTTTGTGTGACAAAAATGAAGCATAGCCTAACTATATGATTTTGTAGGGATGAACTTTCTTTAGCCATGTTATATTGAGAAGACATGATTGCTTTTATTAGTGTGCTTGAAGTATTACTATTTCTTTTGTCAATATGAACTTTTATTTTGAATCACTTGGATCTGAACATTCATGCCACAATAAACAGAAATTGCATTGAGAATTATGCTAGGTAGCATTCCACATCAAAAATTCTGTTTTTATCATTTACCTACTCGAGGACGAGCAGGAATTAAGCTTGGGGATGCTTGATACGTCTCCAACGTATCTATAATTTTTGATTGTTCCATGCTATTATATTACCTGTTTTGGATGTCTATGGGCTTTATTTTACACATTTATATCATTTTTGGGACTAACCTACTAACCGGAGGCCCAGCCCGTATTGCTGTTTTTTGCCTATTTCAGTATTTCGAAGAAAAGGAATATCAAACGGAGTCCAAACGGAATGAAACCTTCAGGAGCATGATTTTTGGAATGAACGTGATCCAAAGGACTTGGAGTGCAAGCCAAGAAGCAGCCGAGGCGGCCACGAGATAGGAGGGCGCGCCCACCCCTCCTGGGCGCGCCCCCTGTCTCGTGGGCCCCTCGGGCAGCCACCAACGTACTTCATCCTCCTATATAAGCCTACATACCCCGAAAACATCAAGGGAGCCACCGAAGAAATATTTCCACCACCGTAACCTTCTGTATCCGTGAGATCCCATCTTGGAGCCGCCCCCGGCATTCTGCCGGAGGGGGAATCCACCACGGAGGGCTTCTACATCAACACCATAGCCCCTCCAATGAGTTGTGAGTAGTTTACCACAGACCTTCGGGTCCATAGTAATTAGCTAGATGGCTTCTTCTCTCTTTTTGGATCTCAATACAATGTTCTCCCCCTCTCTTGTGGAGATCTATTCGATGTAATCTCTTTTTGTGGTGTGTTTGTCAAGATCCGATGAATTGTGGGTTTATGATCAAGTTTATCTATGAATAATATTTGAATCTTCTCTGAATTCTTTTATGTATGATTGAGTTATCTTTGCAAGTATCTTCGATTATCGGTTTGGTTTGGCCTACTAGATTCATCTTTCTTGCCATGGGAGAAGTGCTTAGCTTTGGGTTCAATCTTGCGGTGTCCTTACCCAGTGACAGAAAGGGTTGCAAGGCACGTATTGTATTGTTGCCCTCTAGGATAAAAAGATGGGGTTTATATCATATTTCTTGAGTTTATCCCTCTACATCATGTCATCTTTCTTAATGCGTTACTCTGTTCTTATGAACTTAATACTCTAGATGCATGCTGGATAGCGATCGATGCGTGGAGTAATAGTAGTAGATGCAAGCAGGAGTCAGTCTACTTGTTGCGAACGTGATGCCTATATACACGATCATGCCTAGATAATCTTATAATTATTCCCTTTTCTATCAATTGCTCGACAGTAATTTGTTCACCCACCGTAATACTTATGCTATCTTGAGAGAAGCCTCTAGTGAAACTATGGCCCCCGGGTCTATCTTTTATCATATAAGTTTCCAATCTACTTTTATTTGCATCTTTATTTTCTGCATCTATATTATAAATACCAAAAATTTATTTATCTTATCATATTATCTCTATCAGATCTCACTTTCGCAAGTGGCCGTGAAGGGATTGACAACCCCTTTATCGCGTTGGTTGCGAGTTCTTTGTTTGTTTGTGTAGGTTCGTGGGACTTGTGAGGAGCCTCCTACTGGATTGATACCATGGTTCTCAAAAACCGAGGGAAATACTTATGCTACTGTGCTGCATCACCCTTTCCTCTTCAAGGAAAACCAACGCAAGCTCAAGACGTAGCACACCTCCACGATCATCATGTTATTGGCGTTGAGCCCACATTCCACCATCCCTTGGCACTTGAAAACTTGCTGCTCCATTGCTTTGAGTCTTGTCTCCATGCTTTTGGTCCTCTTCGGCCCTCAACATCACGGATGTGCAGCACCCCCCAATGCATCTCAATGGTTTGAGGGTGTTGTAGCACCTCCGCGAGGTAAGGTTGATGACCTTCTCAGAAAACTTGTCCTTCAGGGCGCTTGGAGACGTCATGGTGATCTAGATCTGTCAGAAAAATAGCTCGAAACAAAAACAGAGGATTTTGTCGTGGTATGGTGGTCAAAACCTTCGGGAGATTATATAATGAATTTTTACCGACCAAAAGAAGCATTGTGCAAGAAAACAGAGTCCGGGGGGCACACGAGGTGGCCACAAGGCAGGGGGCGCGCCCAGGGGGTAGGGTGCGCCCTCCACCCTTGTGATCCCTGATACGTCTCCAACGCATCTATAATTTTTGATTGTTCCATGCTGTTATATTATCATTCTTGGATGTTTTACAATCATGTTATGGTCATTTTATATCATTTTTTTGTACTAACCTATTGACATAGTGCCCAGTGCCAGTTGCTATTTTTTGCTTGTTCTTTACATAGCAGGAAATCAATACCAAACTCAGTCCAAACACAGCGAAAGTTTTTGTGGATTTTTTGGACCAGAAGACTTCCAGTGGGCCAAAGAGTACCGAAGAGGGGTCCCAAGGTGAGCACAATACACCTGGGCGCGCCTGGAGGATGATGTATACTACGCAACCTTCTTCTTGTAGACATTGTCGGGCCTCCAAGTGCAGAGGTTTGTAGGACAGTAGCAAATTTCCCTGAAGTGGATGACCTAAGGTTTATCAATCCATGGGAGGCGTAGGATGAAGATGGTCTCTCTCAAACAACCCAGCAACCAAAGAACAAAGAGTCTCTTGTGTCCCCAACACACCCAATACAATGGTAAATTGTATAGGTGCACTAGTTCGGCGAAGAGATGGTGATACAAGTGCAATATGGATGGTAGATATAGGTTTTTATAATCTGAAATTATAAAAACATCAAGGTAGCAAGTGGTAAAAGTGAGCGGAAAAACGGTATTGCAATGCTTAGAAACAAGGCCTAGGGTTCATACTTTCACTAGTGCAAGATCTCTCAACAAGGATAATATAATTAGATCATATAAAAATCACTCAACCTGGAACAAAGAGTCACTCCAAAGTCACTAATAGAGGAGAACAAACGAAGAGATTATTGTAGGGTATGAAACCACCTCAAAGTTATTTTTTCTGATCAATCCATTGGGCTATTCCTATAAGTGTCACAAACAACCCTAGAGTTCGTAGTAAAATAACACCTTAAGACACAAATCAACCAAAACCCTAATGTCACCTAGATACTCCAATGTCACCACAAGTATCCGCGGGTATGATTATAAGATATGCATCACACCATCTCAGATTCATCTATTCAACCAACACAAAGAACTTCAAAGAGTGCCCCAAAGTTTCTACCGGAGAGTCAAGACGAAAATGTGCGCCAACCCCTATGCATAGATTCCCAAGGTCACAGAACCCGCAAGTTGATCACCAAAACATACATCAAGTGAATCAATAGAATACCCCATTTTCACCACGGATATCCCACGCAAGACATACATCAAGTGTTCTCAAATCCTTAAAGACTCAATCCGATAAGATAACTTCAAAGGGAAAACTCAATCCATTACAAGAGAGTAGAGGGGGAGAAACATCATCAGATCTAACTATAATAGCAAAGCTCGCGGTACATCAAGATCGTACCAAATTATGAACACGAGAGAGAGAGAGAGAGATCAAACACATAGCTACTGGTACATACCCTCAGCCCTGAGGGTGAACTACTCCCTCCTCGTCATGGAGAGCGCCGGGATGATGAAGATGGCCACCGAAGATGATTCCCCCCCTCCGGCAAGGTGCCGGAACAGGGTCCTGATTAGTTGTTGGTGGCTATAGAGGCTTGCGGCGGGGGAACTCCCGATCTAGGTTTCTTTTCGGGGGTTTCTGTATTTATAGGAATTTTCGGCGTCGGTCTCACGTCAGGGGGGGGTCTCCCAGTCATCCACGAGGTAGGGGGCGCGCCCAGGGGGTAGGGCGCGCCCTCCACCCTTGTGGATGGCTCGAGACTCTTTTGGCCCAACTCTTTTACTTCGGGGGCTTCTTTTGGTCCATAAAAAATTGGCACGTAAATTGGACTCCGTTTGGTATTCCTTTTCTATAAAACTCAAAAACAAGGAAAAACAGAAACTGGCACTGGGCTCTAGGTTAATAGGTTAGTCCCAAAAATCATATAAAATAGCATATAAATGCATATAAAACATCTAAGATGGATAATATAATAGCATGGAACAATCAAAAATTATAGATACGTTGGAGACGTATCAAGCATCCCCAAGCATAATTCTTGCTCGTCCTTGAGTAGGTAAATGATAAAAACAGAATATTTGATGTGGAATGCTACCTAACATATTTATCAATGTAATCTTCTCTTTTGTGGCAAGAATATTCAGATCCATAAGATTCAAAACAAAAGTTTAGTATTGACATGAAAAACAATAATACTTCAAGCATACTAACAAAGCAGTCATGTCTTCTCAAAATAACATGGTCAAAGAAAGTTATCCCTACAAAATCATATAGTCTGGCTATGCTCTATCTTCATCACACAAAATATTTAAATCATGCACAACCCCGATGACAAGCCAAGCAATTGTTTCATACTTTTGATTCTCAAACTTTTTCAATCTTCACGCAATACATGAGCGTGAGCCATGGATATAGGACTACATGTGGAATAGAATATGCTGGTTGTGGAGAAGACAAAAAGGAGAATATAGTCTCACATCAACTAGGCGTGAGTGAGTAGGGATTGCCATGCAATGGATGCATTAGAGCTATAAGTATATGAAAGCTCAAAAAGAAACTAAGTGGGTGTGCATCCAACTTGCTTGCTCACGAAGACCTAGGGCATTTTGAGGAAGCCCATCATTAGAACAAGTTCTATAATGAAAATTCCCACTAGTATATGAAAGTGACAACATAGGAGACTCTCTATCATGAAGATCATGGTGCTACTTTGAAGCACAAGTGTGGTAAAAGGATAGTAGCATTGCCCCTTCTCTCTTTTTCTCTCATTTTTTTATTTGTCCTTCTATTTTTTTTTGGCCTCCTTTTTTTTTCATCCGGAGTCTTATCCCGACTTGTGGGGGAATCATAGTATCCATCATCCTTTCCTCACATGGGACAATGCTCTAATAATGAAGATCATCACACTTTTATTTACTTACAACTCGAGAATTACAACTTAATACTTAGAACAAAATATGACTCTATGTGAATGCCTCCGATGGTGTACCGGGATGTGCAATGATTCAAGAGTGACATGTATGAAAAAATTATGAATGGTGGCTTTGCCACAAATACGATGTCAACTACATGATCATGCAAAGCAATATGACAATGATGGAGCATGTCATAATAAACGGAATGGTGGAAAGTTGCGTGGCAATATATCTCGGAATGGCTATGGAAATGCCATAATATGTAGGTATGGTGGCTGTTTTGAGGAAGGTATATGGTGGGTGTATGGTACCGGCGAAAGTTGCACGGTACTAGAGAGGCTAGCAATGGTAGAAGGGTGAGAGTGCGTATAATCCATGGACTCAACATTAGTCATAAAGAACTCACATACTTATTGCAAAAATCTATTATTTATCAAAACAAAGTACTACAAGTATGCTCCTAGGGGGATAGATTGGTAGGAAAAGAGCATCACTTGTCCCCGACCGCCACTCATAAGGAAGACAATCAATAAATAAATCATGCTCCAACTTCCTCACATAACGGTTCACCATACGTGCATGCTATGGGAATCACAAACTTTAACACAAGTATCTATCAAATTCACAACTACTCTACTAGCATGACTCTAATATCACCATCTTCATATCTCAAAACAATCATAAAGAATCAAACTTCTCATAGTATTCAATGCACTTTATATGAAAGTTTTTTATTATATCCCTTTTGGATGCCTATCATATTAGGACTGAACTCATAACCAAAGAAAATTACCATGCTATTTAAGACTCTCAAAATAATATAAGTGAAGCATGATAGTTCATATATTTCTTAAAAGTAAAACCACCGTCGTGCTCTAAAGGATATAAGTGAAGCACTAGAGCAAACGACAAACTACTCCAAAAGATATAAGTGAAGATCAATGAGTAGTTGAGTAATTATGTAACTATGTAAAGACTCTCTAACATTTAAGAATTTCAGATCTTGGGATTTTATTCAAACAGCAAGAAAAACAAAATAAAACAAAATGATGCTCCAAGCAAAACATATATCATGTGATGAATAAAAATATAGCTCCAAGTAAAGTTACCGATGAACGAAGACGAAAGAGGGGATGCCATTCAGGGCATACCCAAGCTTAGGCTCTTGGTTTTCCTCTAATATTACCTTGGGGTGCCTTGGGCATCCCCAAGCTTAGGCTCTTTCCACTCCTTATTCCGTAGTCCATCGAATCTTTACCCAAAACTTGAAAACTGCACAACACAAAACTCAACAGAAAACTCGTAAGCTCCGTTAGTATAAGAAAATAAATCACCACTTTTGGTACTGTTGTGAACTCATTCTAAATTCATGTTGGTGTAATATATACTGTATTCCAACTTCTCTATGGTTCATACCCTCCGATACTACTCATAGATTCATGAAAATAAGCAAACAACACATAGAAAACAGAATCTGTCAAAAACAGAACAGTTTGTAGTAATCTGTAACTCTCGAATACTTCTGTAACTCCAAAAATTCTGAAATAAATTGGTGGACATGAGGATCTTGTATTAATCTTCTCCAAAAAGGATCAACTCAAAATCACTCTTCTATAAAAAATGACAGCTAATTTCGTGAGCGCAAAGTTTCTGTTTTTTACAGCAAGATCACATTAACTTTCACCCAAGTCTTCCCAGAGGTCCTACTTGGCACTTTATTGAAACAAAAGCTATAAAACATGATTACTAAAGTATCTTACTCATGTGTACACACAAAAACAGTAAGGGTAAATATTGGGTTGTCTCCCAACAAGCGCTTTTCTTTAATGCCTTTTTAGCTAGGCATGATGATTTCAATGATGCTCGTATAAAAGATAAGAATTGAAACATAAAGAGAGAATCATGAAGAATATGACTAGCACATTTAAGTCTAACCCACTTCCTATGCCTAGGTATTTTGTGAGCAAACAACTTATGGTAACAAGAATCAGCTAGCATAGGAAAGCAAAACAAGCATAACTTCAAGATTTTCAACACATAGAGAGGAAACTTGATATTATTGCAACTTCTACAAGCATATATTCCTCCCTCATAATAATTTTCAGTAGCATCATGAATGAATTCAACAATATAACTATCACATAAAGCATTATTTTCATGATGCACGAGCATATAAATTTTACTACTGACCACATAAGCAAATTTATTCTCATTAATAGTAGTGGGAGCAAACTCAACAAAATAACTATCATGTGAGGCATAATCCAATTGAAAATTAAAATCATGATGACAATTTTCATGGTTATCATTGTTCTTTATAGCATACATGTCATCACAATAGTCATCATAGATAGGAACTTTATTTTCATAATCAATTGGAACCTCTTTCGAAATAGTGGAATCATTACTAAATAAAGTCATGACCTCTCCAAATCCACTTTTATCAATATAATCAGCATAAATAGGAGGCATGCTTTCATCATAATAAATTTGCTCATCAAAACTTGGGGGACTAAAAATATCATCTTCACTAAATATAGCATCCCCAAGCTCGTGGCTTTGCATATCATTAGTATCATGGATATTCAAGGAATTCATACTAACAACATTGCAATCATGCTCATCATACAAAGATTTAGTGCCAAACATTTTAATGCATTCTTCTTCTAGCACTTGGGCACAATTTTCCTTTCCATCATTTTCACAAAAGACATTAAAAAGATGAAGCATATGAGGCACCCTCAATTCCATTTTTTGTAGTTTTCTTTTATAGAGTAAACTAGTGATAAAACAAGAAACAAAAAGATTCAATTGCAAGATCTAAAGATATACCTTCAAGCACTAACCTCCCCGGCAACGACGCTAGAAAAGAGCTTGATGTCTACTATGCAACCTTCTTCTTGTAGACGTTGTTGGGCCTCCAAGTGCAGAGGTTTGTAGGACAGTAGCAAATTTCCCTCAAGTGGATGATAACATTCAACTTCTTATGAACTCTTTATCCTAGAATAGCACCAACAGCATAATCACTAGCATCACACATAATTTCAAATGGGTAAATTCCAATCAGGTGGCTGAACAATAGGTGCAGAAATCAAGTCTTTCTTAAGTATTTCAAATGCTTCTACACAATCATCATCAAAAACAAAAGGAAAATCTTTTTGCAAGAGATTAGTGAGAGGCCTAGACATTTTAGAGAAGTCTTTAATAAACCTCCTATAGAAACCAATATGACCAAGGAAACTTCTTATACCTTTGATATCTTTAGGACATGGCATCTTATCAATAACATCTACTTTAGCTTTATCAACTTCAATACCTCTTTCAGAAATTTTATGCCCCAAGACAATACCTTCATTAATCATAAAGTTGCACTTCTCCCAATTCAAGACAAGATTAGTTTCTTCACATCTCTGCAAAACTCGATCAAGGTTGCTTAATCAATCATCAAAAGAAGTTATGTAAACGGAGAAATCATCCATCAAAACCTCAAAAATCTTTTCACAAAAGTCAGAGAATATAGTAGTCATACATCTTTGAAAGGTAGCAGGTGCACTGCATAAATCAAAAGGCATACGTCTATAAGCAAAGTTACCTAAAGGGCAAGTAAAAGTGGCCTTTTCCTGATCATATTTTGACAGAGGTATTTGAGAAAACCCAGAATAACCATCTAGAAAGCAAAAATGTGTATGTTTGGATAGTCTTTCTAGCATTTGATCAATAAAAGGTAGAGGGTAATGATCTTTTCTAGTAGCTTTGTTCAATTTGCAAAAATCTAATACCATTCTATAACCTGTAACAATTCTTTGTGGAATCAATTCATTCTTATCATTAGGAACAACAGTAATACCTCCCTTCTTAGGGACACAATGAACGGGACTTACCCATCTACTATCAGAAATAGGATAAAGTATACATGCCTCCATAAGCTTTAGTATTTCATTTCTTACCACTTCCTTCATCTTAGGATTTAACTGTCGTTGGTGATCAACAACTAGTTTGGCATCAGGTTCCAAATTAATTTTGCACTGACATAGAGTGGGACTAATGCCCTTAAGATCATCAAGAGTATATCCAATAGCGGCACGATGCTTCTTTAGAGTTTTCAATAGCTTCTTTTCTTCATGCTCTGAAAGGTTAGCACTAATAATAATAGGATATATCTTATATTCATCAAGATAAGCATATTTCAAGGTATTTGGCAATTGTTTAAGCTTGACGGGATCACCCTTGGGTGGAGGAGGATCCCCAAGGATTTCAACAGGCAAATTGTGTTTCAAAATAGGTCCTTTATTAAAGAATATTTCATGTATTTCCCTTCTTTCAATTAATAAACATATCATTTTCATGGTCTAGCAAATATTGTTCTAAAGGATCAGTAGGAGGCACGGCAATAGAAGCAAGACCAATAATTTCATCCTTACTAGGCAATTTTTTATCATGGGGTTGTCTACGAAATTAAGAGAAATTAAAACCATGAGACATATCCCCTAAACCAACAGTAACAATATCTTTCTCGTAGTCTATCTTAGCATTAACAGTATTCAAGAAAGGTCTACCAAATATAATGGGACAAAAATCATCTTGTGGGGAACCAAGAACAAGAAAATCAGTAGGGTATATAATTTTCCCACACAAGACTTCAACATCCCTAACAATCCCAATTGGTGATATAGTATCTGTATTGGCGAGCTTAATAGTAACATCAATATCTTCTATCTCAGCAGGTGCAATATCATTCATAATTTTTATATAAGTAAAAAATGAATTGCACTCACACTAGCACCCACATCACATAAGCCATGATAATAATGATCTCCTATTTTAACAGAAATAACATGCATGCCAACAACGGGTCTATGTTTATCTTTAGTATCGGGTTTAGCAATCCTAGCAGCTTCATCACAGAAATAAATAACATGCTCATCAATATTATGGACCAAGAGATCTTTAACCATAGCAATACTAGGTTCAACTTTAATTTGTTCAAGGGGTGTAGGTGTTCTAGTATAACTCTTATGAACCACAGTTGAAGCTTTAGCATGATCTTTTATTCTAATAGGAAAAGGTGGTTTCCCAATATAAGAAGTAGGAACAATAGGATCAACATTATAAGTAATAGTTTATTCTTAAACTTTAATAGGTTGTACTGCTTTAACTTCAATCGGAGGATGATATTGAAACCACTTCTCCTTAGGGAGATCAACATGAGTTGCAAATGATTCACAAAAATAAGCTACTATCTCAGAGTCAAGTCCATATTTAGTGCTAAAATCACGAAAGGCATTGGTATCCATAAAAGATTTAACACAATCAAACTTAAGGTTTATACCTGACTCCTTACCTTCGTCGAGTTCCCAATCTTCAGAGTTGCGTTTAATTCTTTCCAATAAATCCCATCTGAATTCAATAGTCTCCTTCATAAAAGAACCAGTACAAGAGGTATCGAGCATGGATCGATCATTATGAGAAAGCCGAGCATAAATTTTTTGAATAATAATTTCTCTTGAGAGATCATAATTAGGGCATGAATATAACATTGAATTAAGCCATCCCCAAGCTTGAGAGATACTTTCTCCATCACAAGGCCAAAAATTATATATATAATTCCGATCACGATGAACTAGATGCATATGATAAAACTTCTGATGAAATTCCAACTTCAATCGGTTGTAGTTTCATGATCCAATATCATCACGTAGCCTATACCATGTCAATGCCTTTCCCCTCAAAGATCAAGGGAAGACCTTCTTCTTGACAACATCCTCGGGCATTCCTACAAGCTTAAATAATCCACAAACTTCATCCACATAGATTAGATGCATATCAGGATGTAATGTTCCATCTCCTGCATTAGGATTAGCTAGCAGTTTCTCTATCATACCCGAAGGAGTTTCATAATAAATATTTTCAGTAGGTGCAGTAGGTTGAGGAGAAACTCTTTTCTCTTCCGGTCGAGGTGAATATACCCCGAACAAGCCCCTCAAAGGATTATTGTCCATAGTAACAACTGACAGTAAATTTCAGCACACTATATAAATGTTTCCTTACCAAAGGCGCTTCACTCCCCGGCAACGGCGCCAGAAAAGAGTCTTCATGACCCACAAGTATAGGGGATATATCGTAGTCCTTTCGATAAGTAAGGGTGTCGAACCCAACGAGGAGCAAAAGGAAATGACAAGAGGTTTTTAGCAAGGTTTTCTCTGCAAGCACTGAAATTATCTATGACAGATAGTTTTGTGATACGATAATTCGTAATCGGTAACAAGTAACAAAAGTAAACAAGGTGCAACAAGGTGGACTAATCCTTTTTGTAGCAAAGGACAAGCCTGGTCGAACTCTTATATAAAGCAAAGCGCTCCCGAGAACACATGGGAATTATTGTCAAGTTAGTTTTCATCATGCTCATATGATTCGCGTTTGTTACTTTGATAATTTAATATGTGGGTGGACCGGTGCTTGGGTGCTGCCCTTCCTTGGACAAGCCTCCCACTTATAATTAACCCCTCTTGCAAGCATTCCCAACTACGAAATAAGAATTAAGGTAAACCTAACCATAGCATGAAACATATGGATCCAAATCAGCCCCTTACGGAGCAACGCATAAACTAGGGTTTAAGCTTCTGTCACTCTAGCAAACCATCATCCACTTATTACTTCACAATGCCTTCCCCTAGGCCCAAATCATGGTGAAGTGTCATGTAGTCGACGTTCACATAACACCACTAGAGGAAAGACAACATACATCTAATGAAAATATCGAACAAATACCAAATTCACATGATTACTTATAACAAGACTTCTCTCATGTCCTCAGGAACAAATGTACGTAACTACTCACAAAGCATGTGCATATTCATAATCAGAGGAGTATTAATTATCATTAAGGATCTGAAGATATGATCTTCCACCGAATAAACCAACTAGCATCAACTACAAGGAGTAACTAACACTACTAGCAACCCACAGGTACCAATATGAGGTTCTGAGACCAAGATCGGATACAAGAGATGTACTAGGGTTTGGAGAGGAGATGGTGCTAGTGAAGATATTGATGGATATTGACCCCCTCTCGAGAGGATCAATGGTGATAACGATGTCGATGATTTCCCCCTCTCAGAGGGATGTTTCCCCGGCAAAACAGCTCCGTCGGAGCCCTAGATTGGTTCTGCCCAGGTTCCACCTCAAGACGGCGGCGCTTCGTCCCGAAAGCTTCCTTCTGATTTTTCCAGGTCAAAACACACCATATATGAGAAGATGGGCGTCAGGGGCCTGCCAGTGGGCCCACAAGACCGGAGGGCACGCCCTCCATCCTTGTGGATGGTAGGTGGCCCCCCTCTAGTGCTTTCTTTGCCCAATTTTTTTTATATTTTCCAAAAATATTCTCTGTAAAGTTTCAGGACTTTTGGAGTTGTGCAAAATAGGTCTCTAATATTTGCTCCTTTTCCAGTCCAGAATTCCAGCTGTCGGCATTCTCCCTCTTCATGTAAACCTTATAAAACAAGAGAAAAAGGGATAAGTATTGTGATATAACATGTAATAACAACCCATAATGCAATAAATATCAATATAAAAGCATGATGAAAAATGGACGTATCAGCGCCGCACACGGCTAAACAATTGTCTGGTGTGTGCTAGGGCTCCCGCCACACACACACACACACACACACACACACACACACATACACACACACACACACACACACACACACACACACACACACACACACATATATATATATATATATAGGTGGGAGGGGGAGGGGAGAGGCCAGGAGGAGCCCCAACTAGAACCAAATCCTACTTGGGCTCCTACCAAGCCGCCCGTCCCCTGCCATTTATATCGGAGGGGGAAGGAAAGAGGGGGAAGGGGGAGAAATGGGGAATCCTATTCCCTTTCTTTCCTTTCCTCCTTCCCCTTTCCTTCTCCATATTGGCCGGTCCATATGGGGGCGCACCAGCCCCTTGTGGCTGGTCCGTTCCCCCTCTTGGCCCATAAGGCCCATATCTTTTGCCGGGGGTGCCGGGAACCCCTTCCGGTGATCCGATATGTACCCGGTACCCTCCGGAACACTTCCAGTGTCCGAATACATCATCCTATATATCAATCTTTACCTTTTGACTATTTTGAGACTCCTCGTCGTGTCCGTGACCTCATCCGGGACTCCGAACAACATTCGGTCACCAAATCACATAACTCATATAATACTACATCGTCAACGAGCGTTAAGCGTGCGGACCCTATGGGTTCAAGAACTATGTAGACATGACCGAGACACCTCTCCAGTCAATAACCAATAGTATAACCTGGATGCCCATATTGGCTTCTACATGTTCTACGAAGATCTTTATCTGTCGAACCGTTATGACAACATACGTAATTCCCTTTGTCCATCGGTATGTTACTTGCCCGAGATTCGATCGTTGGTATCTTTATAACTAGTTCAATCTCGTTACCGGCAAGTCTCTTTACTTGTTTCGTAATACATCACCTCATGACTAACTCCTTAGTCATTTGCTCGCAATCTTATGATGTGTATTACCGAGAGGGCCCAGAGATACCTCTCTGGTACTCGGAGTGACAAATCCTAATCTCGATCTATGCCAACTCAACAAACACCTTCTCAGATACCTGTAGAGCATCTTTATAATCACCCAGTTACATTGTGACGTTTGATAACACACAAGATATTCCTCCGGTATCCAGGAGTTGCATAATCTCATAGTCGAAGGAATATGTATTTGACATGAAGAAAGCAATAGCAATAAAACTGAACGATCATAATGCTAAGCTAACGGATGGGTCTTGTACATCACATCATTCTCCTAATGATGTGATCATGTTATCAAATGACAACTCATATCCATGGTTTGGAAACTTTAACCATCTTTGATCAACGAGCTAGTCTAGTAGAGGCTTACTAGGGACAAGGTGTTTGTTTATGTATTCACACATGTATTTAGATTTCCAATCAATACAATTCTAGCATGAATAATAAACATTTATCATGAATAAGGAAGTATAAAATAAAAACTTTATTATTGCCTCTAGGGCATATTTCCTTCATAAACGCCCTAGTCGCTGCTGGGGTAGGGACTGACCAGAGCCTTCGCGCCGCTCTCGACTAGCCGACCACCCCAGTCCCCTTTATCATCTCGATCACCCACGCCCGACGAGGCAATCAACGGCATCTACGCCTGGTCCGATGATGCCCGACAACATCCCTTTCTGATCCACTGGCAATGGTGCGGCCGTGGACTTGAGAGTAAATTGTAAAAAACCACCACAATCTGGGACCCTAATTCAAAAAACCGCCACCATTCTCTATATTTTTTTCAAAAAACCACCAACATTGTGGTGACAGTTTTCAGAAAACAATGATGACATGATAAGTAGCGTTTGATACGAAATCTGACGGATGGGTCCCATGTGTAAGTGATGACATGGACAAAAAATAGATGTCGTTTTGCCTGGACCATTAAGTTGATATAGGGCCCACTAATCAGTATCTCCACTCCTCAAGGCCAGTTCTTTTGCTAGTTTTTTGAGCTTTCAAAATAAGCTTCCCCCTACCCAGCTTATTCTAGAAGCCCAACTAAACTTTTTTTTAAAAGCCTACTAGTCAAGTCTTAAATACTAGGCTTCTAAAAAATAAATTTGATTGGGCTTTTAGAATAAGCTGGGTAGGGCTAGCTTATTGCAGCTTATTCTAGAAGCCATCAAAAGAACTGGCCCTCACTCTCTCTTCTGCATTTTATCAAGCACCCTATGCGCACAGCCACACCCATGCCATGGCCGCCACCACCGCCAAACCACCTCATCACCGATGCAACTCCTCTAGCGCCGCCACCTGCAGCTCCACCTGCGCGCTCCCCCCTTCTCCTCCTCCTCCTCCCTCCGTCACCTACTCCACACCACGCTCGCCGCCTGCAGCGGAACGAGCCGCGCGCACCGGACAACCGGATGCTGAACAAGCCGCGCGTGCCCAACATCATCCTCTCTAGCCACGCTCGCCGTTGGCAAGGGAATAAGCCGCGCGTGCCGGCCAGCTGGTTATGGATCGGGCCGTGCGCCGCCATCTCCAGCTCCTTCCCGCACGCTTGCCCTCATCCTCTTGTCTCTTGCTCCACGCCATGCTCACCACCCGCCGTGGATCGGCAACCTGCGGTAGTAGATGCTCCCGTCCACGCCAGACACGCATCCCAATCTGGTCTAGCCGTGGACCCACTCTCGCTTCCTTCGCTCTGTGGCGGCCACGAGGTCGGTGCGCATCTGAAGTTGGTCGGTGGCTGCCCGTGGGAGGCGAGCCGAGCACGGCGAAGTGAGGCCACGGAGGAGGCAGAGCTCGTCGGGACGCGGCGCTGCAAGGTAGGCCTGCCGGTGGCCGACTAGTATGCAGGCGCGAACATGCTCGGTGCGGGGCGGCAGGCGGCGGAACTGCGAGGCAGGCCTGCCGGCGGCCGACTAGGGCGCAGGCATGCTGAGCGCGGGGGGCGGCCGATGCGGGAGCAGGCACGCTGGGCGCGGCAATGGATTCATTTTTTGGGGAACGATGATGCGGATTGGTCAAACCTAACAAAGTTAGCGCCGTTAGTAGAATCTATATCTATATCTATACTACCTAAAAAAAAAACTTAAGGTTCCGTTTCCTCTCTAACGTCTGCCGCTCTTCGTCTATCCCTCTCGTACGACAGCCACCCCTTCATCGATTTTCTTTCCTTCTTCCTCTAGCGGTTTTCTCTCCTATCAGGTTGATTACGTCTGATTCCCTTAATTAATCCCGTCATTAATTGCTCCCGTGACTCCCGTTTAGTTTCCTGTTTTTATTCCTTCCAAACCTTCCCTGCCCGATCTTCTACTGCCCCGCTCGATCTGATCTAGAGGAGGGGCCTTTCTTTTGCCGTCGTGGAAGATGCTGAGAGGGAGAATGAGCGAGAGCAGAGAGGAGAGCAGCCGCGGTACTGGCCGTAGAGGCGCGCGATCGGTGTGCGAGGCGACCGGCGAAGGGATCCTACGGCCGTGGTGTGGTGATCGGCTCGCCGAGCGAGCGGTTCGATACGGCCATGACGCAAGGAGCCCGCGGAAGTTCTGGAAGCACGTGATCAGGCAGGACATGTGTATCGGCGCGGCGGCAAGGCTGTCTCCACCGCCGCTGCCATAACCAACCTACACAGTAAGTAATTAATCATGCCGTCTTGACCTTGTGCGGAAGAGGTTAATTATCAATAGACAATATCCATTGCTTCGCCTGCTCGCAACCACCGTTTTCCGGAGCTGCCACAGATTGGAACCTCTGCGGCTCTGCCGGTGGAGAAAGAGTCGAGATGGACTGCCTGCTCTGGGTCGGTCTACGACTTCTTCCCGTCCAACCCGAGAGGTGAGGAATCGAGACATGAGTACCATCTACCATGGCTTTAAAATATGTAGTAACATTTAGGTCACCGGCAAAGCAACGCAACGACAATTATGTGCATTCTGATTCTGTCAGGTGATGGCGACCAGGCCGAGATCCGACATCTATGTCAACCTCCCCGCGCGCCATCGATTGAGAAGCTCGACGGCATGCTGCTTGTAAAATCTGAGTAGAACTCTGTCATTGCCGAACTCTGGAAGACGCACAAGGTAGCTGTAGAACAAGTGGAGAAGAACGATCAAGACGCTACACAGGCAAGAGAATTTTTATGCTGCCAATGTCACAGCGTTTTCTCTTATCTTTTCATTCCTTTATGCGAGTACACACAAAGAAGCTATAACAACCTCCCGGCCAGGCCGCCATGATCTGCAACTATATATGGCTCCATCCGGCGACTGCTAGCTTCCGCACAACTCACGCCAACAACCGGGGGAAAAGAAAGGAAAGGAGAGATGCGTGGTAGGAGCAGCTCCCCACTACGTACGTGCATGATGCATGGGTCACATCACGACCATGCACACATTATTCTAAACAGAAAACAACAAACGGTGCATGAGATTAGCTAGGCCTAACATCGATCCTACGCGCCTTCCGAGAGATGGAGTCTATGAAAGAATCGCTGCCGTTTACTTAATTTGATGCTGTGCGCGCAGGAGATCCTGGACGGCTTTTAGACCGGGTTCTACGTCAAGACAAGAGGCACAAGGATAGCTGCAACAACTTGGCCCTGACATCCGGCGAGCCACTGCGGCGAGGAGAGGTGGTGAATGCCCCGGCCATGCGTGACAAAGTTAAGCTGACAGAGATGCTATTTTCTTCCTCATTTAGTATTGGCGCTTGAAGAGATATATGCACACAATACAGTATGTACGTGAAGATTCTGGGCTCAAATGCATTGGATGGGTGTGGAGGGAGAGCACCTGTCGGCGCGTCCTTTCGGCCTCCTTCTACACCTCTCCACCCTAGATCTGCCTCTCCTCGATTGGCTTGTCTTCCTCACATCTTTCCAGGGTAAATTATTGAATTCTGAGCAAGGGATTCCTAAATTTGAGACCATTCTTTGTTGCATAATTTTCTTATTTTTTGGCATGTTCTATCAAGCATACATTTACGTAATAGTTGAGAAGACTTTCTGGAAATGGATGCAATATCAAGGTTACATGTCAGATTATAGGTCGGCCTTGAAAATAGCCAGGTAAATATTGCAAGAGGTTGCTCCTGATGTGTGGGCTTGTAGTGATTTCATGATACATATTCAACATTTTATATTGTTTTTATTGGCGAAAAGGAAATTGAGTTAGGCTCTCGTGACATATAGCATGAGGTATTCAACCATATACCAACTATATATCTTTATGTTGAAAACAAAAAATACATGCATTACATGATGCCTCGCAAAAGTAAGGTTAATCACATTGAAATTTTTGGTTCTGTTCAATCTTGATAGCATAGCGTGAATATATCATCCACCCATAGATAATTTTCACCCCGTGCAACACAAGGGGTTGTTACCTACCTCTGTAAACTAATCTAAGACGTTTTAGATAACTAAAGTAGTGATCTAATACGTCTTATATTTGTTTACAGAGTATACTACTTAAAAGAGAGAGGCGTGTTGTTTCCTGCCGGCAGAACGCTTTGGCAACCTGCTCTTCCCGATCCCACCACATCCCTGTCGATTTTTCTGCCGCACCACGCCCTATGTCCGTAGCTCCCCCCCCCCCCCCCTCCCAATGCTAATCAACTATCTTAATTTACTTACCTTCTTAATCAATTCCATCTTAATTTAACTATCCAACTTTTACTTATCAAACTAATTAAAGGTAAATACGGGCAGGATTTTATAAACATTTATTTACACACTTGCATTTATATGGATAAATAAATCATGAGCTAATGTACTATAATATTTATATCCCGTTGCAAGGCACGGGCATTGTCCTAGTGTCAACAAAAAGTTAGCACCGTTAGTACATGCGTGACGGGCGGTATCTTCACCCTCGCCACATGGCACCTTATATTGGGACCCATCCGTCAGATTTGCGTCAAACTGCTATAATCGGTCAATTAGCATTTTTTAAAAACTGTTACCATAATGTTGGTGGTGTTTTGAAAAGAACGAATGGTGATGGTTTTCGGGATTAGGGTCCCCAATTGTGATGTTTTTTTTTTGCAATTTACTCGTGGACTCGAAGGGCTTGCTCCGTATCTTGTTCTCCGGTGACCTACAGTAGGCCAACGACTCTAACACCGTGCTGTAGAGTTTCATCTGTTTCTTAACACAGTACAAACACATATGCTCATACACACATACACTCGATTTTATGAACACAGGCGCACACACACCTTATTTCTATGAGCACCTTCGAGACTCTGAGCCGACATATCATATTGAGATTGACGAAGTCGTCACAAACACCTCGTAGTCATGCTGCTCTGATTCTGTCAAGAAGTTTAAGAAACGAACAATGCATGTTGATTTAGGCCATTCGGCTACTGTATTTTACAGATACATCTATGCATATTTATTGTTCTTTTTTTTTGCAAAAAGGACCCTAGCATTAAATGAAACATCAAATAGTACAAAGCACCTCAACAAAAACAAAAATTACATCGAAATCTGTGAGGTGCCTTTCGTTTTCAACATCCAGACCGTATCGATAGCGCGACACCGCTGCCGCTCCTCTCTTAGCCGGCCTGACGTTGTTGGTTGCGGACTGGAAGTCGTCGAACGGGTCTAGAAGACCACATCCGCCCCGGAGACGAAGGAGTAATAACCATCGATGAAGCTCCTTGGCGATCCGGAGAACCCCACAGCCAGAAGAAATCCTCGAGAACCACACCACTCCCACAAGCCTCTCAATGTCGTTGTCGAGATGGGATTGAAGCCGTGGGGACTTTATTGAACGAGGCGCCACCACCACCATCTAAGCGCCGCCCCAACAAACCTTGACCCTAACACCAGAAAACAGAACCCTTCTGCCGACAAGGACTGAGATCCACCGCGCCTCCATGCCCCGAAGGCCACATAGGCGGGGAAGATCGGCGGCGGCGGCGGCGGGAGGTGGGGGAAGCCCTATTCTTATTTCTAGAAATGAAGAGAGAGTCTTTGCACAATTGGTTTCCAAGCAATTCAAATCCCCCCTTGTTGTGCCTAAGTCCCACGCTACCCCAATTGATGTTGATAGTTTTCCTAAACAAAACCAAATTTTAGTTAAAAATTTGATATTTTCAAAACATCTAAAAACATTATACTCCCTCTGATCCATATTAACTGTCGCTCCTTTAGTGCAACTTTAGTACTACAAAGTTGTATTAAAGTAGTGACAATTAATATGGATCATCAGAGTAGTAAATATTAAATGATTCCAATAGTAATGAAATTTTTGAGCTTATTTGGACTACATAGTTACAAAATATTGACTATTTTGCTAAACATACCGAGAATTTGATTTTTTTAACTCAAGATATTTAATAAACACAACATGTTTCGGGCAGTAGAAATTCTTGAGCTTATTTGGACTAAAGGATTCGGAGGAGGCACGGATACTATGGATATGGACTCAGGGTGAAACTACTTGAAGACGATAGCTCCGACGTTATTGGACCAATTTGAGTGACGGGTTAGCCACATAATCGGTGATGCATGAGCTTGGATTAACTTTTCTTAGGCATTTAGCCAGTGCAATCAAAATAACTACTCCCTCCGTCATTTGATGCAGAGGCTGATGATATCCCCTTCTTTAACTGAGATTCTGTTCAACGCTCACCAACGGGGAACGCCAAACTTCTGGATGCCATCCCGTTTCTTCTTGTCCTGCCCATCTCTCCTGTTTCATTTCCCAGTATGATGCGACAGAATTGATCTCTTTCACAGATGCGCTAGCTCCATGAATCACTAATTTCCAATTCCACACAGCAAGGCCATGCAATATAAAAAGTTTCTTCATGCAATAAGTACCAAACGTTAATTCGTGCGTCTCTTTCATGGTATTGGTACCGATTTCCGTCGCTTGTGTACACTCCATGGACTCTCGATTTGTTTACTATATCTTGGAGAAATGCTTTTCTATCATGCATCGGCCCTATACTTCCTTGGAAATCCGCAGCTGCACCCATGTAGTATTCACATGCATTTGGATTTTGCTCTTTTGTAAATTTATCTTTTTTAGGCAAATTTGTAAATTTATCTAGTTCCGCCCCTTTCACCTGACATGGTTTCTTAGCCTGGTACACTTTCCCAGCCTGCCTTGCCTCCCATGTTTCTCTGTTTTTATTCCGCACTGGCTATGTTGATTTTGTTGCGATGTATGTATTCTTTGCCAATACATGTCTAGCTGTGATTTCTTTTTAATGCGGTATAGATGCTCACAACATGTATACAACTGGGCCAACTAAAGGATTTGGACCCGGGTGGATTTGTTCCACCACTGAAATCTAACCATTTAAGTTACACTTAGTTCATATGTCTTGCTGTGATTTGGGAGGACATTTTTGTATTGGCTCAAAAAAGTAGAAATCGGCAAGTCTTCAGATATGATATGTGCTTCCGACTTATTTAATTCAAAATGAAACAAGTTTGATGAGCACAGGAACACACTAAGACATGGTGAGCCACTATGAAACAAACACAATGATATGTGCCTCCGACTTATTTATGTCTCATTATTTGTGTCGCTTGCACTCCATGGACTCTCGATTTGTTTACGACTAGAATATACCTCGTTCAAGTCCTATATAGCTAAGCTGGATTTTCCAAATCTTTACACCTACGATCGATGGAGCTAGCTCCAATGGCAGAAACCACTCGCCTTCAGCTCGCCTGCTACACTCTCCTCTGCGTCCTTGTCGTCACCATAGTGCTCAAGCTCAAGCTCAAGATCGGACCAGACTCTGCCGGCCGTCTGAACCTGCCTCCCGGCCCATGGGCGCTGCCGGTGATCGGCCACATGCACTTCCTGCTGGGCGCCCTGCCGCACCAGGCCATGCGCAGTCTCGCCCGGCGGCATGGGCCCGTCATGCTCCTCCGCCTGGGCCACGTCCCGACGCTGGTGCTCTCCTCGGAGGAGGCAGCAAGGGAGGTGATGAAGGTCCACGACGCCGCCTTCGCCAACCGGCCCGTGTACGCCACCGCGGACGTCCTCACCTACGGCGAGCAGAACATCTCCTTCGCGCGCCTCGACAGCCGGCATTGGAAGGCCGCCCGGAAGCTGTGCAGCGTGGAGCTGCTCAGCCCGAGGCGCGTCCGCTCCTTCCGCCCCATCCGGGAGGAGGAGGCGGCGAGGCTCGTGCGGTCCGTCGCTGACGCTGAGGCCGGCGCCGCCGTCAACGTCGGCGAGAGGGTGAAGGTGATGATGAACGACGTCATCATGAGGGTCTCCGTCGGCGACCGGTGCCAGCAGCGGGCGCTGTACCTGGAGGAGCTGGACAAGGGGCTGGACGTCTTGTCCGGGTTCAACCTGACCGACTTGTTACCGACGTCGCGCCTGGCACTGGTGCTCGGCGGCGGGTCCCTGAGGGCGGCATGGGAGGTGCGCGAGAGGATCCAGTCCATCTTGGACGCCATGGTCGAGGAGCACAAGAGGGCGATGGAGAGTGAGGAGGCCGCTGCCGCCGGCGCCGGCCATGAGAACGAGGACATCCTCACCACCCTGCTGCGGTTCCAGAGGGACGGTGGGATGGGCGGCGTCACCCTCACGAACGAGAATGTCAACGGCGTCTTGTTCGTAAGTCACTCACCACCACCATCTCTACCATGCATCCTCGTGGGGGAGGGGTATGAAGTGTTGCAAATTTTGTCATCAGGACATTTTCTCCGCTGGATCAGAGACGACGGCGACGACCACCGTCTGGGCCATGTCGGAGCTTATCAGGAACCCACGGACAATGGCCATCGCACAGTCTGAAGTGCGGCGAGTGCTCCAAGGCAAGACCAAGGTGGCCGAGGCGGACATCGACGGCCAGCTCCACTACCTCCAGATGGTCATCAAGGAGACCTTCAGATTGCACCCTCCGGTGCCGTTGCTCCTCCCGAGGCTGTGCACGGAACAGAAAACAATCATGGGCTACGACGTGCCTCCGGGCACCACCGTGTTCGCAAACGTGTGGGCCATCGGCAGGGACGAGAAGAGCTGGGCCGACGCGAGCGAATTCAAGCCCGAGAGGTTCGAGGTCGAGAAGGTGGACTACGGTGGTACAGACTTCAGGTTCCTCCCTGGTGGCGCGGGGCGGAGGATGTGCCCCGGTATGATGTTTGGTGTGTCTAACATGGAGATTGCTCTCGCGAGCCTTCTCTATCACTTCGAATGGAGGCTCCCCGATGGCGCGAGCCCGGAGAAGCTTGATATGACCGAGGCATATGGGATCACGGCGCGTCGGAAGACTAACCTCTTGTTGGAACCTACTGTTTTTGTGCCTTAGTTTGTTGGTTTACTAATTGATGTGTGCATCTTTGGCTGCAGAGATTGAGAGAGTGTACTTTTTCACTGTATATGTTACATTGGACTTTGTCGAAATACGTTATTGTATATCATAATTTGTGTTAACTCATTGAGTGTTATTTAGTAATTTTGTCGATCTCTATTTTATCCACAAGTACAACTACCATGTCCATACGTGCAAAGCGCATCAAAAGTTTGTGTGTGTATATGGACTCATTTGAGATACAATATGAAATAAAATAAACCCGCCTCTTAAAATTTGTCATGCATTCAGTTTATGCTGAGCCCGGTAAGCCAATTTTCATGATTTGACTATAATAAAGTGGACTTCCGGTTAATCCATTTGATCTCAACCATTGCGTCAACCAATCAACCAGATGGAACTGTTTAGTCGTCATGTCCTATGACTCAACTATTCAAAACTAAAAATATGGGGCCTCTTTGATTTGCAGGATGCTAAAAGCATGAGGCAAAAAAATAAATAGGATTCAAATCACATGCCATGTTGAATTGCGGAGGAACTGAAAACCCAAAAACATTGAATAGGAATTTTTGTTGCACCACATGAGATTTGTCCGATGGAAATTCTCCTTTACATGCAGCATAGACAACAGGACAAGTTTCTATAGTTACAATCTTACTAACAAAATGAGCATTAAAATTCACAAAATCTCCTAGAAATGCTATAAAATCCCTTTGATTCAAAGAAACCTGGATAGATATCTCAGATAATCAAATAATTTTTTGGCTGGCCTGATAATCAAATTGTTGCTACATGGTCAATAGGGTGGCTAACATTTGGTTGGATAGGAATCCCAGCCATTCTTTACCATAATGGTGTTTTCTCAGTGCTAGAAGAAAACAGATCAGTGCAACAGAGTGAATGATTGGTATCTTGGCGATTGGGATGGGCACACGATGATGACAATATTTATGTTCCATCTAAGGACTACACGTGGAGATTAAAGCAGTGGATTGACTTCAACTACTAGTAAAGAATTTGCAGGGACATCTTGATGCTAATGTTATATTTGTTATTGTTTCGATTGTTTGGCTTATGTAGAATGTGTAAGGGTCATTATCAATCAAGTTTCTCAGCTGCAAGTCGAGGGGGCAGTCGCTGCAGCAAAGCCAAAATTGCAACATTGCAAAGTAAGGGCCGATATGTTGCAAGTCAGAATCATGACAAAAACAACGCGCGCGCGGGGGGGGGGGGGGGGGGGGGGGGGGGGACGGTGGTTGCAAGCCGGGATGTATGGTAATGTAAGGCAGGACGACTGAACCAAGGATGCTATAAGTTGGAGTCGTAATGGAACTAGGTCCGGACGCGTGACACTAGAAGGTAGGGTGACTGGGGCAACAAAGATGGAACGATGATTCTTTAAACCAGTGCCGCGACGCTGCAAGACAGGGTAACCTAGGCTACAAAGCCGAATGGCGATGCTGTAAGGCCAAGGCAACATGTTGTGATGTTTTTGTCACATTTCTTTGCAATGAGAAGAGATGTGATCGTTGTCATCGTAGAGGAAGTCATAGGAAAGTTTCGAAGAAAGAGGAAGTTATAGGACACGACGTGGTTGTACCGTCATGCTTCGGTGGCCTTGAAAATGCCATCATGTCGCTTCATGCCATGCGGCATTGCAACGCCAACCAGCGTTGTTGCAAATTGGACGCGCGACACCGCAAGGCTAGCCGAACGCTACTACAAACTGGTTGCCGCTATTTTTGGCAGTTGCAAAGCCGGATCACCATGCTATAAAGCCACTCGACGATGCAAGTCGTTAGCTGATTTGTTCTCTTTATTGCAGTCAGACTACCATGCTACAAAGTCCACCATGCTACGCTTCAGAGAATCTGTTGAGTATATTAGCAATATTTCGATCAATTTAATCTGCGGCAAATCACTAGCATGGCATTGACAGAAATAGATTATGCAAGTACGTTAACAACAGACACATCTACATGTAACGTTAGAATGGGTAAAGTAGAAATCAATAGGAGCGGGATAAACAAGGTATACCCTCCAATCGGCCAGGCAGAGGTCGCGACGGCGGCGGTGCCTGTCGAGGCAACAAACCTGACAATGAGTACTAGGGGTACGAATAAGGGGCAGAGCCTAGCTACCGGGCAGTTGTATCACTCAGATTTAGCGAGTTTGGACCCCTCTTGAAGAGGTAACATCCCTATTTCTTGTGCTCGGAGGCTTGTGTTTTCTCTTGGGGTATATGATTAAAATGGGTGCTGAACCCTTGCCATGGAGTTGAGGGGAGACTTATATAGAGTGTGCTTCGACCCATTAATGTACCATTATAAGGGAGATGAATGAGCATAACTACAATGGTTACAGGTAACAGTCGCTATAACTACACTTGATGCCCAACATAAAGCCTCTCGACCATTGCAGTTCCCATGTCGCCTCTATGCCTCCTCTGTCCGAGTGGTGCTGACGAGGCCGACCCAAGGGAAGACGTTTGAGTGTCGTTGGTGTATCTGAGTATATTTCTAAGGGGCGCATCCGAACACGCCTGTGGTCTTGGGACCTCCCGATGATGGTGTAGGACCCCAGGTGTGTCCTAGATGTCAGGTCTATGGCCCTATCCTGAGTAGGTGACCCCACCATTAGCTCCTGAATCGGTTGAGGTTTCGTAGTACGAATGCAGTGAACTCTTGGTTTAGCTCGAGTGCTTCGGGGGCACTCAGGAATCTACCCCCAAGTGATTACCCATCGTGACTTGAGGGAAACCACAATAGAGGAGGAATCGATCACAGAGGGCTTCTACATCATCCTTACTGTCTTCTGATGATGTGTGAGTAGTTCACCACAGACCTACGAGTCCATAGCTAGTAGCTAGATGGCTTCTTTTATCTCTCTCTCTTTGAACTTCAATACAATGTTCTCCTTGATCTTCTTGGAGTTCTATCCGATGTAATCTTTTTTTGCGCTCTGTTTGTTGGGATTCGATGAATTGTGGGTTTATGATCTGAATATTCATTGAAAGTAATTGAGTCTTTTCTGAACTTTATTATGCATGATTTTCATAGTTTTTTATTCTCTGATCTATCCGTTTGGTTTGGCAACCTAGATTGATTTATCTTCAGTGGGAGAGGTTCTTTGTAATGGGTTCAATCTTGCGGTGCTCTATATCCCAGTGACAGAAGGGGACAAGACACGTATTTGTATTGTTGCCATTAAGGGTCAAACGACAGGGTTTATTCATATTGACTGGGTTTACTTTGTCTACATCATGTCATCTTGCTTAAGGCATTACTCCGTTTTTTATGAACTTAATACCAGAGATGCATGCTGGATAGCAGTCGATTGGTGGAGTAATAGTAGTAGATGTAGGCAGGAGTCGGTCTATTTGTCTCAGATGTGATGCTTATATACATGATCATTGTCGTGAATATGTCATAACTATGCGCTTTTCTATAAATTGTCCAATAATATGCTATGTGTTCGAGAGAGAAGCCTCTAGTGAAAACTATGGCCCCCGGGTCTACGTTAATCATATTATAAAAACCAAAATTCCTTTGCTTTAAATATTTTTTATTTTGTTTGGCAATTTATCTGTCTACCACTACAAGATTTGATCCTTGAAAGTAACGAGTTCAAGGGGATTGACAACCCTCTTGCCCGCGTTCGATGCAAGTATTTGCTTTTGTGTGTGCATATGTTGTTCACGAGCCTTTGCGTGATTCTCCTACTGAGAGATCAAGGATGTCGCTTAGAAGGGGGTGAATAGGGGCTTTAAAATAATTATGGTTTAGGCTTGAACAAATACGGAATAAACCTAGCGGTTAATTGTCAAGCACAAAACGTACAACAACTAGGCTCACCTATGTGCACCAACAACCTATGCTAAGCAAGATAAACAACTAAGTGATAGCAAGATATATGATAAGAAACAATATGGCTATCACAAAGTAAAGTGCACAAGTAAAGGTCTCGGGTAAGATATAACCGAGCCACACGGAGACGACGATGTATCCCGAAGTTCACACCCTTGCGGATGCTAATCTCCGTCTGGAGCGGTGTGGAGGCACAATGCTCCCCAAGACGCCACTAGGGCCACCGTAATCTCCTCACGCCCTCGCACAATGCAAGATGCTGTGATTTCACTAAGATACCCTTGAGGGCGGTCACTGAACCCGTACAAATTGCAACCCTTGGGGGCGGTCAACGAACCCGTACACTTTGGCAACCCTTGGGGGCGGTCACAGAACCCGTCAAATTGCTCCGGGTGATATCCACAACCTAATTGGAGACCCCCGACGCTTGCCCGGAGCTTTACACCATAATGATTGAGCTCCGAACACCACCAACCATCTAGGGCACCCATGCACCCAAGAGGAACAAGCTCAAGGGTACCAAGCACCCAAGAGTAATAAGCTTCTCAACTTGTAACTTCCACTTATCACCGTGGAGAACTCAAACTGATGCACCAAATGCAATGGCAAGGGCACATGGAGTGCCCAAGTCCTTCTCTCCCAAATCCCACCAAAGCAACTAATGGTAGGGAGGAAAGTGAGAGGAAGAACAAGAAGGAGAACACCAAGAACTCCAAGATCTAGATCCAAGGGGTTCCCCTCACATAGAGGAGAAAGTGATTGGTGAAAATGTGGGTCTAGATCTTCTCTCTCCCCCCCCCCCCCAAACTAGCAAGAATCCATGGAGGGATTGAGAGAGAGCAAGATTGAAGAAGGTCAACAATGGGGGAAGAACATGAGCTCAAAGGATAAGGTTCATTGGGGAAGAATACCCCCTTTTATAGGTGGGCAAAAATCCAACCTCATGGGAGCGGTACTACCAGCTAGGGCGGTGGAAGCCCTTTGAAAAACAACAACGAGGAGGCAAAAGGCCAGTAGAACCGCCGGAGCGGTACTACCACCCGTCCTCACGGTACTATCGCTAGGGGTAGCGGTACTACCGCTAAGGGTAGCGGTACTACTGCTTGCGAGCGGTACTAAAAAAATACATCCATGCCTACCACCGCTGGACTTAATACGAGATTTTGGTCCAGAGCGGAAGTAGCCACTGTATTAGCTGCGGTAGTACTGCTTTGGAGCGGTAGTAAAAAATTACATCCGCTCCAAGCAGTAGTAGCTGTGGTAGTAGCCGCGGTAGTACCGATGCAACCTTTTAAGGACACCAAAACTGCCACAACTTTTGCAAGCGAACTCCGAATTCAAAGAAACACTACAAGGAAACCCCCCATAAAGCAACAAAAACTCTACAACGTTTTGAGTATATGTTGTAAAATTCAGAATAGATACACGTATATGGGTTATAGCATATGCGTTGCAGATTTGTAGCTCATAACCCTATCATGATTATTCATTATATATATATATAATAAAATAGGGGAAAGGAGAGGGAGACGCGCGAGAAACAGAGAGCACAACTCCCTCGTCTCTCCCGAATCGCCGCCACCATTGCCTCGTCTTCCTCCTCCCACCCGCCTCGTCTCCCTTGCACCGACCCTCCCCCACCTCCCACCTCACAACTCCGGAGGTTGCCAGTCCGCCAAATCCTCACCCATCCGTCCCTCTCGCGTCCCATCCTGTCTCTTCACGTGGCTCCTCGCCGCGCTACCCGCGGCGGCTGCATCAGGTGATGTCCGGAGAATCCCGCCACCGCGAAGCACAGCCCGAGGTCCCTTCGCTCCGTGGAGCCCTCCCATCCAGCTAGATCCATCGCTCGCGGCCACCACAACCCACCTGTGACCCATCCCCCATGGCTAGGTATTCGGGCGTCGGATCTGGTGCCGGTGTCCATGTCATTGTCATCCTCGTCTCATCCGGTGAGTGCATCCCCTCCCCTGGCTTCATCCTCTCTCTCTCTCTCTCCCTTCTCTAACCTCTGCTCTTCACTTCTCATGTAGACGTGCGGGAAGGAAAGTCCAGTGGATAACCTTGCTGCGGCTCGGGATGAAGCAGCCACGAGCTTCCTCCTCCTCCGGCTTCAGGTGAGTTGCTCCACTCCTCCCTCTGCTCTGGTTCGTGTCAAATCAGGAGAAATTGTTGTTCTGGTGGTGTTAGGATTTTCTACTGCTTGGTATCAAGTGCCTGCTGGTTGAGGTCAATTTGATTTTGTTTTGATCCTAAAGTGTCAAATCAGAGGAGGACCACATGTTGTACTGAGCCCGATATGTTGAGGCTGGGAAGGACGGCATGGCCTCCAACCAAGGCAATACTCCTTACTATGCTGCTGCCTTGCAAGCAGTAGTGGCTAGAAATCAATCCCTAGCTGCATATTCTTTCTAGGTAACATCATTGTAGGGAGGGATTCTGAAGCCCATCTATGAAGTAACCAGTGTGTTTGAGGCAATTAGTACAAAAAACACCAAGGTATAGTTAAAAATCTGGTTGGGTCTAATTAATACTCCCTCCGGTCCTCATTAGTTTGCGTATTAGAAAAAACGATTTTTCCCTCAATGCTCTGCGTACTAGCAGGTTTTGGCACTTCTTTCCAATTTTGCCCCTCCTTTCCAACTTCGCATGCGTGCCTGCAGTTACTCCCGTCTCTCTCTCCCATGCACGTCCTTCGCGTCTTCCCAAGGCAGCCAGACGCCTACCTCTTCCTCTCCTGCCCACCGGTCCCATCTCAGCTTCCCATTCTCCACATCCCACTCTCCCTTCTCCTCCACATCCTGTACATCTCCATGGATGAAATCTAGAGCTGCTAATCTATGGCGGGCTGTTCAGTTTAGGAGGGAGCTAGAATTCTTGGCGCAAAGATTTCATACTCAAACCAAACGAAAATTTTTGGCTCCAATTCCTCCAGCTTCAAGCGCCTGCTGCTCTTCCGGTTCATAGGCTCATAGGCCATGCAATGGGTGAGAGATTGGCGCGGATGCTGAGAAGATTTTGCATAGAGAGAGACGCGTGCATGCATATCAAGAGAGAGAGAGAGCATGCAGAGAGAGATGCATGCAAGGAGAGAGAGATGCGCATGTAGAGAGATGGAGAGAGAGGACTACGTGGGCACGAGAATAAATGCCTGCAAGCCAATCGTTCGCATGCGCATGCAGAGAGTATTTAACTACCCAGCCTCCCTTCCGTATCAAACCAGGGGCAAAACAGTCCGATTTTTGCTGCTTTCTCCTCTCCTTGGTATGCGGGTTGAGCATAGAACGCAAAGAAAAAAGGATCGGAGGGAGTACAGTATATATCTCCAAGGCCCTGATTATTTTCTTTACCAATCTTTAGTATTCTCATGTTTCAGGTTTTGTTCAGGGCTAACATACATTCTTTTAGGCTAATTACTAAATCAATCTAACGATGGTTCATGTGGCAGCAGAGGTGTAGCAACAGCAGTTTGAAGCAGATTAGGCGCCCGCGGGCGTCAATGACGGCGAGGCTGTTGAGTGAAGGAAATGGCGGTGTGGCGATTTGTGTCCTATTCTCCATCTTTTAAGCTCATAACAGAAGAAAGAACGATAGAATCGACTTTATCACTATTGTTTTTTAAGAATAAAAACCTTTCTTGTACGCATGTATTGATGAGTACTCCTCTTGACTCGATTGTGTTGTAGGGAATGAAACCATCTAGTTGGGGTGGTCTGCAGCTCTGGTCGCCTCCAGCAGCACCACATAATAAAAGTTCCAAACAGTAGTGTTGCATTGCTGCCTCCAGCCAACCACAACATAATCATTGGATGTGTTTCTTATGTAGAAGATTTGAGTGATGTACATGTTTATTTCAGAAAATATTTCTTAATGAAAGTTTATTATAAGACATATATTCCTCTACATTAGCTTTAGTTTTTTTTGCTAACTAGAAAGTGTGGTTTCCTTTCTTTACACGAACTCACTAAAGCACGGGATCCATTTGGGGTTCCTAGATTGCTAATTTTAGGAGCACACAAGATTTAGACTCCTGCTATGTAATTAAAGGAAATCACAATATTGAGCAATATCCTCTGTATATTTACTAACCACGGATCCCTGACTTTCAAATATAAATTATAATTTCAAAAGTTTATTTATAGGAATGATAAATAGTATGTATAAATGCCTTTATGAGAATAAATTTATTTCAGCCACATGGAAGCCAACACAGCATCACATGCAATATTTCTCAATTAGTTAAAAGTATGCTTCCTCTAAAATTTATGTTTTTTTATTTTCTTCTTACATAAAAATGTCCTAGTTATACATGGCAAACTAAAATTGTCTTGCAGACGCACTGGTTGATGACTAGTCTAACTAGCTCGGTGATAAAGAGTAAGATGTAAAGTTGCCAAGATAGTAACTAGGACACATAGAACAGGACGAATATAGATTCTCTTCTTTTATTAAGTAGGAATGGAACTTGATGAAGCTTTACTTGTGTTGTGCTTTTCTAGAGATGCATGAGACACCTGTAACCTTTTCTCCTTGGCTTTGCAGCTGCACGCACCAACTTGTTGTAGGGGGACACCATGGAAGGTATACACTCTCCCTTTCTCTACTGTACTACCGCTCATTGTGTCCATGACCATTGAGCCATGCTAGGTCCTATGCTGCGTTGGTGCAAATTTATAGGATTTGGGGCTGTAGGCTTCAGTAGATATATTTAGCGATAAATAAATATGTCGGTTCGCACAAAACTGTTTGACTGTAGGTGTACAAAATTAGCAATGGATCTCTAGGCTGGTGATGACCAAGTAAATTCGTTTCAGTGGATTTGGGGCTGTACGTTCATTCCAAAGCGTGGTGAGCACCTATAGGTTTGTCTATTTCCTGTTGGATGTCTGAAACCAACTAGAGCTAAATGTTTTGGTTTACTTTCAGATGACAAACTGTTTTGGTTCAGTTTGCTAAGTAAATGGAGAAGAGAACAGAAGTAGCACTGTCACTCACATTGCCTTTGAATGCAAAACAGCGCTTAGGCTACTATCCATATAATGTTATTGAGCCATGTTGTTCTGCAGGTTATATCGTATATTGTGGTGTCTGGATTAGTCATCAATGATCACTATAACACTCATGCCGGTATATTTTCAGAATCATAACAGGACGTACTTCTTGCAAACTTGACAGTGCTGAAATTAAAATGCATTTTGGGGAGTGTAATACAACACTTGCGAAAACTGAAGATTTGGTAGAGTCGCAAAAACTGCAGTACTATTGGTAATACAAAAAAAATATTGCATGGCCTTCAACGTGTCTAATTATCCCGCTTTTATCACTACTTCCATCATGTCAACGCATTATGTGTTAACAGTTCATTTTTTATTTTCTTTGTAGATTGAAAAGATATATGGATGATTATATGGGTGTATAACAAGTATACTGCAATGATGATGATGATGATCATCCTCATCATGATGATGCTGATGATATTCTGGTTCATGACGATGGATGCTTTCAATTTTAGTTAAGTTGTGGGATGTTCATGTTGGACGATGTTCCTCAGTTAGTTTTAATTAAGTTGTAGGGATGTTGATGGATGATTTTAGTTTAGATTTTGCTGTCGAGAAAATATTAGATTATGCATCACATTTGGATGATGTTCCTCCTGTAATATCCATTGTTGTAATCCAACAGTTTTATCCAATATATGATTTCTTCTTTTGTGAGTATATTACCTTTTTCCCCACTTGATACACATAATTATCATCATTATGTGAAGCATTCAATTGCTGGCATTAATACAATATTATTCATATTATATATGCACCAATACATGAGGCCTTGCAAATTCTCCGTTGCCTAGCAATCAGATTTGGATTCCTGTACATTAAGCACAAACATATAAAAGTGTTGTAAAACTCGGTTTTATGTGTTGTACTCTTGCAACCGTCCCATTTACCAACGGTAGTATAAGCGTTGCATTATGCGCTAGCAACGCCGGATAAGGCTACGCATCCTAATCCGTTGGTAAAGAGCCTAGCAATGCATATATGGACTTCTAGATACGGAAAGAAGCATTGCTATAGGTGGGGTCATGTTGTAGAGAAACCAAGTTTGTTCGAAAGCTAACTACACGGGCTAACACAATCTTGATAGAAATAACAATAAGAAGCAAAAGAGAAAAGGCCCATAAGAAAATGGTGAGAACCCTTCCTCGAATAAGACTGTTAAAACCTCCAACACCGAAAATGCAATAGAGGTGAGGGAGTCCCGTACTAGGGGGTGTCCGGATAGCCGAACTACCATCATTGGCCGGACTCCAAGGCTATGAAGATACAAGATTGAAGACTCCATCCCGTGTCCGGATGGGACTTTCCTTGGCGTGGAAGGCAAGCTTGGCGATACGGATATGTAGATCTCCTACCATTGTAACCGACTCTGTGTAACCCTAGCCCTCTCAGGTGTCTATATAAACCGGATGGCCTTAGTCCATAGGACGAACAACAATCATACCATAGGCTAGCTTCTAGGGTTTAGCCTCCTTGATCTCGTGGTAGATCTACTCTTGTAACCCACATCATCAATATTAATCAAGCAGGACGTAGGGTTTTACCTCCATCAAGAGGGCCCGAACCTGGGTAAAAACATCGTGTCCCTCGTCTCCTGTTACCATCCGCCTAGACGCACAGTTCGGGACCCCCTACCCGAGATCCGCCGGTTTTGACACCGACATTGGTGCTTTCATTGAGAGTTCCTCTGTGCCGTCGCGATCAGGAAGGATGCCTTCTCCCGTCTTTAAAGACGGCACCGTCGTCAAGAGAGCTTTGGCCGCCGGCCAAACTGTCCGGCTAGGTGGTTTTCTTATGACCGCCTGTTCGGCCACCGCTCCGACGATGACCTCTCAGGTCATCAAAAGCGATCTTCACGTCAGACCGGAATTCGCCGAGCAGTTAGATACGATTGAGCTCTCCTCTATAAACGAGCTCTTGGATCGCATTGCCGCCGTGGGAGTCGCTACAGACTATGATCAGATTGGGCTTAAACCCGATCTGAGAGAGATTAACTCTCCTCAGGCCACCCACCACGTTGTCGTGGTAGAGGAACAATGCGGCAACCCTTCTTCTATGTTGAAAACCAACTGCGTCCGGATTCCCGATCCCTCCAAGCCGGATTCCCGTGAAGTGACGGACGCTAATCAAATACTGAACTTAGAGTTAGGCATCGGACTAGATTCGTTGGAAAGCATCCAGCAAGTCAAGCATCCAAAGCCGGAAACTTCTTGGCCTTTGTGCCTCAGATCGGGTGGGGTTCCGAACTTGATTCCACCCGCCCACCCAAACATAAGCAATCTATATCGAATACGGCAAGAGCCCGATGAAACAGTACATCATTACTGGGCCAGATTCCTCCTAGTTATGAACAGGATAAAGGACTGCTGCGAAGAAAGCGCAATTTCAACTTTCTGCAACAATTGCACGGACAAGGGAATCATGAACGCCATAAGTCGTCGCGAAGTTACACGCTTCATCGACCTATCAGCTATCGTACAAAAATACTGTGCGGTAGAGAGTGCCAGGAACACTGAAACTAGGTTTTGGGACAGTCCGGCCTTGACCACAACCCTAGTCCGAAGTAAAAGGGTGCGCCATACTCAAGCACCTGGGTTAAAAACCAAAAAGCAAAGACCCCCTAAAGGGTATGGAACCGTACTGGAGGGCTGGCTCAACGGACCCTGCAAAATCCACAGTACGGAGGGCGCCACTCCAACACACAGCCTTCGAGCATGTTGGATACTACGGCAGGTGGCCAAAAGTGGCGAAGGCTTTTTAGCCCCGGGCAAACAGCCCAGCAGTACCGGTACGGTATTAACAGTCTTCGAGACTTTCGTATCAAATAACATGCGAAAACGAATAATCCGCGGCCTCGTCGAAGTCTACCAAGTAGCAATAGCAAATCCATGGAGTTACACGGCTATCACCTTCAACGCCAGCGACGAACCTAAATTCCGAACAGCTAGAGCACCAGCCGCATTGGTCCTCAGTCCGATAGTGGACGGCTTTCGCCTTACCAAGGTACTCATGGATGGCGGCAGCGGATTAAACCTCATCTACGAGGAAACCCTTCAAAAAATGGATATTGACTGGAGCCGCATCGAGCGAAGCAGCACAACCTTCAGAGGGATAATCCCTAGTCGAGAAGTACGCTGCACAGGAAAAATCACACTAGATGTAGTGTTTGGCTCACCGGACAATTACAGGTCTGAGGAGGTCACGTTCCAAGTGGCCCCATTCGGCAGCGGATATCACGCTTTGTTAGGGCGAGAGGCATTCACAATCTTCCAAGCTATACCCCACTACGGGTACATGAAGCTCAAAATGCCCGGACCCAATGGGATAATCACTCTTGCCAGTGATCCAGATACAGCACTCCGCGCTGAAAATAAGACAGCCGCACTGGCCCTAGAGGCATTGTCCGAAGCCCTAGCGGCAGAGGAACTAACTGCGCTACGCTCCACGGTGGATAGGGACAATGTGATACTCGATAAGAGGTCCAAGTCCACCTCTTTTAAACAAGCAGACGAAATAGTCAACATCCAACGGACCCCACAAAGACGGCCTCCATTGGGGAAGCATTAGGGCACCCAGTTGTGACAGAGAAAGACCAGGCTGCAACGGCATTCATTACTCCATATGGGCCATTCTGCTTCAACACAATGCCATTCGGACTCAAAAACGCCGGCGCAACATATCAGCGCATGATTCAAACATGTCTGGCTACCCAGATAGGCAAAACAGTAGAGGCATACGTAGACGATGTGGTCGTCAAGACCAAACACGTCGAAACTCTAGTAGAAGACTTGAGGGTGACATTCGATAACCTCCGAGCATATGACATTAAGCTCAATCCAGAAAAATGCGTCTTCGGCGTACCAGCCGGAAAGCTCTTGGGCTTCATCGTATCCGGTAGAGGAATTGAAGCAAACCCGGCCAAAATCCGAGCTCTGTCACAATTGGATATTCCAAAAGACCTCAAGCAAATACAAAAACTAACCAGATGCGTAGCGGCCTTAAGTCGCTTCATCTCCCGTTTGGGAGAAAAGGCTCTGCCCCTCTACCGCCTCCTCCGATGCACCGAACATTTCGAATGGACGGATGCTGCCACAGCCGGACTCGAAGAAATAAAGGCCATACTGGCAACAAATTCGGTCCTGGCCGCGCCCAACCTGGGCGAACCTATGTTATTATATATCGCAACAACACATCAAGTTGTCAGCGCGGTACTCGTCGTCGAGCGAGAGACAGAAGGGCACAGATTCCCTCTTCAAAAACCAGTGTACTACGTATCCACTGTTCTAACTCCATGCAAGTCCCGGTACCCACATTATCAAAAGATAGCATATGCGGTGTTCATGGCATCCCGGAAGCTGCGGCACTACTTTCAAGAGTGTTCCATAACGGTGGCCTCCGACGTACCTCTCAACGATATTATAAACAATCGCGACGCAACGGGCAGGATTGCAAAATGGGCTATTGAGCTCTTACCATTTGACATAACCTATAAACCACGGCGAGCTATAAAATCGCAGGTTCTGGCCAACTTCGTCGCCGAATGGACCGAAGCTGAACTCCCTAAAGAGTACGGCGCATACTCCAATTGGATCATGCATTTCGATGGATCCAAAATGTTGGCTGGCTTGGGGGCTGGCGTCGTCCTGACGTCCCCATCTGGAGACACAATCCAATACATACTTCAAATAATGTACATGGACTCCAATAACGCAGCCGAATACGAGGCCCTTCTACATGGCCTCCGGATGGCAATCTCCATGGGCATTCAACGCCTAGAGGTGCGCGGGGATTCAAACCTCGCAATATCCCAAGTAAATGGAGACTTTGATGCCAAAGATCCAAAAATGGCAGCTTACCGCAACACCGTCCTAAAAATGTCAGCTCGGTTCGAAGGACTCGAATTCCACCATGTAGCCCAGGATAATAACCAGGAAGCAGACGTGTTAGCACGCATCGGCGCGAAACGAGACGCCATCCCTCCAAACATCTTCCAGGAACGGCTCTTCAAGTCATCTGTGTTATGGGAAGAGGAGTTCGGAAATAACAATCCGGAGCCAACTGCATCACCGAACTCAGACCATTCTGACACAATCGGCGGCTCAGCCAACGAAATAACACCTTCAGCTCACGAAATAATGGCAGTAATTGCCCCGTGGACAGAACCATTCCTAGCCTACTTAATTCGGCAGGAACTTCCCGAAGACCAAAATGAGGCCCGCTGCATAGTTCGGCGATCTAAAGCCTACAAGGTCCATGAGGGAGAACTTTATAAGAAAAGCACAACCGGAGTCCTTCAAAGGTGTATCTCCAAAGAGGAGGGGCGGAATCTCCTGGCTGAAATTCACGCCGGACTCGGCGGGCACCACGCCGCAGCCCGGGCACTCGTAGGCAAGGCCTTCCGTACAGGATTTTATTGGCCGACAGCCTGGGCAGATGCTCAGGACTTAGTCCAACGATGCGTCGGTTGCCAGCTCTTTGCTAATCAGAGCCACATGCCACCCACCGCCCTCACAACTATACCCATTACCTGGCCGTTCGCGGTCTGGGGGCTTGACATGGTCGGACCCCTTAAAGGGGGAACCCACAAGCACAAATACTTATTGGTCATGGTGGACAAATTCACCAAATGGATTGAGGCCAAGCCGGTTAAAACGGCAGAATCCGGACCGGTGATAGACTTCCTATCCGGGGTAGTACACCGTTTTGGCGTTCCCCACAGCATCATCACTGATAACGGCACGAACTTCACTGCCGACGAGGTTAAACTCTGGTGCAAAAACATGGGCATCAAGCTCGATTACGCTTCAGTCTATCACCCCCAAACTAACGATCAAGTCGAGCGAGCAAATGGTCTAATCATGAGCGGCATCAAACCCAGACTAGTGCGGTCCCTCAAGGAATCTAACACGCACTGGGTAGAGGAGCTCGACTCCATACTCTGGGGGCTGCGGACCACGCCAAACCGAACTACTAGATTCACACCATTTTTCATGGTGTACGGCGCAGAGGCAGTTCTGCCTTGCGATATAATTCATGACTCACCTCGTGTGCGCATGTACGAAGAAAGAGAAGCCGAGTTGGATCGGCAGGACAGTTTGGACGCCTTAGAGGAGGAGCGAGACGTGGCAAAGGCTCGTTCCGCATTCTATCAGCAGCAGGCTTGAAGATATCAAAGAAGAGTAGTACGGGCCAAAACTTACAATGTCGGCGAACTCGTTCTACGCCTGCCGGACAAGAAAAAGGGCAAACTTAAGCCCAAGTGGGAAGGTCCCTTCATCATCGACCAAGTCCTGACCGGCGGGGCATACCGTCTACGTAAAGCATCTGACAACCGACTCGAGCTGAACCCATGGAACGCAGCCCGTTTCCGAAGATTCTACGCCTAAAACACCGGACTCAGAGTTCGTCTCACCCCCCCCCCCCCGTCCACCTTTTTATATTTTTTACTGTCTCTTGTCCCCCTCCTTCCCACTTTTTTTCAATACCTTTTACAGGCTGATTTGCGCTTTGTTCGCACACACGTGATGTGCTCCTAGCACTCATTATACCTGGGGGCTTCTTTACCAGAAGCTTATTAATATGGGCTTCACGCCGAATACATGTGTCATACTTCCGCATGTACCCTTTTATTCACCATTATATGCATCGATATGACTTAAGTTTTGGCCAAGCTAGGTTGCCTGGCTCCTGTGCTTAGCCCTACGTTCCCGATTGTTCGGCTAGGAGGTAAAGGGAGCACCTCTGCGATTGTTACTGCCGGGTCAGCCGGATGTGTACCTCAGACTGGGTGAAGCCGAAAGCTAGCGTTCTTAAGAGAATATTCGGTCGGTGACTTGAAAGATGATTTATTACTTACTTATTTATAAGCCCCCAGATGCTTTTTCTGCTATTTTCGCAGTCCGGCATTGCACCTTAGGGCATGCCTCCCAGGGAAAGGAACCCTTAACGGAACTATTCTCCCTGGAAGATGTTTCTTACTAACCATGTAATATAACATAACTAGTTGGGCACTTGTCTGATAAAGCAATTATGACCCCGATGTCTTGTCTCCATGCATGCCCCGGTTCTTTTATAACCGTAGGGGTATTCGGACACACTCCGGACTGTTGGGTCCCGAGGTTGAAGAGAAACGGTCCGCAAAGACAAACGATCTACAATCCGGCTAGAAGGCATCTTACATGTCATTTCAAATTACATCGTCAAACTGACTGATTGTACTCCTCCTCAATCCCATCTAACAGGCTGTCTAATTTACAGTCCTGTTGGGAATATTTCGCGGCCAGTTCTACTTGGCCATACATCAAGCTCACAGGGATCTTCTTCCCATTAGGCCCCGCAGGTCCGACCTCGGCCATGTGGTTTGGGTCAGCCTTCGGGTAGCGCGTCTTCACCATGGCCCAGGCCTCCCTGGCGCCCTGACGGCAGGCCGATATCTTCCACAAACGGAGGCGTCGCCGTGCTCCCTGGAGCTTCTCAGCAAGCTCACCAAGGCCCTCGGGTAGGGAGACGGATGGCCACAAAGCCTGAACGACGCCACTCACCGCCTGCCGAACACGTTCGAACAATTGAACCAGCTCGGGAAGTTGGTCACCTGTTGACCCAGGCATTTCCTCTGCAAGGCGACCTGTGAGCACACCTAAAGACATATTTCTGTCAAACGACTTCCTCGCTGAATTCTTCTTTTCAAAGGAATTTGCTCAAGCACTTACTATAAATGCCGCGACGAAGTCGCTGATTCTCCTTCAAGGAGCCAGACAGTTGGGCCCAAACACCTTTCAGCTCTTCGCCTAGCTGGGTGTGGGCATCTTGGAGCTTGTTTCTCTCCTGCTGCACCTTCATAAGCACCCTCTCGCCAGCCTTTAGCTGTGGTAGTAGCTGTTGCTTGTCCGGATCTAGTCCGGCGCCCTCTGCAGTATTATTGTCAGATTCACGCCGCACTTTGTTAATTAGTTATCTTTTCAAAGTAAGTCTTACCAGCGGGGGTCTCTGCTCCCCCTGTGGCGGCCAGTGCGGCCTCAAGTTGGGCCTTGCACTCTTGGAGCTCCTGGGACAGATGGGTATTCTTCTCCGTAAGATCCTGCATACAAATTGATCCTTAAATCAGTTATTTTAACCATTTTAAGTCTCGGGGGCTACTAGCATATATAACTATTAAAATTACTTACACGTATGTCTTTCACATACTGCTCCGTGGCTCTGGTTAACCCATCTTGAGCAGCACGGAGATGCGCGTTTCCCGTCTCAAAGGCATTTAATGCCTCCAGGGAGAAACACGTGTCACGAAGAACTGTCTGGCGACGCCTGTGATTCATGGCGCTCTCCACCTCAGACCAGGTGGCGGACAGCCTGTCGGCATCCTCCGTTGGAGGAGCGTCCGACTCATGCCTTGTATTCGCCTCCCCTTTCGGGCCATGCATTGGAGCATGGCTGGCGGAGGCTTGATTGGCAACCTCTCCGGACACTGTCCGGCGAGCGCTCTTTCTGGAAAAGTTATGAGATTTAATATACCTCCTGGGAATCCTTCCCTTAACAAAAAGCGGTGCTCCGTACCGTTGCGGCGACATTTCAGTTCGCGTCGCACTCCTCTTCCGCCTGCTGGGCCGGACTGACCCTTGTTGGCCGGTCGCCGCGGGCTCGACTTCCTGCCGTAAAGGCGCTTCCTGTCGAACACCATTGATGCATGGTGGTCAGAACTAAGCATTAAAGAAGTAACAGCGCCAGGACTTCGGTCGTACTCACCGGGGAAGCCAGACACAAACCGGGGTAGTCAGCCATAATGGCGACTAAAGCATTATCTATGCTGAGCTGGTGGTACACCCCGTCGATTAGTTCCACCGCTAAGTCCGGACCCTCTTCGGAGGCCAGATCAAGGGACCTTTTTGGGTCTTCGGGTTGTGCGGCTGGCCTTTTTATGCCCTCCACGTCCCGACGCAGTTCCTGTGTCAAAATCATACAATAAGATAATTGCCTTTAAAGGCACGGTTCAGATATGCATGCGACCGCTTACCCAGCTCCGAGGGTTGTTCATGGAAAATCCGTTCAGAGGATTCGTGCGGAGGAAGTCCTCCTTCTCCCCCTTGTACAAGCCGGACAGGATCTTCACCAGATCGTCGGCCGAGCCAGGCCCCTTGCGGCCGTGACGGGTGGCGTCGTCGTCTCCGTTGAAGTCCCACATGGGGTGGCCCCTATATTGGAGCGGCTGCAGCCCACGCATAATGCATGTGGCCATGATTCCGACCATGGTTAATCCGGAATGGGCTAGCAGCCGTATCCGGCCCATCAAGTAATGGACGCTACTATCATCTTCTCGTCGAGGGCTCCGTGGGCGCCAACTTAGGCGTTTCTTCAGGGGAGCGTTGCTGAACTCCGGAAGGCCGATCCGGACTGGATCCGGCAGCGGAGCGTCCTCCATATAAAACCACTCCGAAGGCCAATCTTCGGACATCTTCTTCGGGGTCCCGGACAGGTATCCGGTCCCGGCGATGCGCCATATTTCGGCTCCGCCCACTTGATATATCGACCCCTCGTGAGAGCGGGGTACGAGGCAAAAAAGCCTCTTCCACAGCGCAAAATGGGGCTCAATGCCCAAGAACAGCTCACACAGAGCTACGAAGCCCGCGATGTGCAAAATGGAGGCAGGTGTAAGGTGATGAAGCTGGAGTCCGTAGAACTCCAGGAGCCCCCGGAGAAACGGATGTATAGGAAATCCGAGTCCCCTTATTAAATAGGGGACGAAGCACACCCGCTCTCCTTTGGAGGGATTGGGCGCGCTCTCCGCCTGCTTCCCACCTTTGTAGGTGGCCAGTCCGGCTCAAACCGGAACCATGAAGGTCGGGGGAAGATATCCCTCTGCTTGGAGCGTCACTAACTCGCTGTGCGGGACTGAGCATCTCCTCCAATGTCCTGGCTTAGGGCTGGGAGCGCGAGAAGAGGAGCCGCGTCGACTGTCCATGTTGGAATGGGTTTGGTGTCAGATGCGCCTCGATGAGTGCTTGCGGAAGGAGGATGATGTGATTTGGATCTGGATCCTCGCCTCTCTTATAGGAAGCTTATTTGCGCGGCTAGGGGGTAAAACATAAAAATACCCTGGCTTTTTGCATTCGTGCGACGCGTGGAAGAAGACCATTATTGGACGCGGAAGCCAAGGAGCGCAGCATTTATGAAGCAACCGGACACTATCCGGCAAACACATGGAGCATGAAGGAGAACCTGCCTTGCAAACACCGAAGACAACATACGCGCCGGATTCGTCATTATTGAAGCCTGGTTCGGGGGCTACTGAGGGAGTCCCGGACTAGGGGGTGTCCGGATAGCCGAACTACCATCATCGGCCGGACTCGAAGACTATGAAGATACAAGATTGAAGACTCCGTTCCGTGTCCGGATGGGACTTTCCTTGGCGTGGAAGGCAAGCTTGGCGATACGGATATGTAGATCTCCTACCATTGTAACCGACTCTGTGTAACCCTAGCCCTCTCCGGTGTCTATATAAACTGGATGGCCTTAGTCCATAGGACGAATAACAATCATACCATAGGCTAGCTTCTAGGGTTTAGCCTCCTTGATCTCGTGGTAGATCTACTCTTGTAACCCACATCATCAATATTAATCAAGCAGGACGTAGGGTTTTACCTCCATCAAGAGGACCTAAACCTGGGTAAAAACATTGTGTCCCTCGTCTCCTGTTACCATCCGCCTAGACGCACAGTTCGGGACCCCCTACCCGAGATCCGCCGGTTTTGACACCGACAAGAGGAAATATATGAAATCTGTTTTCAATGTACTAGAGCTTGTCACAAAGATAAACACAAGCTATAAAACCTCAAAAACAGAAATTACAAATATGAATCAAGAAAGATGAGGAAGGATGCAATGGTGTTAGCTCTCGACGAACGATATGATGAAGGTACTCACTTGAGAGCCCCCCTTGATAGTACGGCTATCGATCCTATAACCCGGTCTCCAAACTATCATCATGAGACCGGTAAAATAGAAAACCTATCAAGGGAAAACATTTGCCTTGCATGAAGTCCACTTGAGCTAGATGATGACGATCTTGACTCCCTCAAGTTGGGCCACCTTTCTTGATTGCCTTCGCTCAGTGAAGACTAGTTGATTGCTCCCCCATACTCCACTATGGGTGAGCCACTCTTTGGCATATCTTCACAAGTCCATTAACACCAAATGGACAGCAAGCTTCAAGGATGATCTCTTCGTGATGCTCCACTTGAACTTGCAAACCGCAAACTTGATGAAGATCACCACTTGATGTCATCCTCCATGGGTTGTATGATATCTTCCTCTTGATGCAAACCCATGGAAACAAACCTAACCCCACAAAGAACTCACATGTAGATCATGGGTTAGTACACAAAGTGTAATGGACAATGCTTACCATACCATGGGATCACTTGATCCCTCTCAATACATCTTCTACGCTTTGTGAGTTGATCAACTTGATTCACTCTTGACTTAGTCTTGATCAACCTTGAACCTTTCCAACTCTCTTCATTTGGATGATGCCTTGAAGGTAAGCATGAATGATCACACAATCTTCTTCTTCAAGACATGCGTGAAATAAGCTAAACTCTCACATGACCAATCTTTGGATAATTCCTTAATAGCACCTTGGTCAACACGTAAACTCCTTGAAACCAACACATGGACTTCAAGAAATGCCTATGGACAAATCCTTCAAATATAACTCAATGCAACCATTAGTCCATAAAGAATGTCATCAATTACCAAAACCACACATGGGACACTGCATGTCTTTTCAATCTCCCCCATTTTGGTAATTGATGACAATCACTTTCAAAAGAGTTTATATAAGGAATTATGCATCACCATGCAGTGCAACAACCATTAATACATGCGTATGAGATGAAAATGCTTAGGGACAGAACCAAATCAAGAATAAATAACTCTCTAAACTTCTCCATAAAACTCTCTGAAACTTCTCCCCCATTGGCATCGATTGCCAAAATGGGCGAAAAGCTTAGAAGGCCAATATAAATTGTGGTCCTCCATAAATTGTGTATTGCTCAAAATATGAGTGGAATACAATACATATATCCAATGATGAATAGTTGGAGGAAGACAAACTATATTCAGGATCCAAAGATTGCAAAGGGATGTTATGGCACAAAGGCATACCAAGAATGAAATTGGCAATCAAAAGATACCAACTGAAACAATCCGACAATGGACCCTACAAGCTACAAGGATACATGATATTATGATATGAGCGAAGGAGTGTTCTAAAGAACATAGAGAAGCTCCCCATGATTTGTGCAATATTTAGTTCTGTATTTGGATACAACATGCACAATGTAGGATCATCACTCCCCAAAATGAATAGAAACACAAAAAAAGTACAAGTGAGCATATAGGAAACTAGGCCTAGCACTTGCAACAAACACATGGTTGAGCAACATGTAAAAGAGGCAACTTAGGAATAGGCTCAACCACAACCGATGCGTGTGAGTCAAGGCAATGCACTTGAGAAGACTAATGTATGGATGAGCATTAAGCATCAATATAGTCTTGAATGAATGAGATACACGGTGCAAGGCATGTCATTCCCACACGCAACTAGCAAATGGGTTCACAAGCTCACTAATAAGCATATAAAGAACCTATGCTTGTGACAACCCGTGGTGAAGATATAAAAGGAAGCTTCGTTAAGAGGAGGGATACCAATTGAATTGGCAAAAGCCTCATCATGACAAGCAAGAGGAAAACAATCTTCACCACAAAAGAGTGCAACAAGATGCAAAGATATAAGATGTGCACTCAAAGACACATACCTTCACAGAGCTACCAAGGAACTATCCTGAGAAAGAAACGGTGGACGTGAAAGGAAAGGATATCTACTAGATATGTGATGTCTACTACACAACCTTCTTCTTGTAGACGTTGTTGGGCCTGCAAGTGCACAGGTTTGTAGGACAGTAGCAAATTTCCCTCAAGTGGATGACCTAAGGTTTATCAATCCGTGGGAGGCGAAGGATGAAGATGGTCTCTCTCAAAAAACCCTGCAACCAAATAACAAAGAGTCTCTTGTGTCCCCAACACACCCAATACAATGGTAAATTGTATAGGTGCACTAGTCGGCGAAGAGATGGTGATACAAGTGCAATATGGATGGTATATAAAGGTATTTGTAATCTGAAATTATAAAAAAAAAGCAAGGTAACTAATGATAAAAGTGAGCGTAAACGGTATTGCAATGGTAGGAAACAAGGCCTAAGGTTCCTACTTTCACTAGTGCAAGTTCTCTCAACAATAATAACATAGATAGATCATATAACAATCCCTCAACATGCAACAAAGAGTCACTCCAAAGCCACTAATAGCGGAGAACAAACGAAGAGATTATGGTAGGGTACGAAACCACCTCAAAGTTATTCTTTCGGATCAATCTATTCAAGAGTTCGTACTAGAATAACACCTTAAGACACAAATCAACCAAAACCCTAATGTCACCTAGATAATCCATTGTCACCTCAAGTATCTGTGGGCATGATTATACGATATGCATCACACAATCTAAGATTCATCTATTCAACCAACACAAAGTACTTCAAAGAGTGCCCCAAAGTTTCTACCGGACAGTCAAGACGAAAACATGTGCCAACCCCTATGCATAGGTTCATGGGCGGAACCCGCAAGTTGGTCACGAAAACATACATCAAGTGGCACATGATATCCCATTGTCACCACAGATAAGCATGGCAAGACATACATCAAGTGTTCTCAAATCATTAAAGACTCAATCCGATAAGATAACTTCAAAGGGAAAACTCAATCCATTACAAGAGAGTAGAGGGGGAGAAACATCATAAGATCCAACTATAATAACAAAGCTCGGGATACATCAAGATCGTGCCATAGAGGGAACACGAGATAGAATACGAGAGAGAGAGATCAAACACATAGCTACTGGTACATACCCTCAGCCCCGAGGGTGAACTACTCCCTCCTCGTCATGGATACACTAGTAGAAAAACACCTAATAGTCCCGGTTCGTGAGGGACTTTAGTCCCGGTTCATGAACCGGAACTAATGGGCCGTTACTAATACCTCCACCCATTAGTCCCGGTTCAAACTAGAACCGGGACCAATGTGCCTCCACGTGGCCCTGTGCGCCGAGCCCAGCCAGGGGGCCTTTGGTCCCGGTTGGTGGCTCCAACCGGGACCAAAAGGCATCCACGCGTCAGCATTCCAGTGGCTGGGGTTTTTGTTTTTTTTTTGAAAGGAGGGGAGGTTGGGGGTTTTGGGGGGTTAATTTAGGTGTTTCATATATTGTGTTAGCTAGCTAATTAATAGAGAGAAGTGTCCTCTCTTATGTCCGTGCTTGGTCGACGCTACGTACTATATATACATAAGTGATCGAGAGAACCATTCAGTACAGAAGTTCGTCATGCATACCGAGAGAAGTGATCGATCGACCTCTCCTTCTCCGAGAGATTGGTCGAACAACAAGTTCTCGTATCATGTATCCGACGCTACTGGCTACATACATGTACAATATGTATAAGATCTCTTAATTACAAACCCCTAGCATTTGAAATCAATTTCCACATGGTATTCTCCGGCTTTATTGATGACGTGGTCAAGAAAGAATCCCGCCAATTCCTCTTGAATTGCTTTCATGCGATCTGGTTCTAGGAGTTCATTCCGCATCTGCCACGTCTAATTTGAAGAAGGGGGTTAATTAATACATATATATGAATGAAACTCAATAGAAATGATGGTGTAATAAAATGAAATTGTGAATATTATTGCTTACGCACTTCATATTGTCTTTGAGAGTAGCCCCGCTTGTTTTTCAAAGTCGCGGTGTGGATGAACTCGCACACGTAGTATCCACATAAATCATTCCCTTCCTCCTGCCACAAGCACTTTACGAGAAATAGAGGTCAATCAAACTGATAATGAAGCATTATAAATGGCATTGATGAAAGTATAGCTATAGAATCAACGGGAGATGCGCGCAACTAGCTAGCCAGTAGTAGTTACTTTTGGGTATTTATATGTCAGCTCCTTCGGCAGTCCCGGAGCTTCTGCGGTGAACTGTTTCCAAACCCTGCAAGACAAAGAAAATAATAATTATTACTTGAGATATCAGGAAATGAACAAAAAGTTGCCGATATGGTGCGATAATGATCGATTGAACTTACTTGCTGAGCATTTCAGTGATGTCCGCATAGGATTTGGGATCTTTCCGTCTCGAGTCTAAGACGGTTACTAGTCCACACTCAAGCTTAATCTCCAGAAGAATATAGTGGTACCTGCGCACGCATGCATAACTCATCAATTACATTACTATAAGCTCGCTTGAGTAATAAGGGAAACCGAATATGCACACGATAGTAACACTCACGGGCCATTGTAAGGAAAGAGTATGGTATCTTTCTTTTGATTTTTGATCAACGATTGTAGCAAGTTGTCCTCGGCCTCTTTGACGTTCTTTTCAACCAGAAATACATCTATGATACTTGTGTTAATGAACCCAATATCATAAATTTCTTGTTTTTTGCACTCGACGATCTTCAATCTGCATAATATATTGAGGATAATTAATTATAAATACATGCAATGAAAGAGCCGAGCTATATATAGAGACTTAATGACAGAAATAGTACTTACAGGCAGTAGCAAAAGACCATTAATTTATCGAGGGCCTTTTGATTGAAGAACTCGAAGAACTCCTCAAATGGAACAGTCAATAGATCATTTGCAACGAGATCGTGCTCCTCTTTAATATGCAGATACAAAGCATTCTTACCCTCAGACTCTCTGCAGGTTTCCATGTACCAATTATGGAATCTTTGCATCATTGTTGTCAGAGATTTTTCATCTTTGACGAGAGGCTTCCCGTACTCGTATCTGTGTTCGTCCACCTCCAAGAAACTAGGAAGTGCATCGTCAGGCAGGTAATCATCAAGATTGCCAAAACTGGCCACCATCCCCGGAGCATTAGACACATTGAGAGGGGGGCACGATTGCTGTGCTTGTTCGCCGAGCTGGGCAATTTTTTTCCCCTTTGCTCGTTCTTTTGACCTTTTAGCACTGACAGTAGTTCCCGACCGCTGGGCTTGGAGATATGTCTGTTCAGTAATGCGCTCATAGTTGGTTCTCGGCGGAGACTTTGGTGGTTTCCTCAGGGCATTGATAGTGCGCTTTGCTTTCACCGGATCTACCTTCTCCTCCAGAGGTGGATGTCTCTTTGCTTTCACCCCTTCAAAGAACTCCTTCACGTGGGTCCGCACAATCGTATCGTTTTCCTCCTCGGACCTCTCATACGGTAACTTCTCTAGAGGCTTGAGAGATGATGGACCGTATTTGTATTGCCTCCCACCTCTGGTTGTGCTGCTAGACGCCGGAGCAGACGGAGCGGCTGCGGCGTCTGTCTTCTTCCGTGCTTGCTTACGAGGCGGAGGAGAAGGAGTACGACGCGCCGGAGCAGCCAGGGTGGCGGCGGGTCTCTTTTGCCCTTGCTGGCGAGGCGGAGAAGGAGGATGCTGCTGGCTGCTCGGGAGCGCCGGCGCAGGCGGAGAAGGAGGCGGAGTGCCGCCATGCGCCGGAGAAGGAGGCGGAGTGCCGCCACGTGTGCCCTGATCGTCACTCGCCGGAGGAGGAGGCGGTGGAGGAGGCGGAGTGCCCTGACTCGCCGGAGCAGGAGGAGGAGGCGGAGGCGTCCAGTTCAAAAGGTTGATGAGCTCCTTCTTCCATAGGCATGGAGTCTTCAGAGCAGAACCCAGCCTAGTCTCCCCTTCACCGGTAGGGTGGTCAAGCACGAGGTCCTCAAATCCCTCAGTTATTTCATCCACCATCACCTTAGCATATCCTTTTGGAATCGGCTGGCAGTGATAAGTTGTGCCGGGTCCACTAGGATAAACTTGGCCAACAGCCGCCTTGACCTTCAAAGTCATCCATCGCGCCATCATGTGGCAATTTTGAGACTCCGTGATACCATCCACGGGATAGCTGGCAGGAGCCATCAAGACATGCTCTGGCTGAAGCAGCTCGGTGGAAGCCACGCTGCTTCTCCGCTGAGATGGCGGGGTAGCTTCGGGGGAAGCTTCGGCAGGTCGTTTGCTGCGATCTGCTGCTTCTCGTTCCTCTTCTCGATCCTCTAGCCCCATTACCCTTTCATGCAGCGCCTGCAGTTGGTCCTGCTCCAGTTTCTTCCTCCTCTCGTGGGTTTTGTAACCCCCTGCGTCCGGAAAACCAACCTTCCACGGAATGGAGCCTGGCGTGCCTCGTGTCCGTCCAGGGTGCTCAGGATTCCCAAGGGCCATTGTGAGCTCGTCCTTCTCCCTGTTTGGAAGGAACGTCCCTCGCTGCGCTGCATCGATATAGTGTCGAAGATTCTTGACTGGTATTTCCAGTTGCTCGTCCGTCCACTGGCAAAACCCTGTTACAGGGTCCAAGGTTCCGCCAGACCCGAAGAACCAAGTCCGGCAACGGTCTGGCCATCTCATTGTCTCTGGTTCGATCCCTTTTTCAAGCAGATCATTCTCAGCCTTGGACCACTTAGGCCGGGCTTGCGGGTAGCCACCTGAACCCATGTGATGGTGAAGCGTCTTCTTCGCAGCATTTTTCTTGTTTGTCTCCGACATCTTCTTACTCTTTTCCGATGTCTTGTGGGCCACAAATGCTGGCCAGTGATCTTTGATCTTCTCATATTTGCCGATGAATTCTGGTGTCTTTTTATTTTTGACAAACTGGTTCAGCTCTTTTCTCCACCTCCTCATTAGGGTTGCCATCTTCTTAAGAGCACAAGACTTGATTAATTCCTCTTTAACTGGCTTCTCCGGATCCTCCTCTGGCGGTAGGGTGAAATTTGCCTTCAGCTCAGTCCAAAGATATTCTTTCTGCATATCATTGACATAAGACACCTCAGGGTCTTCCTCCTTAGGCTTATACCATTGCTGGATGCTGATCGGGATCTTCTCCCTAACAAGAACCCCGCACTGAGAAGAAAATGCCTTCCTTGTCCGGATGGGTTCAATCAGTTCGCCGTCGGGCACGATTTCTATGATCTCAAACTTTTCATCCGAGCTCAACTTTTTCTTCGGGCCTCGTCTCCTTACCGAAGTTGTGCTCGATCCGGAGGGCTAGAAATTATAAGGAAGAAAGACGAGAGTAATTAATATGTGTACATATACCAAAACAATGGAAGCATCAATTAACTAGTCAGCACGGGCTTAACTAATATATATATACCTGGTCGGGCTCGGTTCGGTCACCGGAGCAGTCAGCACGGTCTCCTTCTTGTTCCTCCATTGTGTCACCGGAGCCATCATGAACATAGTCCTGTTCTTGTACCGGCATTAATGGGCCGAAGCCATCATGAACATAGCCCTCTTCTTCACCCCGTTCTTCCAGCTGACCAACAACGGTGTCGAGGAGAAATGACGCAACTTCATCCCTTCCATTTGCGATTATGTCCCTCAATATCGCTTCTGTTTCTTCGTCTCGGCAGTGCTCCATAGTTTCTGCAAAAAAACATGTTTATATATGGTACAGATGGAACTAGTGGCAAACGTAGAACTAGCCAGCTAATCACAATAAGGAATCATGTTAGTGGTCTCGATGCTGCTTCTCTAGGGTTTGGGGTCGCCTCGACACAACAACGCTTCTAGAGAGTTAATTTTTCGGGTAGGGGCGTGGCGGGAGGGGGTAGGAGACCAACATCATTTTCTCTCTAGGGTTTGGGTGTCCTCGAGAGTTTTGGTCGAGCGAGAGGGCCGAGGGGGGGTATTTATATCGACCGCCCCTCATGTCGAAGTTATCTCGAGGGGGTTATATAGACAACGAGGCGACAACAACGAGAAAGGAAAATAATTAAGGAAAAGGAAGAAAAGAGGAAGAAGGAAGAAGGAAGAAGAAGAAGAAGAAAAATAGGAGAAGAAGAAAGGAATAGAGGAGAAGAAGAAAAAATAGAATTTTTTTCTATTTTTTCTTCTTCTCCTCTATTCCTTTCTTCTTCTCCTCTTCTTTTTCTTCTTTTTTCCTCTTCTTATTTATTTCTCCTCTTCTTCCTCTCCTCTTCTTCATCTTCTTATTTTCCTTTTTCCTCTCATTCTTTTTCTTCTTCTTTCTTCCTTCTTCCTTCTTCCTCTTTTCTTCCTTTTCCTTATTTTACTTTAAATTTCTCCTCTACACTAACCTAAAATGCACTAACCTAAAATCGATATCTACTAACAACTTAAAAAAATAATACATATATGAAAAAATGCATATATGAAAAAAACATCATCATATCATCAACAGAAAAAATAGTATTTTTTCTAAAAATCTATCTTTTGCATATATACATCAACATATATATACACTAACCTAAAATGCACAAAAATGCTATCGGAGAGGGGGTATATCGACCCCCCTCATGTATCCACATACATACATCTATACATACATATATACTTACATATATGTATAAATTTTTGCATATATAAAGTTTTTCTAAAATCTAACTTTTGCATATATGAACATATATACACAGAGAACATATACATATATACACAGAGAACATATACATAAAATTCACAAAAAAATAAGAGGAAAGGGCGCCGGCGGCCGGACCGAAGGCGGCGGCATGTGGTCGGGGCGACGGCGACGGGGTTGGGGAAGGGGCGGCGCGCGCGGCGACGGCGACGGGGTCGGGGAAGGGGCAGCGCGCGCGGCGATGGCGACGGGGTCGGGGAACGGGTGGCGCACGCGGCGACGGCGACGGGGTCGGGGCAGGGGCGGCGCGCGCGGCGACGGCGACGGGGTCGGGGCCGGCAGGGGCGGCGGGCGCGGCGACGGTGTCGGGGCAGTGGCTCGGCGGCGGCGACGGCGAGGTGGACCAGCCTGACGGCGTCGGGGCAGGGCTCAGCGGCGACGGCGACGAGGAGCAGAAGGCATCGGGGCGAGAAGAACCAGATGGATTTTGGCGAAAACTACTAAGTGTTGTATATATACGAAGGGCATTGGTCCCGGTTCGTGACTCCAACCGGGACTAATGCCCCCCTTTAGTCCCGGTTGGTGCCACCAACCGGGACCAAAGGCCTCTTTTTCGGCAGCCCAAAGGGCGGGAATCGGCGGCCTTTGGTCCCGGTTGGTGGCACCAACCGGGACTAATGCCCCCCCCCCTTTAGTCCCGGTTGGTGCCACCAACCGGGACCAAAGGCCTCTGTGTTGCCCGCCTCGGGGCCAAAGTTTAGTCCCACCACGCTAGTCGAGAGGGGCGCGCAGTGGTTTATAAGCCCCACTGCCGCACCCCTCTCGAGCTCCTCTCCACCGCAGGCTTTCGGGCCTACTTGCTATTGCTTTGCCTGATGGGCCTTCTGGGCCTACTACGGGCCTGAATGCTGGCCCATAGTAGGGTTTCTAGTCGTATTCAAGCCGTGGGGGCCCAGTAGGAGGCATTTTTTTGTTTTTTTGTTTTCTTTACTTATTGTTGCTATATTTATTTATTTTTTCAAGTTTTTTTCTTTTTTTTCTGCATTATTTATTTTCTTTTGTTTTTTGCTTTATTTTTTTAATTGTTTTTGCTTTTAGTTTTAGGAAAATTATAAACTTTCTGTTAGTGCCATTAGTTTTCAAATTTGAAAACACTTTTTTTGTTTTTTTGTTTTCTTTCTTGCTTTATTTATTTTATTTTGTTTCTACTTACAACAAAATACTTATTATTGTTTTTTCTTTTGTTTTCTGCATTATTTATTTTCTTTTGTTTTTGCTTTATTTTTAATTGTTTTTGCTTTTAGTTTTAGGAAAATTATAAACTTTCTATTAGTGCCATTAGTTTTCAAATTTGAAAACACTTTCTTGCTTTATTTTTATTTTGTTTCTACTTACAACAAAATACTTATTGTTGCTATTTTTAATTATTACGAGGGCCGAACCATAAGACATTAAAGCATTTCAAATGAACTCTGAAAAAGTTGAAAGTTGGCATGGTATCATAAATTGACCCACATAGCATGTGCATGTACAAAACGGACAATGGTATCATACTCGTCAGTTACAAAGTTGGCATGGTATCATCATAATAGTTGCGGGAGAAAGTCTTCACTTTTTCTTCGCTTGTGTCATTTGCTTATTGCGCCGTAACCATGGATAATCTTCATCGTTTATCAGGATGCTGGGGTCAGCCTTGACTTTGAAGGGAGGAATTTCATGAAACTTTTCATAATCTTCAGACATGTCTGTCTTGTCCTCCACTCCCACGATGTCCCTTTTTCCTGAAAGAACTATGTGGCGCTTTGGCTCATCGTATGATGTATTCGCTTCCTTATCTTTTCTCTTTCTCGGTCTGGTAGACATGTCCTTCACATAGATAATCTGTGCCACATCATTGGCTAGGACGAACGGTTCGTCAGTGTACCCAAGATTTTTCAGATCCACTGTTGTCATTCCGTACTGTGGGTCTACCTGTACCCCCGCCTCCTGACAGATTGACCCATTTGCACTTAAACAAAGGGACCTTAAAATCTACTCCGTAGTCAAGTTCCCATATGTCCACTATGTAACCATAATATGTGTCATTTCCCCTCTCGGTTGTTGCATCAAAGCAGACACCGCTGTTTTGGTTGGTGCTCTTTTGATCTTGTTCAATCGTGTAAAATGTATTCCCATTTATCTCGTATCCTTTCCAAATCAATATAGTCAAAGGTGGTCCCCTAGACAACAAGTACAGCTCATCACAAATAGTGTTGTCACCTCTGATACGTGCTTCCAACCAACTGCTAAAAGTCCTGATGTGTTCACATGTAATCCAGTCGTCGCACTGCTCCGGGTGTTTGGAGCGCAGACTGTTCTTGTGTTCATCGACATACGGGGTCACCAAGGTATAGTTCTGTAGAACTGTGTAGTGTGCTTGAGACCAAGAATATCCGTCCCTGCATATTATTGAGTCCCTTCCAAGCGTGCCTTTTCCAGTCAGTCTCCCCTCATACCGCGATTTAGGGAGACCTATCTTCTTAAGGCCAGGAATGAAGTCAACACAAAACCCGATGACATCCTCTGTTTGATGGCCCATGGAGATGCTTCCTTCTGGCCTAGCGCGGTTACGGACATATTTCTTTAGGACTCCCATGAACCTCTCAAAGGGGTACATATTGTGTAGAAATACGGGGCCCAGAATGACAATCTCGTCAACTAGATGAACTAGGACGTGCGTCATGATATTGAAGAAGGATGGTGGGAACACCAGCTCGAAACTGACAAGACATTGCACCACATCACTCCTTAGCCTTGGTATGATTTCTGGATCGATCACCTTCTGAGAGATTGCATTGAGGAATGCACATAGCTTCACAATGGCTAATCGGACGTTTTCCGGTAGAAGCCCCCTCAATGCAACCGGAAGCAGTTGCGTCATAATCACGTGGCAGTCATGAGACTTTAGGTTCTGAAACTTTTTCTCTGCCATATTTATTATTCCTTTTATATTAGACGAGAAGCCAGTCGGGACCTTCATACTAAGCAGGCATTCAAAGAAGATTTCCTTCTCTTCTTTGGTAAGAGCATAGCTGGCAGGACCTTCATACTGCTTTGGAGGCATGCCGTCTTTTTCGTGCAAACGTTGTAGGTCCTCCCGTGCCTCAGCTGTATCTTTTGTCTTCCCATACACGCCCAAGAAGCCTAGCAGATTCACGCAAAGGTTCTTCGTCACGTGCATCACGTCGATCGAAGAGCGGACCTCTAGGTCTTTCCAGTAGGGTAGGTCCCAAAATATAGATTTCTTCTTCCACATGGGTGCGTGTCCCCCAGCGTCACTCGGAACAGCTAGTGCGCCGGGACCCTTTCCAAAGATTACGTGTAAATCATTGACCATAGCAAGTACGTGATCACCGGTACGCATGGCGGGCTTCTTCCGGTGATCTGCCTCGCCTTTGAAATGCTTGCCTTTCTTTCGACATTGATGGTTGGTCGGAAGAAATCGACGATGGCCCAGGTACACATTCTTCCTGCAGCTTGCCAGGTATATACTATCGGTGTCAAGTAAACAGTGCGTGCATGCGTGGTATCCCTTGTTTGTCTGTCCTGAAAGGTTACTGAGAGCGGGCCAATCGTTGATGGTCACGAACAGCAACGCCTTTAGGTTAAATTCCTCCTGTTTGTGCTCATCCCACGTACGTACACCGTTTCCATTCCACAGCTGTAAAAGTTCTTCAACTAATGGCCTTAGGTACACATCAATGTCGTTGCCGGGTTGCTTAGGGCCTTGGATGAGAACTGGCATCATAATGAACTTCCGCTTCATGCACATCCAAGGAGGAAGGTTATACATACATAGAGTCACGGGCCAGGTGCTGTGATTGCTGCTCTGCTCCCCGAAAGGATTAATGCCATCCGCGCTTAAAGCAAACCATACGTTCCTTGGCTCACTTGCAAACTCATCCCAGTACTTTCTCTCGATTTTTCTCCACTGCGACCCGTCAGCGGGTGCTCTCAACTTCCCGTCTTTCTTACGGTCCTCACTGTGCCATCGCATCAACTTGGCATGCTCTCCATTTCTGAACAGACGTTTCAACCGTGGTATTATAGGAGCATACCACATCACCTTCGCAGGAACCCTCTTCCTGGGGGGCTCGCCGTCAACATCACCAGGGTCATCTCGTCTGATCTTATACCGTAATGCACCGCATACCGGGCATGCGTTCAGATCCTTGTACGCACCGCGGAAGAGGATGCAGTCATTAGGGCATGCATGTATCTTCTGCACCTCCAATCCTAGAGGGCATACGACCTTCTTTGCTGCGTATGTACTGTCGGGCAATTCGTTATCCTTTGGAAGCTTCTTCTTCAATATTTTCAGTAGCTTCTCAAATCCTTTGTCAGGCACAGCATTCTCTGCCTTCCACTGCAGCAATTCCAGTACGGGTACCGAGCTTTGTGTTGCCATCTTCGCAATTGGGGTACAACCCTTTTTTGTGGTCCTCTAACATGCGATCGAACTTCAGCTTCTCCTTTTGACTTTCGCATTGCGTCCTTGCATCGACAATGACCCGACGGAGATCATCATCATCGGGCACATCGTCTGGTTCCTCTTGATCTTCAGCAGCTTCGCCCGTTGCAGCATCATCGTGCACATCGTCTGGTTCCTCTTGATCTTCAGTAGCATCACCGTATTCAGGGGGCACATAGTTGTCATCGTACTCTTCTTCTTCGCCGTCTTCCATCATAACCCCTATTTCTCCGTGCCTCGTCCAAACATTATAGTGTGGCATGAAACCCTTGTAAAGCAGGTGGGTGTGGAGGATTTTCCGGTCAGAGTAAGACTTCGTATTCCCACATATAGGGCATGGACAACACATAAAACCATTCTGCTTGTTTGCCTCAGCCACTTCGAGAAAATCATGCACGCCCTTAATGTACTCGGAGGTGTGTCTTGAACCGTACATCCATTGCCGGTTCATCTGCGTGCATTATATATAATTAAGTGTGTCAAAAATCATTACAGAACATCATGAATAGATAATTAAGTGACCAAATTAATAGAAGTTCATCATCACATTAAAACCAAAGTACATACATAGTTCTCATCTAACAACATAAAGCTCTGCAGAGCATCTAAATTAATTAAACCATACACTGAAACTATGTAAAACATTTCAATGCGAAAACAAATGCGATCATAATCGCAACCAATGTAACAACTGATCCAACGGCATAATGATACCAAGCCTCGGTATGAATGGCATATTTTCTAATCTTTCTAATCTTCAAGCGCATTGCATCCATCTTGATCTTGTGATCATCGACGACATCCGCAACATGCAACTCCAATATCATCTTCTCCTCCTCAATTTTTCTAATTTTTTCCTTCAACAAATTGTTTTCTTCTTCAACTAAATTTAACCTCTCGACAATAGGGTCGGTTGGAATTTCCGGTTCAACAACCTCCTAGATAAATAAAATCTATGTCACGTTGGTCGGCATAATTGTCATAAACAATAAATGAACCAATAGTTATGAAAAGATAATATATACCACATCTGAATCATAGACAGGACGAGGGCCGACGGGGGCGGATACCAAAACCATCGCACTATATAAGATGCAATAATAAAAGTAAGAAAATTATACAAGTATCTATATAAATATACAAGTAAGATTTTTTTCCTTTCATAAAGAAGATAAGAACAAGAGGCTCACCATGGTGGTGCCGGCGACGAGATCGGCGCGGGCGATCGACGGCGGTGAAGACGGGGACGGGACGTGATGGACCGCTAAACCTAGACAAATATTGAGGAAAATGGAGCTTGGAGGTCGAGCTTGGAGAGGAGAAAGCTTAAGTAGTGTGGCTCGGGCATTCCATCGAACACCTCCTGTGCATAGGAGGTGAGCTAGAGCACCACAAAGCTCTCCACTCGCCGGCCACAAAAAACAGAGCACTGGGAGTGCTCTGCTCGCGGGCGAGGGGTAGATATAGGAAACTAATTGGTCCCGGTTCGTGGCACGAACCGGGACTAAAGGGCAGCCTTTGGTCCCGGTTCACTCCACCAACCGGGACCAATGGTTGTGGGCCAGGAGCGAGGCGCATTGGTCCCGGTTCGTCCCACCAACCGGAACCAATAGGTCCAGCCGAACCGGGACCAATGGCCCACGTGGCCCGGCCGGCCCCCGGGGCTCACGAATCGGGTCCAATGCCCCCATTGGTCCCGGCTCTGGATTGAACCGAGACTAATGGGCTGACCCGGCCTGGACCATTGCCCCCTTTTCTACTAGTGATAGCGCCGGGATGATGAAGATGGCAACCGGTGAGGGATCCCCCCCTCCGGCAGGGTACCGGAATGGGCTCCCGAGAGGTTTTTGGTGGCTACAGAGGCTTGCGGCAGCGGAACTCCCGATCTATCTTCTACCTTGGTGTTTTTAGGGTACATGGACTTATATAGGAGAAAGAAGTTGGTCGGGGGGTGCTCGAGGGGCCCACGAGATAGGGGCACGCCCAGGAGGGGTGGGCGCGCCCTCCTATCTCCTGGCCTCCTCGAGGCTCTTCTGACATGAACTCCAAATCTCCCGGATGATATTCTTCCAAAAAATCATGCTGCCGAAGGTTTCATTCCGTTGGACTCCATTTGATATTCCTTTTCTTCGAAATACTGAAACAGGCAATAAAACATCAATATGGGCTGGGCCTCCGGTTAATAGGTTAGTCCCAACAGTAATATAAAAGTGTATAATAAAGCCCATAATCATTCAAAACAGATAATATAATAGCATGAATGCTTCATAAATTATAGATACGTTGGAGATGTATCAGCATCCCCAAGCTTAATTCCTACTCGTCCTCGAGTAGGTAAATGATAAAAGAAAGAATTTATGAAGTGTGAATGCTAGAAGGTGCACAAATTTGATCAATGATAATCTCAATCAACTTTTCTAGCATGTTTTTATGTCACAACAGTAGTTCATCTCATAAAACTTTTCATGATCAAGTAACAAGCCATTCATATGTTAAAGCATAGACCATAAACTTTCTTGAAAACTAACAAACTTCATTCTTAGTCATCAAACAATTGCAGTTCATCTTATTTTCAGGAAGGGTCTATGTCAGAGCTTTGATTTAGCAAACTTCACATACTCAACTATCATATAGTCTTCTACAATTGCTAACACTCACGCAATACTAGTGGTTATGGAGTTTTAATCAGACACGGAGAAAGATAGGGGCTTATAATGTTGCCTCCAAACGTATTCACCTTTGGGTGATGTCAACAATAATAGTTCATGCTAACTTACATCCAATTGGATATATATATCAGGATCACCCCAACACAAAGTGCTTGCCAAAGGATAAAATGAAAAAGGGAAAGGTCAAGATCACCTTGACTCTTGCATAAAAGTAAAAGACATAAAGTAAAAGATAGGCCCTTCGCAGAGGGAAGCAGAGGTTGTCATGCGCTTTTAGGGTTGGATACACAAAATCTTAATACGAAAGAACGTCACTTTATATTGCCCCTTGTATATGGACCTTTATTATGCAGTCCGTCGCTTTTATTGCTTCCATAACAAGATCGTACAAAGCTTATTTTCTTCGCACTAATAAGTCATGCATATTTAGAGAGCAATTTTTATTGCTTGCACCAATGACAACTTACTTGATGGATCTTACTCAATCCATAGGTAGGTATGGTGGACTCTCACGGCAAAACTGGGTTTAAGGATATTTGGAAGCACAAGTAGTATCTCTACTTGGTGCTAGGAATTTTGGCTAGCATGAGGGGGAAAGGCAAGCTCAACATGTTTGAATGATCCATGACAATATACTTTAACTGAGATGTGAGAAAACATAACCCATTACGTTGTCTTCCTTCTCCAACACCAACTCTTTAGCATGTCATACTTAATGAGTGCTCACAATTATAAAAGATGTCCATGATAGTATATTTATATGTGAAATCTCTCTTCCTTCAACATTCTTTCATGAATTTTTCAAATGACCAATACAATGCTTGCTAACCGTCAATAAATTTACAACCTCTACTTCTTAGATGTAAACTCATTACTCCCCATGGGATAAGCAAATGAAACATATGTAATTTCAGATTTATGACATTCAAATCATTCAACCATTTACTCATAGGATATAAGTGAAGCACACGAGTAAATGAAAAACTACTCCAAAAAGATATAAGTGAAGATCAATGAGTAGTTAAATAATTATGTAGCTATATGAAGACTCTCTCTCTCGTTTAAGAATTTCAGATCTTGGTATTTTATTCAAACATCAAGCAGAACAAAACAAAATGACATTGCAAGGATAGCACAACTCATGTGAAGAAGCAAAAACTTAGGTTAAACCGATACTAACCTATAGTTGTTGAAGAAGAAAGGTGGGATGCCTACCGGGGCATCCCCAAGCTTAGATGCTTGAGACTTCTTGAAATATTATCTTGGGGTGTCTTGGGAATCCCCAAGCTTGAGCTTTTGTGTCTCCTTAATTCCTTTTATATGTTGGTTTCCTAAATCTCGAAAGCTTCATCCACACCAAACTCAACAAGAACTCGTGAGATAAGTTAGTATAAATCAATGCAAAACCTTATCATCTTCTACTGTAACAAATTACTAATATTATTATTCAACATTGCATATTAAATGTCTCTGCATATTTAATACTCATGTCCTCAAATAGAATCATTAAACAAGCAAACATAGGCAAACAATGTAAACATAACAGCAATCTGCCAAAACAGTATAGTCTGTAAAGAATACAAGATTCATCATACTTCCCTAACTCCAAAAATTATAAGCAAAATACTACGCTTTAAAAGATTTATCAGAGATCATTATGCAAAAAGATTCAACACTATATCACTCTCTGACTTTTCTAGGGAATTTTTGCAACAGCGGTAAACTTTCTGTTTTCAAACAGCAACATGTATACTAGCAAAATAAGCATGGTAAAGGCTATCCTTGGCATTTTTATTGAAAATAAGGATGCAAAACATTATTATAAATAACAGCAAGCAAATACTAACAAAAGATAATGACGCTCCAAGCAAAACACATATCATGTGGCGAATAAAAATATAGCTCCAAGTAAAGTTACCGATGAACGAAGACGAAAGAGGGGATGCCTTCCGGTGCATCCCCAAGCTTAGGCTCTTGGTTGTACTTGAATATTACCTTGGGGTGCTTTTAGCATCCCCAAGCTTAGGCTCTTGCCACTCCTTATTCCATAGTTCATCGAATCTTTACCCAAAACTTGAAAACTTCACAACACGAAACTCAAAACAAAACTCATAAGCTCCGTTAGTAAAAGAAAACAAACCACCACTTAGGTACTGTAATGAAAACCTACTGTATTCCAAGTTATCTATGGTTCATACCACTTAATACTAGCCATAGATGCATCAAAATAAGCAAACAACACATAGAAAACAGAATCTGTCAAAAACAGAACAGGCTGTAGTAATCTGTATAAAACGTATACTTCTGGAAATCCCAAAATTCTGAAATAAATTGGTGAACCTGAGGAATTTGTCTATTAATCATCTGCAAAAAGAATCAACCTAAAAGCACTCTTCTGTAAAAAATGGCAGCTAATCTCGTGAGCGCAAAGTTTCTGTTTTTTACAGCAAGATCATAAAGACTTCACCCAAGTCTTCCCAAAGGTTCTACTTGGCACAAACACTAATTAAAACATGAAACCACATCTAACCAGAGGCTAGATGAATTATTTATTACTAAACAGGAGCAAAAATTAAAGAACAAAAATAAATTGGGTTGCCTCCCAACAAGCGCTATCGTTTAACGCCCCTAGCTAGGCATGATGATTTTCAATGATGCTCACATAAAAGATAAGAATTGAAACATAAAGAGAGCATCATGAAGAATATGACTAGCACATTTAAGTCTAACCCACTTCCTATGCATAGGGATTTTGTGAGAAAATAACTTATGGGAACAATAATCAACTAGCATAGGAAGGTAAAACAAGCATAGCTTCAAAATTTTCAACACATAGAGAGGAAACTTAATATTATTGCAATTCCTACAAGCATATGTTCCTCCCTCATAATAATTTTCAGTATCATCATGAATGAATTTAACAATATAACCAGCACCTAAAGCATTATTTTCATGATCTACAAGCATAGAAATTTTACTACTCTCAACATAAGCAAATTTCTTCTCATGAATAATAGTGGGAGCAAACTCAACAAAATAACTATCATGTGAGGCATAATCCAATTGAAAACTAAAATCATGATGACAAGTTTCATGGTTATTTTTATTCTTAATAGCATACAAGTCATCACAATAATCATCATAGATAGCAACCTTGTTCTCATAGTCAATTGGAACCTCTTCCAAAATAGTGGAATCATCACTAAATAAAGTCATGAACTCTCCAAATCCACATTCATAATTATCACAATAAGATTCAACACCCTCCAAAATAATGGGATCAATACTACCTAAAGTTGACACTCTTCCAAACCCACTTTCATTAATATAATCATCATTAATAGGAGGCATGCTTTCATCATAATAAATTTTCTCATCAAAACTTGGGGGACTAAACATATCATCTTCATCAAACATAACATCCCCAAGCTTGTGGCTTTGCATATCATTAGCATCATGGGTATTCAAAGAATTCATACTAACAACATTGCAATCATGCTCATCATTCAATGATTTAGTGCAAAACATTTTATAGATTTCTTCTTCTAGCACTTGAGTACAATTTTCCTTTCCATCATTTTCACGAAAGATATTAAAAAGATGAAGCGTATGAGACAAACTCAATTCCATTTTTTTGTAGTTTTCTTTTATAAACTAAACTAGTGATAAAATAAGAAACATAAAGATTCGATTGCAAGATCTAAAGATATACCTTCAAGCACTCACCTCCCCGGCAACGGCGCCAAAAAAGAGCTTAGTTGACGGGGTGTGGGTGTCGCTTACCTAGCCTCCCCGGGAACGGCGCCAGAAATGAGCTTGATGTCTACTACACAACCTTCTTCTTGTAGACGTTGTTGGCCCTGCAAGTGCACAGGTTTGTAGGACAGTAGCAAATTTCCCTCAAGTGGATGATCTAAGGTTTATCAATCCGTGGGAGGCGTAGGATGAAGATGGTCTCTCTCAAACAACCCTGCAACCAAATAACAAAGAGTCTCTTGTGTCCCCAACACACCCAATACAATGGTAAATTGTATAGGTGCACTAGTTCGGCGAAGAGATGGTGATACAAGTGCAATATGGATGGTAGATAAAGGTATTTGTAATCTGAAATTATAAAAACAGCAAGGTAACTAATGATAAAAGTGAGCGTAAACAGTATTGCAATGGTAGGAAACAAGGCCTAAGGTTCATACTTTCACTAGTGCAAGTTCTCTCAACAATAATAACATAGATAGATCATAGAACAATCCCTCAACAAGCAAACAAAGAGTCACTCCAAAGCCACTAATAGCAGAGAACAAACGAAGAGATTATGGTAGGGTACGAAACCACCTCAAAGTTATTCTTTCGGATCAATCTATTCAAGAGTTCGTACTAGAATAACACCTTAAGACACAAATCAACCAAAACCCTAATGTCACCTAGATAATCCATTGTCACCTCAAGTATCTGTGGGCATGATTATACGATATGCATCACACTCAGATTCATCTATTCAACCAACACAAAGTACTTCAAAGAGTGCCCCAAAGTTTCTACCGGAGAGTCAAGACGAAAACGTGTGCCAACCCCTATGCATAGGTTCATGGGCGGAACCCGCAAGTTGGTCACCAAAACATACATCAAGTGGCACATGATATCCCATTGTCACCACAGATAAGCACGGCAAGACATACATCAAGTGTTTTGAAATCATTAAAGACTCAATCCGATAAGATAACTTCAAAGGGAAAACTCAATCCATTACAAGAGAGTAGAGGGGGAGAAACATCATAAGATCCAACTATAATAACAAAGCTCGGGATACATCAAGATCGTGCCATAGAGGGAACACGAGAGAGAGATCATACACATAGCTACTGGTACATACGCTCAGCCCCGAGGGTGAACTACTCCCTCCTCGTCATGGATAGCGCCGGGATGATGAAGATGGCCACTGGTGAGGGATCCCCCCTACGGCAGGGTGCCGGAACGGGCTCCCGAGAGGTTTTTGGTGGCTACAGAGGCTTGCGGTGGTGGAACTCCCGATCTATCTTCTCCCTCGGTGTTTTTAGGGTACATGGACTTATATAGGCGAAAGAAGTCGGTCGGGGGGTGCTCGAGGGGCCCACGAGACAGGGGGCGCGCCCAGGAGGGGTGGGCGCGCCCTCCTATCTCCTGGCCTCCTCGAGGCTCTTCTGACGTGAACTCCAAGTCTGCCGGATGATATTCTTCCAAAAAATCATGCTGCCGAAGGTTTCATTCCGTTTGGACTCCGTTTGATATTCCTTTTCTTCGAAATACTGAAACATGCAATAAAACATCAATATGGGCTTGGCCTCCGGTTAATAGGTTAGTCCCAAAAGTAATATAAAAGTGTATAATAAAGCCCATAATCATTCAAAACAGATAATATAATAGAATGAATGCTTCATAAATTATAGATACGTTGGAGACGTATCAATATGCAACTCCTCTCAAGTGTATAAGATTCTAGGAAGATGAATCAACAAAGAAGGATGTACTCACGAGATAGTTACAACAAGAAGGAACAAGATATTGATAACCCACAAGTGTAGGGGATCGCAACAGTTTTCAGTAAGTAAGAGTGTCGAACCCAAGAGGAGCTAAAGGTAGAATAAATATTCCCTCAAGTTCTATCGACCACCGATACAACTCTACGCACGCTTGACGTTCGCTTTACCTAGAACAAGTATGAAACTAGAAGTACTTTGTAGGTGATGTTTGATAGGTTTGCAAGATAATAAAGAACACGTAAATAAAAACTAGGGGATGTTTATCTAAAGAAGCAATAAAGTAAATATTAGTGGAGAGCTTTTTGTCACGAGAAAGTTATTTGTCCCTAGGCAATCGATAACTAGACCGGTAATCACTATTCCAATAATATTTGAGGGAGAGGCATAAGCTAACATACTTTCTCTACTTGGATCATATGCACTTATGATTGGAACTCTAGCAAGCATCCGCAACTACTAAATATTCATTAAGGTAAAACCCAACCATAGCATTAAAGTATCAAGTCCCCTTTTATCCCATACGCAAACAACCTACTTACTCGGGTTTGTGCTTCTGTCACTCACGCCACCCACCATAAGCAAATCATAAACATATTGCAAACCCTACAGCGGGGATCCCTCACACTTGCGCGACACGGAGAGCACTATAGGACAACACCAATAATAAAACATGCAACTCAAACCAATCACGATCATCAATTAACCCATAGGACAAAACGGATCTACTCAAACATCATAAGATAGCCATGCATCATTGGGATATAATATAAAGTGTTGAGCACCATGTTTAAGTAGAGATTACAGCGGGTAAGAGAGAGGTTACACTGCTGCATAGAGGCGAGAAGAGTTGGTGATGAAGGCGGTGAAGTTGTTTGTGAAGATCGCGGTGATGATGATGGCCCCCGGCAGTGCTCCGGCGTCACCGGAAGCAAGGGGGAGAGGGCTCCCCTTCTTCTTATTCTTCCTTGACCTCCTCCCTAGATGGGAGAAGGGTTTCCCCTCTGGTCCTTGGCTCCCATGGCGTGGGAGGGGCGAGAGCCCCTCCGAGATTGGATCTATCTCTCTGTTTCTGCGTTCTCTGATTCTGCCCCTTCACCGTTTCCTTTATATCTGGAGATCTGTAACTCAGATTGGGGTGAATCTTTCGCCCAGATTTTTCTCATAAAATTAGCTTTCTTGCACAAAAGAAGAGCATCAACCGCATTATGGGTGGCCCACAAGAGTGCCAGGCGCGCCCCCTGTCTTGTGGCCACCTCAGACACCGTTTCGCGTTGATTCTTCCTCCGGAAAATCCCAAATATTCCAAAATAATTCTCCATCCGTTTTTATCCCATTTGGATTCCGTTTGATATTGGGTTTCTGTGAAACATAAAACATGCAACAAATAGGAACTGGCACTGGGCACTGGATCAATATGTTAGTCCCAAAAATAGTATAAAAAGTTGCCAAAAGTGTATGAAAGTTGAAGAATATTGGCATGGAACAATCAAAAATTTTAGATACGACGGAGATGTATCAGCGTCCCCAAGATTAATTCATGCTCGTCCTCGAGTAGGTAAATGATAAAAAAAGATAATTTTTGATGTGGAATGCTACCTAGCATAATCTTGATCATAAGTCTAATCATGGCATGAATATTAAGACACGAGTGATTCAAGGCAATAGTCTATCATTTGACATAAAAACAATAATACTTCAAGCCTACCAACCAAGCAATTATGTCTTATCGAAATAACATAGCCAAAGAAAGCTCATCCGTACAAAATCATATAGTCTGGCTATGCTCCATCTTCATCACACAAAATGCTCCCATCATGCACAATCCCGATGATGAGCCAAGAAATTGGTTCATACTTTTTAACGTGCTTCAGCTTTTTCAACTCTTACGCAATACATGAGCGCAAGCCATGGACATAGCACTATGGTGGTATTTGGTGGTGGTTGAGAGGACAAAAAGGGAGAAGAAAGTCTCACATCAACTAGGCGTATCAACGGGCTATGGCGATGCCCATCAATAGATATCAATGTGAGTGAGTAGGGATTGCCATGCAACGGATGCACTAGAGATATAAATATATGAAAGCTCAACAAAAGAAAATAAGTGGGTGTGCATCCAACTTGCTTGCGAAGACCTAGGGCATTTTGAGGAAGCCCATCATTGGAATATACAAGCCAAGTTCTATAATGAAAAATTCCCACTAGTATATGAAAGTGAAAGCATAGGAGACTCTCTCTATGAAGAACATGATGCTACTCTGAAGCACAAGTGTGGTAAAAGGATAGTAACATTGCCCCTTCTCTCTTTTTCTCTCCTTTTTTTATTTTTATTTTCTTTTTTCTTCTTTTTTCTTTTTTATTTTATTTTTTGGTGGGCTTCTTTAGCCTCTTTTTTTCATTTGGGCTTCTTTGGCCTCTTTTATTTTTCATAAAATCCGGAGTCTCATCACGACTTGTGGGGGAATCATAGTCTCCATCATCCTTTCCTCACTGGGGCAATGCTCTAATAATGATGATCATCACACTTTTATTTACTTACAACTCAATATTACAACAAAGATATGACTCTATATGAATGCCTCCGGCGGTGTACCGGGATATGCAATGAATCAAGAGCGATTTGTATGAAAATCATGAAGGTGGCTTTGCCACAAATACGATGTCAACTACATGATCATGCAAAGAGCAATATGACAATGATGGAATGTGTCATAATAAACGGAACGGTGGAAAGTTGCATGGCAATATATCTCGAAATGGCTATGGAAGTGCCATAATAGGTAGGTATGGTGGCTGTTTTGAGGAAGGTAAATAATGGGTGCATGCTACCGGTGAAAGTTCGCGGTAAAATAGAGGCTAGCAAAGTGGAAGGATGAGTGTGCGTATATCCATGGACTCACATTAGTCATAAAGAACTCATATACTTATTGCAAAAGTCTACTTAGCCCTCGAAGCAAAGTACTACTATGCATGCCCCAAGAGGGATAGATTGGTAGGAAAAATCCATCGCTCGTCCCCGACTGCCACTCATAAGGAAGACAATCAAAGAACACCTCATGCTCCAACTTCATTACATAACGGTTCACCATACGTGCATGCTACGGGACTTGCAAACCTCAACACAAGTATTTCTCAATTTCACAATTACTCAACTAGCACGACTCTAATATCACCACCTTTACATCGCAAAACTATTGCAAGGAATCAAACATATCATATTCAGTGATCTACAGGTATATGTAGGATTTTATGACTCACCATGTGAGTGACCAATTCCTGTCATCTCTCTAAATAGATATAAGTGAAGCAAGAGAGTTTAATTCTTTCTACAAAAGATATGCCCATGCTCTAATAATTATAGGTGAAGCAAAAGATCATTCTACAAATGGCGGTTTTCTATGTGAAGAGAAACAGGCAATCCAAACTTCAAATGATATAAGTGAAGCATATGAAGCATTCTATAAAGCCAAACTCAAAAGATTTAAGTGAAGTGCAAAGAGCATTCTATAAATAAATCAAGGACTATCTCATACCAGCATGGTTCATAAAAGAAAAGTGAAAACTAAATGCAAAAGACGCTCCAAGACTTGCACATATCGCATGAACGAAACGAATCCGAAAACATACCGATACTTGTTGAAGAAAGAGGGGATGCCTTCCAGGGCATCCCCAAGCTTAGACGCTTGAGTCTCCTTGAATATTTACTTGGGGTGCCTTGGGCATCCCCAAGCTTGAGCTCTTGCCTCTCTTCCTTTTCCTCATATCGAGACCTCCTCGATTAGACACTTCATCCACACAAAACTTCAACAGAAAACTTGGTAAGATCCGTTAGTATAATAAAGCAAATCACTACTCTAAGTACTGTAGCAAACCAATTCATATTTTGTTTTTCCATTGTGTCTACTGTAATATAGCTTTTCCATGGCTTAATCCACTGATATAAATTGATAGTTTCATCAAAACAAGCAAACTGTGCATCAAAAACAGAATCTGTCAAAAACAGAACAGTCTGTAGCAATCTGAACATTCACCATACTTCTGGTACCCCCAAAAATTCTACCAAAATTATTAAAAATAAACACGTTGTATAGAAATACGGTGCAAAAGGAATAAGAACCATTTGTCATTCCAATTAAAAATGTAAAATCGAGCACTACAGCCAAAGTTTCTGTCATGCGCCGTACAAACCAACAAGCATTGTAAACATCCTAAAGGCAAACCTTGGCACATTATTTTTATAATACAATGGAATTGTACAAGGGGATATTTAATTTTTATGAAAAGTTTCTGTAATTAAGATTCACAAAGTTTCTGTGAGCATGAACAAAGTTCAAGGAGCTCTCCCACTTCAACAATGCTTGTCTTTCTCACTTTCACTTTCCTTTTTGAAAAGTTTTTGGGCTCCCCTCTTTATTTTTTTGTTTTTAAACTATATAAAAGCACTCAACAGAAATAAATGACTCTCTAAAACTTCCGGGTTGTCTCCCTGGCAGCGCTTTCTTTAAATCCATTAAGCTAGGTATTTAGTGCTCAAGTAATGAATCCACCCGGATCCCAAGGTATATCAAAGCCAACTTTAATTAATAGTGATTTGTAATTTAGTAGTGAGCACAAAGTAACATATATCAAGCAACAACGAAGTATAACTCTCTTCCTATGCATCTGCATGTCATAAAAGATCAATTCATGCACACCAAGTAAAGGCCAATGCATAGTAAAAGCAGTTTCTTGCAATTCTATCATGGTGGAAACATAGAGAGGTGGAGATATAGTTCCTCTCTCATAATAATTGCAAGTAGGAGCAGCAAGCACATGCATATTATATCTATCAAAATCATCATGTGCAATGGTAAAAGGCAACCCATCAATATAATCCTTACTAAGCGCAAACTTCTCCGATATAGTGTAGTCGGGAGAATTCAAAAAGATAATAGGACTATCATGCGTGGGTGCAATAGCAACAATTTCATGTTTAACATAAGGAACTATAGCAAGTTCATCTCCATAAGCATAATTCATATTGGCATCTTGGCCACAAGCATAGCAAGCATCATCAAAAAGGGATATTTCAAACAAATTCAAGGGATCATAACAAATCATCATAGCAATCATCCTTCGGTAAGCACGAAGGGGAATTAAACAATGTATGAGTTGAAGAGTTACTCTCATTAGAAGGTGGGCACGGGTAATCAATCCGCTCTTCCTTCTTTTGTTCTTCGCTCTCCTCATCATCTTTTTCATCCAATGAGCTCACAGTTTCATCAATTTCTTCTTCCATAGCTTCCTGCAAAATATTAGTCTCTTCTTGGACAGCGGAGACTTTCTCAATAAGTGCATTAATATAGTAATTGTACTCATAATTTTCATAGCAATATCTAAGTATATCAAGATTTTCTGGTCTATAAACTGAATCATCAAAATCATCAAACTCTTTAAACATAGATTCAATCTCATAAGCACCCATAAAGGCAAAAAATTCTTCTATTTGTTCCACATCATAGTAATCATATCTACCATTAGCATAAGAAGCTAAGGTTTCATTATCATTAAATTTGCATGAAAAGGGAAGGTGTGGAGCCTTCATCCTAGAGCAACAAGTAATATCATATCTCACGCATAGTTGACGAGCATACCAACGCAACATAATAAATTGATCCCATAATAGTTTCCCTTTTGTGTCGAGCGATAATCCCTAAAGTATTCACGTTGATCCAACGTGTCTCCCATTATAAAGTTGAATGGGGTTTTCTCAGGATTATCAAAGTAGTATATAATATCTTGAACATAATGAGCATCGGGGGTTTTAGGAGTTACCCCATCTCCATGAGTAGCAAGTACACCTAATTTTTTTGGTATTTTGTGTTCCATATCCATAACTAAAGATAGAGAACAACTTAGAACAGCAAATAAAAATTACTTAGTGATAAATCAAACAAGCACACACGAGAATATTCACCCCACGCTATTGATCCCCGGCAACGGCGCTAGAAAAAGGTCTTTATTACCCACAAGTGTAGGGGATCGCAACAGTTTTCGATAAGTAAGAGTGTCGAACCCAACGAGGAGCTAAAGGTAGAATAAATATTCCCTCAAGTTCTATCGACCACCGATACAACTCTACGCACGCTTGACGTTTGCTTTACCTAGAACAAGTATGAAACTAGAAGTACTTTGTAGGTGATGTTTGATAGGTTTGCAAGATAATAAAGAACATGTAAATAAAAACTAGGGGCTGTTTAGCTAAAGAAGCAATAAAGTAAATATTAGTGGAGAGCTTTTTGTCACGAGAAAGTTATTTGTCCCTAGGCAATCGATAACTAGACCGGTAATCACTATTGCAATACTATTTGAGGGAGAGGCATAAGCTAACATACTTTCTCTACTTGGATCATATGCACTTATGATTGGCACTCTAGCAAGCATCTGCAACTACTAAAGATTCATTAAGGTAAAATCCAACCATAGCATTAAAGTATCAAGTCCCCTTTTATTCCATACACAAACAACCTACTTACTCGGGTATGTGCTTCTGTCACTCACTCCACCCACCATAAGCAAATCATAAACATATTGCAAACCCTACAGCGGGGATCCCTCATGCTTGCACGACATGGAGAGCACTATAGGACAGCACCAATAATAAAACATACAACTCAAACAATCACGATCATCAATTAACCCATAGGACAAAACGGATCTACTCAAACATCATAAGATAGCCATACATCATTGGGATATAATATATAGCATTGAGCACCATGTTTAAGTAGAGATTACTGCGGGTAAGAGAGAGGTTACACCCCTGCATAGAGGGGGGAAGAGTTGGTGATGAAGGCGGTGAAGTTGTTGGTGAAGATCGCGGTGATGATGATGGCCCCCGGCAGCGCTCCGGCACCACCAGAAGAAAGGGGGAGAGGGGTGTCGTGGTTCTAAGCCTGACAGTAGAGTGGGGGGTAGGTATGGAGAGGCAAGGTCCTAGCTATGGAGAGGTTGTAAGCACAAAGGATGTACGAGTTCAGGCCCTTCTCGGAAGAAGTAACAGCCCTACGTCTCGGAGCCCGGAGGCGGTCGAGTGGATTATGAATGTATGAATTACAAGGTGCCGAACCCCTCTGCCTGTGGAGGGGGGTGGCTTATATAGAGTGCGCCAGGACCCCAGCCAGCCCACGTAGGAGAGGGTTTAAGGTGAGTTAAGTCTGGGGCGTTACTGGTAACGCCCCACATAAAGTGCCTTTACTATCATAAAGTCTACTTGATTACAGGCCGTTGCAGTGCAGAGTGCCTCTTGACCTCCTGGTGGTCGAGTGAGTCTTCGTGGTCGAGTCCTTCAGACCAGTCGAGTGAGTCCTCGTTGGTCGACTGGAAGGCGACCTCTTCTAAGGATGTCTTGGGGTAAGTTACTTGGATCAGGTCCATGACCCTACCCTAGGTACATAACCCCATCATTAGCCCCCGAATGGATTGAGGCTTCGAGTGAAGGAGTTGATGTCGTTTCCGATTGACCTTTGCGCTCTAGTTGTGCGCTGTTCTGGACCAAAGAATCTCTTCGTTGACAGGGAGCAATTTGCCTTCAGTCGACTCGATCCATTCTGTTTTTACGTCGAGTGATCTTTCGGGCTTCGACGATCTCCGAGCGAGGGATCGCCGGAAACACCGCGTCTGACAGACTGATTTGTTGCTCGCGGATTCCGCGGGATGCGAAATTTGGGGGCGCGCGTGAAGCGGGGCGGACCGCGGCGTTCGGATGGGACGGGGCATAGACGCCTCGATCTCCGCGCCGCCTTTTTCGCCACGTATCCAGCCTGCATAACTGCTCTCAAATATGATTAGATCGACCGGGCCCGCATGTCAGCCACTCGGAAGGGACCTTATAAATGCGCCCGGCGAGGATTTCTGTGTTGCGCCCCAGCATTCTCCCTCTCTCTCTGCTTCCTTCTTCCCTGCTCAGCGTGCTCGCTCTCGCCCCCGCACCACTTCCCTTCACGCATCTCTCCGGCGACCATGGCCAAGGAGAAGACGGCGGCGCTGGAGCGCGCCAAGAAGGCGTCGGCGTCGGAGAAGGCGAAGGGGAGATCCACCAGCCGCGGAGGGTCCTCGTCCAGGTCCCGCCTGCCGAAGGGCTGGGTCCAAGGAGACTGGATCCAGTCGACCATCACAGAGAAGGACCTCCTCGACATGGCCAACGAGGGCTTGATTCCTCACGGAGCTGCGAGGTTGCCGGGGGAGGAGTGGCATCCACAGCCAGAAGAGGGTGAGTGTGTGCTTTTGGCCACTCATGTTGATCGTGGGTTTTCCTTGCCGCCAAGTATTTTCTTCCGTGGCTTCTTGAATTTCTTTGGAGCGCAGCTTCACCACTTTACCCCAAACTCCATTGCCTATCTTGCTGCATTCGTGTCCATGTGTGAGGGTTTCTTGGGTTGTCGACCGCACTGGGGTTTGTTCAAACATATCTTCACGTGTCGCTCTCAGACCGTGAAGAAGGCGAGCCCAGGTGATGAGAAAACCCGAGTCGTCCAAATGTGTGGGGGCCTGGGGATCCAGGTGAGGAATAAGAGCACCTTCCCGCCCATGACCTTTCCTGAGTCCGTCAGAGGCTGGCAGTCGACTTGGTTCTACTGCCAGGTCCAGTCGACGCCAGGGCAGTCGAGTGGACTCCCTCCGTTTACCATGGACCGAGTGAACAAGCCCTCCCCTCTGAAGCTGATTCCGGAGGAGAAAGCCGACATGAATATGTTGATGGAGCGCGTGGTGCAGTTGGTTCGGGAGGGGGTGACGGGCATGGATCTTCTGGAGGTCTTCCTCAGGCGTCGCATCCAACCCCTTCAATTCCGGAGCCACTGCATGTGGTTGTACTGTGGGACCGAAGACGAGACTAGAGTCCATCCAGAAGCAGTCGACGACGTCACTCTGGAAAGATGGATGGTAGCCGTTACCGGAAACAAGGACAACCCGCACGGAGCCAGAAGGATTCCTCCACTCGACCACAACAGCGACCCAAACAAGGTACACTTGCTCTGCTCTCCACTGCGCCCTTGTCGTATTCATTTCTGTTAATCCTGCCGACTGGTCGACTGATTCTTGTCTGGGCATTTGTTAGGCCCTCACCGAGCTGTACTCGATGCCCAATGGGGCACAAGCTTCGACTGAGGAGGGCGAGGCGAGCGGACGCGAGAGCCAGGAAGAGGAGGAATGGGACTCGGATGTCGCAGAGGACGATGACGACGATGATGATGATGTCGGTGATGAAGACGACGTCGAGGACGAGGAAGAGGAGGATGAGGAGGTCGTGCCACCGCGCTCGGAAAGGCGGTCGAAGCTCGTCCACGACCCTTCGACTAAACGTGGCAAGGGGGTTGCGACGCAGTCGACCAAGCGCCCTAGGACCACCTCTCCAGCGCCGACTGAAAAGGCGCCGAAGCAGCCCAGGGCGGCCTCGTCGAAGCCGATCAAACTCTTACCGAAGATGAAGGTGTCCATCCCTACCATATCAGGGTAACCGTGCTGCTCATATTTTCTTATTCTGTGTGAACTTTATTTCTGGTCGACGCTGAAGTTAGTCGACTGATCCTTTGGAGTTGCAGTGCTGCTACTTCTGAGACCTCGGCCCGGGCCGATGACCACGAGATGGAGGATGCGGCAACTTCGAACCCAGGTACTGTATTCTTAACACCGTTTTTAGTCGACTGACTCGCGATCTCTGATCCTGATCCTTCTCCGCAGCTCCACCCAACACTGTTATCGATCTCCCTGACGACGACGAGGATGAAGAACCACTGACACGCAGGAGGAGTCGGAAAGCGACCACCAGTAAGGTACCTCAGGATGTGACGGCGCCTGAGATTCTGACTGTGGAGGAAGGGAACACCACTCGACACCAGGTGTCCTTCGCAAATCCACTGACGAGTGCTCAGCAACCCTCCCTCTTTACGACGCACCACATCCCAGAGGACCAAGCTGGCGCAGCGAAGGAGGCAATACGCCAGGCGGGACTCATGATGGAGCAGTTGAAGACCATCCGGGACGCGAGCCAGGCAGCTTATGACGCCAGTTCTGCCCTCCAAAGCAATGTCCAGGTCAGTCGACCATTGTTTGTTTTGTTGGATATGCTACCAAAAACTTTTCTTTTCTGGAATTTATATTAGTCACCCACTGGGTGTGTCGAATAAACTCCGTGTTAGCGGGGGCACGCTGAGTGCACCCGCTGGGTGTAGTCCCCAAGGCTAAGGTCGACTGCTGGCAGTCGGCCTTAGGCTTTATGATGTCAATCTTTCTGTCAGTCGACTGGTCGACTGGATTTCACAAACCGGTGGGGGCACGCTGAGTGCACCCACTGGGTGTAGTCCCCGAGACTGTGGTCGACTGCTTGCAGTTGATCACAGTCTTAGAGAATGCATCTCGCACACTTTTTTTTTTGAAGTCGACTGGTCGACTTTGTCTTCAACAGGATTAGTGGGGGCACGCTGAGTGCACCCACTGGGTGTAGTCCCCGAGACTACGGTCGAATGTTTGTATTCGGCTGTAGTCTTAGAAACGTGTGTTTTTCCCTTTTTCACTCGGAAGTGAATCATATTTGACATTTAGTCGATTGGTTCTTCACAGAACTCCTGTGATCTTGTGGGTCGCTACTCAGAGCTGGAACAAAAACATACTCAAGTCGAGCTGAGCTTGAAGCTGGTTCAGGAGAAGCTGACAAAGGCAAAGGAGGAGACCGAAGGTATGTTTGGTGAGACCCTGACGACTGCTTTTCCCCTTGCTTGTTTCAGCATCTGATCTTGCTGTAACTTGCAGGTAAGGTAAGGGAGGCCCAGCAGAAGAAAGACCTTGAGCTAGCTGAGAAGATCAAGCTTGCTGACGAGAAGTTAGCTTCAGTCACCAAGCTCGAACAAGACAATACCAATCTGAAAGCTGCTCTTGGGATTGCCAACAAGGAGGTCAGTCGACTGAAAACTGACAAAGTTGCCCTGACCGACCGAGTCAGCAAATTGACTGAGAAGAAAACTGAACTGGAGGCCTTCCTGAGTGGCCTTGCCAAGAAGTTGTTTCTTATGCTTGAAGGTAAACCTCTATGCTTGGCAGACATTTCCAATTGTGATTTTTCCATTCGACCATCCTCTTGACTTAGTGACCACCCTTGCAGAATTTTGTCAAAACTTTGAAGAAGAAACTAGCCGGCTGGAGCCAAACCTCGACCCCGTCAATTCTCCGGTGAACGACGAAGTTGCCATGGAAGTTTTCCGACTGGAGTCTCGTGTTGCAACTGTCGTGGACTATCTCGCAAGGCTGAAGGCCGCCACATCTCGCATCGACTCGACGCTCTGGCCTGAGGAGACACTTCAGAATGACCTTGAGTCGCTGATGGCCCGCTTGAACACGATCCCTGGTCGAGTGCAGGAGTGGAAGAAGTCTTCGGCTCGGTGTGGTGCAGATGTCGCTCTGTGTCTGGCCCGAGTCCACTGCAAAGATGCACGAGAGGAGAAGCTGGCGGCCCTTCGGGTGGCCAATACCAAGAAGCACGACTTCAGGTCCTTTATGGAGACTTTCCTTGCAGCTGCCACTCGGATCGCCGACGGAATTGACCTTGATGAATTTGTTGCACCTTCCAGCCCTCCACAGGAGGGGTAAAAAACTTCTTCTGGCTCGACGCTTTAAATTTGCCTCGGTATGCCGAGTGAAATTGTAACCGATAAACCTTAACGGGCTTGACGCCTGAGCACTTTCGGTTCCTTTAGATATCGATTCAAACTTGAATTTGGCGCTTGGATATGATTGCCTTCGGCTCGGAATGTCTTTTGCAGGTTCAAAGCAAGGTGCCTGTACTGCAATCGACTTATTCTTTAGTCCACTTAGGCGAGCACTGGGCTGCAGCTAAGCCCCCGAGTGAGAGGGTTGCTCTCCACTCGGCAGGGTTTTTATACCTTAGGCGAGCACAGGGCTGCAGCTAAGCCTCCGAGTGAGAGGGTTGCTCTTCACTCGGTAGGATTTTTATAACTTAGGCGAGCACAGGGCTGCAGCTAAGCCTCCGAGTGAGAGGGTTGCTCTTCACTCGGTAGGATTTTTATAACTTAGGCGAGCACAGGGCTGCAGCTAAGCCCCCGAGTGAGAGGATTGCTCTTCACTCGGCAGGATTTTTATAACTTAGGCGAGCACGAGGCTGCAGCTAAGCCTCCGAGTGGAAGGCTGGCTTACCACTCGGTAGGATTTTGATAACTTAGGCGAGCACGAGGCTGCAGCTAAGCCTCCGAGTGAGAGGACTGCTCTTCACTCGGTAGGATTTTCACAACTTAGGCGAGTGCTTGGACTGCAGCTAAGCCCCCGAGTGAGAGGGTTGCTCTTCACTCGGCAGGATTTTTATAACTTAGGCGAGCACGAGGCTGCAGCTAAGCCTCCGAGTGGAAGGCTGGCTTACCACTCGGTAGGATTTTGATAACTTAGGCGAGCACGAGGCTGCAGCTAAGCCCCCGAGTGAGAGGGTTGCTCTTCACTCGGCAGGATTTTTATAACTTAGGCGAGCACGAGGCTGCAGCTAAGCCTCCGAGTGGAAGGCTGGCTTACCACTCGGTAGGATTTTGATAACTTAGGCGAGCACGAGGCTGCAGCTAAGCCCCCGAGTGAGAGGATTGCTCTTCACTCGGTAGGATTTTCACAACTTAGGCAAGTGCTTGAACTGCAGCTAAGCCTCCGAGTGAGAGGATTGCTCTTCACTCGGTAGGATTTTCACAACTTAGGCGAGTGCTTGGACTGCAGCTAAGCCCCCGAGTGAGAGGGTTGCTCTTCACTCGGTAGGATTTTCACAACTTAGGCGAGCACGAGGCTGCAGCTAAGCCTCCGAGTGGAAGGCTGGCTTACCACTCGGTAGGATTTTGATAACTTAGGCGAAACGGATTCGCAGCTAAGCCTCCGAGTGGGAGCCTGGCTCACCACTCGGTAGGATTTTTATAACTTAGGCGAAACGGATTCGCAGCTAAGCCTCTGAGTGGGAGTCTGGCTCACCACTCGGTAGGATTTTTACAAACTTAGGCGAAACGGATTCGCAACTAAGTCACCCACTGAGGGGAATTTTATTGGAAAATAAAAAGTGACAGAAATTATGGAGGAACTTTGACACTATTATTTTGAGGTCCATGAACTACAGAAGTACTTTATTGCAACTCATCTGAGTGATAAACTTAAGTGTAAAATGGGCGGAGTAGCTCCGCGTTCCAAGCCCGGGGCTCGTCGATATTATGCTCGACGTTGTAAAGACGGTACGCCCCATTGTGGAGAACCTTGGTGACGATGAAGGGGCCTTCCCAAGAAGGAGCAAGCTTGTGTGGTTTGTGCTGATCCACTCGGAGAACTAAATCCCCTTCCTGGAAGGCTCGACCTCTCACATTTCTGGCGTGGAAACGACGCAAATCTTGTTGGTAGATGGTCGACCGGATCAGAGCCATCTCCCTTTCTTCCTCTAAAAGGTCAACTGCGTCCTGCCGCGCTTGTTCAGCCTCTGCTTCGTTGTAGATTTCAATTCGAGGAGCATTGTGGAGAAGATCACTCGGCAAGACTGCTTCAGCTCCGTAGACAAAGAAGAATGGAGTTCTTCCGGTCGATCGATTAGGCGTGGTCCGCAGTCCCCAGAGTACAGATGGAAGTTCGTCGACCCAAGCTCCAGCCGCGTGTTTGAGATCACGCATCAGTCGAGGCTTCAGTCCCTTGAGAATCAGTCCATTAGCTCGCTCTGCTTGTCCATTCGACTGCGGATGGGCGACTGATGCGTAGTCGACCCGTGTGCCCTGGGAGTTGCAGAAAGCTCTGAATTCCTCTGAGTCAAAGTTCGACCCATTATCCGTAATGATGCTGTGCGGGACTCCATATCTGAATATTAGTTCCCTGATGAAGCTAACAGCAGTAACGGTGTCAAGGCTCTTGATTGGTTTAGCCTCGATCCACTTGGTGAACTTGTCGACTGCCACCAGTACATGCGTGAAGCCACTTCGTCCTGTTCTCAAAGGACCGATCATGTCCAGCCCCCAAACTGCAAAAGGCCAGACGAGTGGGATGGTCTTCAAAGCTGACGCAGGCTTGTGCGACATATTCGAGTAGAACTGACATCCCTCGCACTTATCCACTATCTCTTTTGCCATCTCATTCGCCTTGGGCCAGTAAAATCCGGCTCGGTATGCTTTGGCCACGATGGTCCGAGAGGACGCATGATGACCACAGGTCCCCGAGTGAATATCATTGAGGATGAGTCGACCTTCTTCTGGTGTTATGCACTTCTGACCGACTCCAGTCGCGCTTTCTCTGTATAATTGTCCTTTGATTACGGTAAAGGCCTTAGATCGACGGACGATCTGTCGAGCCTCTTCCTCATCCTCCGGAAGCTCTTTCCTCAAGATATATGCGACATACGGAATCGTCCAGTCGGGAATGACCACCAAAACCTCCATGATCAAGTCGACCACCGCTGGGACTTCAACTTCAGTCGGATCTGTGGCGCTCTTGGGCTGCGGAGTTTCTTCGGTGAAAGGATCCTCTTTGACTGACAGAGTGTGTATATGCTCCAAGAACACACCACTCGAAATGGCTTCTCTCTTGGAACCTATCTTTGCTAGATCATCAGCTGCTTGATTTTTCAGTCGGGGTATATGATGGAGCTCCAACCCCTCGAACTTCTTCTCCAGCTTCCTCACTGCACTGCAGTATCCAGTCATGGCTGGGCTTCTCACGTCCCACTCTTTCATCACCTGATTGACCACTAAATCCGAGTCGCCATAGACCATTAGGCGACGGACGCCGAGTGAAATGGCCATGCGCAACCCATATAGGAGGGCCTCATATTCTGCCTCATTGTTGGAGGAATCAAAGTGAATCTGGAGCACATATCTGAGCTTATCTCCTCTGGGGGAAACCAGGACAACCCCAGCACCGGAACCATTCAACATCTTAGAGCCATCGAAAAACATGGTCCAATGCTCCGAGTGAACTTCAGTCGGCTGCTGTTGTTCAATCCACTCGGCGAGGAAATCTGCTATCGCCTGGGACTTAATGGCTTTCTTTGCCTCAAACTTGATATCAAGGGGAAGAAGTTCAATCGCCCATTTGGCCACTCGACCAGTTGCATCTCTGTTGTGCAAAATCTCTGATAGTGGAGCGTCGCTGACGACTGTGATGGAATGGTCAGAGAAATAATGAGCAACCTTCTTTGTGGTCATGTATATTCCATACACAAGCTTCTGATAATGAGGATATCTCTGCTTGGATGGAGTCAAGACTTCAGACAAATAATACACTGGGCGCTGAACTTTGAGAGCTTTTCCTTCTTCTTCCCGCTCGACCGTTAGCACAATACTGACGACTTGTCCTGTGGCTGCGATGTAGAGCAAGAGAGGCTCTTTGCTGATTGGAGCAGCAAGCACCGGCTGGGTGGAGAGCAGAGCTTTTAGCTCGGCAAACGCTGCATCAGCTTCTGGAGTCCACTCGAACTTGTCAGCCTTCTTCATCAGTCGGTAAAGAGGCAGTGCCTTTTCACCGAGTCGTGAGATGAATCGACTTAATGCGGCCAAGCATCCAGTAAGCTTCTGGACATCGTGCACTCGCACAGGGCGTTTCATCCGGAGAATAGTGCCAATCTTCTCTGGGTTAGCGTCGATTCCCCGTTCGGAAACGAGAAAACCGAGTAACTTGCCACCAGGAACTCCAAACGTGCACTTTGATGGATTGAGCTTGATATCATACCTTCTGAGGTTGGCAAATGTTTCGGCGAGGTCAGCGAGCAGGTCGGAGCCTTTTCGTGACTTGACAACAATATCATCCATATAAGCTTCCACATTCCGACTGATTTGGGTGAGTAGACACTTCTGAATCATTCGCATAAATGTGGCTCCGGCATTCTTGAGGCCGAATGGCATGGTGATATAGCAGAAGCACCCGAATGGAGTGATGAAAGCTGTTTTTACCTCATCGGGCCCGTACAGACGGATCTGGTGGTACCCGGAGTAAGCATCTAAAAAAGACAACCTCTCGCATCCCGCGGTCGAGTCAACAATTTGATCTATGCGAGGGAGAGGAAAGTGATCTTTCGGGCAGGCCCGGTTGATGTGCTTGAAATCAATGCACATTCGGAGTGACTTGTCCTTCTTAGGAACCATGACGACATTAGCGAGCCACTCGGAGTGGTATATCTCTCGGATAAATCCTGCTGCCAACAGTCGAGCCACTTCTTCACCGATGGCCTTTCTCTTCTGGACGGCGGACCGCCGAAGATGCTCTTTGACTGGTTTTGCAGACGAGTCGACTCTTAGGCGATGCTCAGCCAGTCCCCTGGGAACACCTGGCATGTCAGCGGGCTTCCATGCAAAAATGTCCCAGTTCTCACGGAGGAACTGGATGAGCGCTTCTTCCTATTTTGGGTCGAGTGTTGTGGAGATGCGGGTCGAAGCTGCTTCGGGGTCGGTCGGGTGAATGTGAACAGGCTTCGTCTCACCGGACGACTGGAATGCAGACTCTGTGGCGGGCTTCTTGGATCGCAGCAAGTCACTCGGATCTGCGTTTTGCTTGTATTCTTCGAACTCGACCGCTGTCACTTGGGAATCGGCGATCTTGGAGCCCTTCTGAAAGCACTCCTCTGCCTTCTTCCTATCACCGGTGACAGTGATCACACCTTTGGGACCGGGCATCTTCAATTTGAGGTACACGTAACATGGTCGAGCCATGAACCGTGCATAGGCTGGTCTCCCCAAAATGGCATGATATGCACTTTGAAAATCCACGACCTCAAACGTCAACTTTTCTTTGCGAAAATGCTTCGAATCACCAAACACTACGTCCAAAGCTATCTGGCCGAGTGACTCGGCCTTCTTCCCTGGTATAACTCCATGGAAGCTCATGTTACTAGTGCTCAGTCGGGACATCGGAATGCCCATACCTTTCAATGTGTCTGCATACAATAAGTTCAGCCCACTTCCACCATCCATCAGCACCTTTGTCAGTCGAGTGCCTTCGACAACTGGATCGACCACCAAAGCTTGCCTCCCGGGTGTGGCAATATGAGTCGGGTGATCAGATTGGTCGAATGTGATGGGTGTTTGAAACCACTTCAGATAATTTGCCTTTGCTGGGGCAACCATGTTCACCTCTCGGTTAATCACTTTCAGTCGACTTCTGCTTTCCACATCTGCAAAGATCATCAGAGTGGAGTTGATATGCGGATATCCTCCCTCACTGTCCTCTTTGTCTTCGGCCTTGTCCGACTCCTTCTCCTTGTCCTTAGACTGTTTTCCCTGAAACTGCTGGATCAGGAGTCGACATTGGCGAGTGGTGTGCTTTGGGTAAATGATATTCCCCTCTTCATCTTTCTTCGTGTGAATATGACACGGCATATCCATCACGTCGTTCCCTTCTTTATCCTTTACCTTCTTGGGGTTCCAGGATCCTTTTGGTTTCCCCTTAAACTTTCCTTGAGTCACGGCCAGAGCCTCTCCAGGAGCTGCCGGTTCAGCCTTCCGCTTCTGTTTCCGACTGGTGTTTCCTTTTTCTGACTGACTCGGCTTGTGCTTGCCGCTTCGGAGTCGGTCTTCTTCTTCGCCGTTGGCGTACTTGGTAGCAATCTCCATCATCCGACTCAAGGTCATGTCACCGGTTCGACCAAATTTCAAACTCAGTTCTCTGTTCTTGACGCCGTCTTTGAAGGCGCATACTGCCTGATGATCAGAGACATTTTCCACAGTGTGGTGCAAAGTGATCCACCTCTGAATATACTCTCTAAGAGTCTCATTAGTTTTCTGCACGTAGACTTGCAACTCTGTCAATCCCGCTGGTCGCTTGCAAGTCCCTTCAAACGTTCTGACGAACACTCGGGACAGATCTTCCCAAGTGTAAATGCTGCTAGGAGGTAATTGAGTCAACCATGCCCTGGCAGAACCTTCCAACATGAGGGGCAAATGCTTCATGGCCACCTCGTCGTTCCCACCACCGATCTGAACTGCCACTCGGTAGTCTTCAAGCCAAGTTTCAGGCTTAGACTCACCAGTGAACTTGCTGACTCCTGTTGCCAACCTGAAATTGGGGGGGATAACTGCGGCTCTGATAGCTCTGCTGAAACATTCAGGACCAGAAACATGTACTCGACTGCTCGTGGGTACATCTCTGTCGAGTGCGCCTCGATGGGCTCTGTTCCGGTCGACCAACCCTTGCACGATAATGGATCGCGCGTCGAAGCCTGGCTCTCTGGGGTCAACTGGAACCCTACGCCCTGTACTGTACTGACGCCTATCATCTGGCTGCCGAGGAGCGTAAGACCCACCCCTCGGAGGGGAATAGGGCACTCGACGCCTATCGTCTCGGTCGAGTCTGTCGCCATATTGATCTCGCCGATTCTCACGCCCCTCGCGCCGCGGAGGCGATCTGGGGCTGTGAGCCGACTGAACCGTATTCACAGTGACAGATCGACTGTGAATTCTGTTGCGCGACTGAGACACGGCTGAATTCTGATCTCCTGCTGCCCAGAGCAGATCCCTGATCTGCAGCAAACCTCTGCCAGCTTCCGACTGTGAAGGCTGAATGGACTCTGCTATACGGGTCGCAGCTGCTAAATTCTGAATTGGGGTTCGATATACCTGAGTCGGCGGGAAGAGTTGACGTCGACTGGTGTCGGGAACTCGTTGCCGCGCGCGCTCGTCGAGTGCTCGCTGAAGGTTCTCCAGTCGAGTGCGCTCGGCCAAATTGGCCAGACGCGCCTCCTCCAAGGCACGAGCCTCGGGGGTTTCTCCTGCGATGGGAATACGCAGGGGATCCTCGTTCCTGCGGCGAAGCTCTTCTCTTTGCAGAGAGTCGAGTGGCTCGGGCTGGTACTCTTCGTAGCCTCGTGCAGGGTCGCCGCCGTCACCTGCTCCACCACCTCGGGCGAAGCCAGGAGGGCTGTGGGGCCCGTCGACCATCAAGATTTCCGCCGCTGGATCACTGCTTCCGCACTCGGATGCGGTCTCTCCGGAGCCAGTCGACTGATCGAACAAGCCGTAGAGAGATTCGTTGGGCTCGATTGCCGCAACTTGTGTAGTGGCCGATTGGCGAGCCACCGCGTGACTCACCCATCGCTGAAGCCTCGACCGGCCTGAGCGCTTGCGCTGGCGGGAGACCGGGAGGGTGGACGATGGAGGAGCCGACCGATACTGGGTCGACGGTTGCCGCAGCAGAACCCGCGGACACATGCGCGAAAATGCGTCGCACCGCGGACGGGGAGCGCGTCTACGTCGAGTGGAGCCTCCTGGAGCCATGCGGAGTCGTCGGCGATGAAGGTGAGAGTGCCGAGACGGATCTCTTGACCCTTGACCAAAACTCCAGCAGACACCATGATGAGAGTACTCGGAAGAATCGCAACTTCTCCACAAAATCGCTAAAACACCTGCCCCACGGTGGGCGCTGTCGTGGTTCTAAGCCTGACAGTAGAGTGGGGGGTAGGTATGGAGAGGCAAGGTCCTAGCTATGGAGAGGTTGTAAGCACAAAGGATGTACGAGTTCAGGCCCTTCTCGGAAGAAGTAACAGCCCTACGTCTCGGAGCCCGGAGGCGGTCGAGTGGATTATGAATGTATGAATTACAAGGTGCCGAACCCCTCTGCCTGTGGAGGGGGGTGGCTTATATAGAGTGCGCCAGGACCCCAGCCAGCCCACGTAGGAGAGGGTTTAAGGTGAGTTAAGTCTGGGGCGTTACTGGTAACGCCCCACATAAAGTGCCTTTACTATCATAAAGTCTACTTGATTACAGGCCGTTGCAGTGCAGAGTGCCTCTTGACCTCCTGGTGGTCGAGTGAGTCTTCGTGGTCGAGTCCTTCAGACCAGTCGAGTGAGTCCTCGTTGGTCGACTGGAAGGCGACCTCTTCTAAGGATGTCTTGGGGTAAGTTACTTGGATCAGGTCCATGACCCTACCCTAGGTACATAACCCCATCAAGGGGTCCCCTTCTTCTTCTTCCTTGACCTCCTCCCTAGATGGGAGAAGGTTTTCCCTCTGGTTCTTGGCTCCCATGGCGTGGGAGGGGCGAGAGCCCCTCAGAGATTAGAGCTATCTCTCTGTTTCTGCGTTCTCTGATTCTGCCCCTTCACCGTTTCCTTTATAACTGGAGATCTGTAACTCCAATTGGGGTGAATCTTTCGCCCAGATTTTTCTCATAAAATTAGCTTTCTTGCAGCAAAAGAAGAGCATCAACCGCCTGACAGGTGGCCCACGAGAGTGCCAGGCGCACCCAGGGGGGTGGGCACGCCCCCCTGTCTTGTGGCCACCTTGGACACCGTTTCACGTTGATTCTTCCTCCGGAAAATCCCAAATATCCCAAAAATAATTCTCCATCCGTTTTTATCCCATTTGGATTCCTTTTGATATTGGGTTTCTGCGAAACATAAAACATGCAACAAAGAGGAACTGGCACTGGGCACTCGATCAATATGTTAGTCCCAAAAATAGTATAAAAAGTTGCCAAAAGTACCTGAAAGTTGAAGAATATTGGCATGGAACAATCAAAAATTATAGATACGACAGAGACGTATCAGATATCCACAAGGAAGCCATAAATATATCTATAAGATATTTGCTTGAAAGCATAGCACATGGCTACATATGGTCTTATTTTATATAAATTAATTCCTACCACACAACCATCAAAGACATCACAACTAGCAACATGAGATCATCGTTGAGATGCTTTGAGAAAGGAAACAAGTATCACAAGATGGAATGAAAATCATGCTAAGATGCAACCTACACAAGGTTGAATGCAAGAAAAGAATGCATGAATAGATACTTGTTACTGAGATATCATTGGAAGGATGTAGAAGGAACCAATTGAAGGTAGTAGATAGTAGTTTATTGAGCATCCTAGCTTGACTCTAATAAGCACATGGTGACACCACCTTCCTTGTGAGTGAGCCGAGCATTCAATGCATCTCCAATTGTTCCTAGAACAACAACACAAACAAAATGGTACCCAAACTCATTGGGACCAAGGAGTTAGAGAACCAACAATACATAGGACAAACTCCACATAAATATGTGCATGAACATATGAAACTGAATTTCATGCACATCTCATCCAATTTGAGACTTGGTGGAGTTTCCCTATATATTGGGTCAAAGTAAGAAAGCATGCCAAAGAAACTACATGAAGTTAATATGCATGATAAAGACTTTCAAGAACCGGAACCAATTGACAAAGGAATACCACGAGAAGAAAAGATACCAAATGAATAAATTATCACTTGGAGGATAACACTTGAAAGATACATCAAGGAATGATATATCCATTGATACACGCAAAAAGAGAGATATCGAACTCCCAAAAGAGAGGATGGTTCCAAATAAACCAAGCCGTCTACTAAGTTTCATGATGGCACAAGTACCAAAAAGAAACGGCTTGCCTTCCACCAAAACACACTTGATAAGGATCACAAGATGAGAGTTTTATAGAAAATAGGATAGCTCCCCCAAGAGTAGTGCATTATAGAGAATTTGCATTTGAATACAAAAATGCACAAGTTGGGATCAACACTATTACTATATCTAGAAAACACTAGACAAGATCAAGAAATTAACAAGATCCACAAGTGGTATGGAAGACAAAGTAGTTGACACAATCCTTGGCAAGATATAAGGCAAATAAAAGCAAAATCTAATGTAAAGATGATCGATAATTTCTACTACACATAAGTGAGTACCAATTGTCAAAAGACAAGAAGTATTTTGAAATAATCCCCGGTGGTAGATAGCAAGGATATCTAACATCATTTCACACCAAACACAAGCAAATTACAAATTGTAGATCTAACATGCCACCTAGGAACAAGATAATTTATAGTATCAATTCTAGGTGATAATATCTCAAATGTACACATTTTCTAGGCTTGTAATTTGCACATATCACATTACTCCCCCATAATGTGATACCAAAGAAAACTTCACAAGAGGCAATAAGAATCCAACAAGAGATAATTAATGGACTATTTAGAATTTGAATTTCTCATGAGAAGACATACCACATAGCGACTAGATAATCTTGTAATATCAATACTAGATGGTATTCCTCATGTACACACACTTATAGGATTGTGAGGTGCACAAGGCACATCACTCCCCCACAATGGGATATTCCATTAATCTCTCACACGAGCCAACTAAGATACAAACATGAGGCATAAAGGCTCAACGCACGACACACACATACATGATGTGCAAACCAACATACACATACTTGATTTATCAAGATAAGCAAATTGGCGGCACAACATATACAAACACATGCAAGGAACAAAACCAAAACATGCAAGGGGGCAAGTAACTTTCAATGTAAACAATTTAAGCACGAGTTACCACAAGGAGGAACATAGGATATAAGATAGAAACTTGATAATCTGAATGACTTGGCTTGAGACAATAAGAATGATGAAGTCCCCTTAATTCTTCATAATCTAGCCAAGTCCCCAATGGCCTCCAAAGACACCTATTGACCAAGTTTGAGCTTGTTGGTCCCCAACCATGTTGGGTCCTAAGAGGTTAGTCACAATAGGCTTGGCAACCCAAATGGTTCTTTGCTTCAAACCACTTTGAGTACCAACAAACTTGGAAAACACATTACCAACCTTATCCTTCCCAAGAGAATAGATATCATCAATAATAGTTGGGTTGGATAAGTTACCACTAGTGCATGAAGAAGCGAGGTGACCTTTCTCACGACATAGGTAGCAACGTCTACTCTTCATTTTCTTCTCACTTGATTTATCAACTTGAGAAGCATTAGCTTGAGTTTTCTTCAGAAGAGCCTTTCTTCAACTTGAGCTTGAGCACGAGAATGAACTTGTGACCGCTTCCCTTGTTGCTTGTCACTAATGGCCTTCTTCTTCAATGGGCAAGATCTAACATGATGCCCTTCAATCTTGCACTTGAAGCAAATAATCTTGGCCGAATTCTTGACTTGTTTTTGGCCCTTCTTCTTGTTCATCTTGGACTTCTTCTTCTTATTCGAGTTGAATCCAAGTCCACCTTTGTCATTGGGAGATTTTTGCACACTCAAGATATTGTTGAGTGTGGATTTCCCTTCATGACTCTTTTCCAAGTCTTTCTTCAAAGAGGTGACTTGGGCCTTGAGCTCTTTGATTTCCTCTACATGGTTAGTCTCATCACAAGTACTAGAGGAAGTATAAGCTTCATCGTTAGAGAAATAAGGCAAGGAAAGCAATTCATCACAAGATGAACCAACATTGTGAGTAGATGAATTACAAGGACTAGCACATGGCAATATAGCATTTTGACTTGAAGTAGTGCTAGTATCCACGTGAGGCTCACTAGATGTTACCTTAGCAATCATGGCCTCATGAGCTATCTTTAGCACATTTTGGGATACTAGAAGATCATCATGAGAGCTTGAGAGCTTTTCATGGCTTTCTTCCAATTTCCCATAATTGCTAGATAGCAACTCAAGTTGAGCCCGTAGCTCAACATTCTCCTACAAAATGGATGCTTCACAAGTAATAGAGTTAGTAGCACAAGCATCATCATTAACAACAACAGGAGACGATAACTTGTCAAGCTCTTCTAAATAAGAAGCTTCAAGTTGAGAATTACATGGGGATCATTGAGGGAGTCCTAGATAAGGGGGTATCCGGACAGCCGGACTATATACTTTGGCCGGACTGTTGGACTATGAAGATACAAGATTGAAGACTTCGTCCCATGTCCGGATGGGACTCTCCTTTGCGTGGAAGGCAAGCTTGGCGATCCGGATGATAGATCTCCTTCTCTGTAACCGACTCTGTGCAACCCTAGCCCCCTCCGATGTCTATATAAACCGGAGGGTTTAGTCCGTAGGACAAGGACAATCATAATCATAGGCTAGCTTCTAGGGTTTAGCCTCTACGATCTCGTGGTAGATCAACTCTTGTAATACTCATATCATCAAGATCAATCAAACAGGAAGTAGGGTATTACCTCCATCGAGAGGGCCCGAACCTGGGTAAACATCGTGTCCCCAGTCTCTTGTTACCATTAGCCTTAGACGCACAGTTCGGGACCCCCTGCCCGAGATCTGCCGGTTTTGACACCGACATTGGTGCTTTCATTGAGAGTTCCTCTGTGTTGTCGTTGTAAGGCTCGATGGCTTCTCCAACCTTCAACAACGTCGTCCGGGGTGAGACTTTCCTCCCCGGATAGATCTTCGTGTTCAGCGGCTTCGCACTGCGGGCCAACTCGCTTGGCCATCTGGAGTAGATCGACAGCTACGCCCCTGGCCATGATCAGGTTAGGTTCGGGAACCTAAAATACACTGCCGACATCCGCGGAGACTTGATCTTCGACGGATTCGAGCCCATGTCAGGAGCGCCGAACAATCACCACGCGCATGACTTAGATCTGCCGTTGGACAGTATTCGGGATATCGCGCCTACTATAGCTCCGGGCTTCGATCCAGAGCAGATCGTGCCATCCAAGGACGGGTGGATGGACCCCGCCACGGAGGTCGCACACCTATCAGCGTTGGAGCCAAACACAGACTCCGCTCCTAAAGAAATCTGTGTCTCTGGACCCCCAGACTTGTCTTCGGTCATAGGTTTCGGACCGCGTGCATCCATGCCCATCGAATCTGATTGGGCTCCAATCATGGAGTTCACCGCCGCGGATATCTTTTAGCATTCGCCCTTCGGAGACGTGCTAAATTCATTGAGGTCTCTCTCTCTCTCTATCAGGAGATTCCTGGCCGAACTATGTTCGGCTCGAGTGGGAAGCAGGCGATGAAGAAATTTGTTACCCACCCACCACCCACTTCATAGCCACGGTCGATGACTTGACCGACGTGCTCGACTTCGAATCCGAAGACATCGACGGTATAGACGACGATGCGGGAGAAGAACAGGAACCATCGCCCACAGGGCGCTGGACTGCCACCTCTTCATATGATATATATATATATGGTGGACACCCCCAAGGACAACAATGGCGATGAGGCAACAGAAGATAACCCCTCAGGGAGGAAATCAAAGCATGGGCGTCATCAGCACCGCTCTAAGCCCCGCCACAACAATATCGGCATAGGAGATGAAAACAATCCGGATGCTGCCGAAGATGAATACAACCCTGATCAGCCTGCCTTTGAACAGGCCGAACAGGAGCACGGGCTGGTCAGCCCAGAGGAATAGGCAATGGACGGATACACGGAGGATGACAACTACATGCCTCCCTCCGAAGACGAGGTGAGCCTCGGTGACGATGAATTCGGCGTACCTGAGGATCCCATAGAGCAGGAGCACTTTAAACGCCGGCTTATAGCCACTGCAAGAAGCCTGAAAAAGAAGCAGCAACAGCTCCAAGCTGATCAAGATCTGCTCGCAGACAGATGACCAAGGTCCTGGCGGCCAAGGAATACGGACTCGAGCCCCCCACCAACGGTTACCCAAAGCACAAGTTGCTACCTCACCTAGAGGAGGAGGCCGTAGAGCCTACGCTACCAGCACAAGATGAGGCTGACCGGCCACCTCGTGGCCGGGATAAAACGGCATATCAGGCCGGATACTAGCCCGCACCCCGACGCCAGTTCACTACGGCTCGGGGCAACATGCAGGACCTGCAAGACATATTGGAAAACAACGCAGGACAACCAAGATCGATCTACGGATCACGGGGGCACGCCATAGCACATGACGATGATCGTCATGCCAAATATAATAATAATAAGTCCGGCCGGGCTGAAACCGACCAGACTTCATGCCATCACGAGGGCGCGCCACACACCCCCTCTGCTTCACTGATGAAGTAATGGATCATGAATTCCCAGAAGGGTTTAAACCCGTAAACATCGAATCATACGATGGTACAACAGACCCCGCGGTATGGATCGAAGATTTCCTTCTCCACATCCACATGGCTCACGGTGATGATCTACATGCCATCAAGTATCTTCCCCTTAAGCTTAAAGGACCAGCCAGACATTGGCTGAATAGCCTGCGGGCGAACTCCATAGGCAGTTGGGAAAATCTTGAGGACGCTTTCCTCGACAACTTCCAAGGCACTTACGTGCGACCACCGGATGCTGATGACTTAAGTCACATTACCCAACAGCCCGGAGAGTCAGCCAGGAAATTCTGGACTCGGTTCCTAACTAAAAAGAACCAAATTGTCGACTGTCCGGACGCCGAGGCCCTAGCGGCCTTTAAGCATAATATCCGCGACGAGTGGCTTGCCCGACACCTCGGTCAAGAAAAACCGAAGTCCATGGCGACCCTCACGACACTCATGACCCGCTTTTGCGCGGGCGAGGAAAGCTGGCTGGCTCGTAGTAGCACAACGCCAAGAAACTCCGGCACTTCAGATGTCCGCGACAATAACAGAAAGCCACGGCGCAATAGACATAAGCGTTGGAATAATGGTGATAACGCCGAAGACACGGCAGTCAATGACGGATTTGGCAACTCAAAATCCGGTCAACGGAAAAAGCCATTCAAAAGAAACAATCCGAGATCGTCCAGTCTTGACCGCATACTCGACCGCTCGTGCTAGATTCATGGCACCCCCGACAAACCAGCCAATCACACTAACAGAGATTGTTGGGTGTTCAAACAGGCCGGCAAGTTGAATGTCGAAAACAAGGACAAGGGGCTGCACAACGATGATGACGAGGAGCCCCGGTGTCCGAACACTGGGGGACAGAAGAAATCCCACCCCCCAGGTGAAAACGGTGAACATGATCTATGCCACCCACATTCCCAAGCGGGAACAAAAGCGTGCACTGCGGGACGTCTATGCGATGGAGCCCGTCGCCCCAAAGTTCAACCCATGGTCATCCTGCCCGATCACATTCAATCGTAGGGACCATCCTACCAGCATCCGTCACGGCAGTTCAGCCGCATTGGTCCTTGACCCAATCATCGACGGATTCCACCTCACGCGAGTCCTTATGGGCGGTGGCAGCAGCTTGAACCTGCTTTATCAGGATACAGTGCGCAAAATGGGCATCGATCCATCACAGATCAAACCCACCAAAACCACCTTCAAGGGTGTAACTCCAGGGGTAGAGGCCCGTTGTACGGGCTCAATAACACTGGAAGTGGTCTTGGATCTCCGGATAACTTCCGAAGCGAGGAGTTAATCTTCGATGTCGTCCCTTTCCATAGTGGATATCATACACTACTTGGACGAACCGTGTTTGCTCGATTCAACGCGGTGCCTCACTATGCATACCTTAAGCTCAAGATGCCAGGACCTCGCGGGGTTATAATAGTCAATGGAAACACAGATCGCTCCCTCCGTACAGAAGAGCACACTGCGGCCCTCGCTGCAGAAGTACAAAGCAGCCTCCTTCGACAAACAACCAATTTGGCAATGACAACCCCGAACACCGTCAAGCGAGTCCGGAGCACCCTGCAGCGGGATCATCAGGCATGCCAAGAGCTTGATTATGAATCCGGCCTCCGCCCCAGCCCCATTCAGGCGGCATTCGTGCCACGCGTACATAATTACGCACTTAAAATACCATGGGCATGGGTGGAGGCGAGATGACTCTATGGCCTACAGTGCGGATCAGCCGCCACGAGGCCCACATACCCCTTTTCTTCCTTTCTTTCAGGATCCCACGTTCGGGTAGCCCCTTCAGAGAGCCGGATCATCAGACTCACCACAGGAGGGAACACCAAGGAGGCAAGAGGCTTTGCACACAAGGGAATACCCAGGTGGTCTCTGTTAATGATCGTTATACCCGTTTTATATACATGCATGCAGCCTGCCCTTGGATAGGACATGTCAAATAGTCCTATTGGTTTTCGCTTAATGCATTACTTGTACACATACGCCTGGACGTATTTTCCAGATAACAATGGGAAATAGTATACAGCGTCAGCTTCTTACTACTATCTTCATATTTTCCCTTGAATATTTATTTAATATTGCACCCGTACACTTTGGTACGATCAGTTTGCCAGGGGCTTTTTTGTTTTGAGCCCCATAACATGGCAAGAAAAGTCCAAACACTTTCGACAGTGCGGCACCCCGAACTTATAGCATTATATGCATCAACTCTGAATCATGTCTTGGGTCAATAGTTGGGTTAGCCCAGCTCCCTTGTTTTGGTACCTTACGTTCCGTTACATCGGCTAAGGTAGCGCAGGGAGAACTATTGTGTCCCGGTTCTTCCGAACGAGCACCTTAGTAGAGAAAGCCAAAAACTGACCGTCATGATGCGGCGAGAGCTGGTCGCTGTTTGAGACGTACTAAATCCTTAACCATTTTTTCCGCTTAAGGCGAGGAATCGGCCTTGTCCGATTTAGGCATGCATAGCGTCCCAGTTCGGCCTTCCGAATTCTAGGGGCTTCGCCGAAATTTAAAATTATAGACTTCTATGGCCAAGTGAGAGTTATAAAGCCGCATAGTTCGATTGCCTTGTTCGCTGCGCTAAACACCTCCTTAATGGACCAAATTTTTTGATAAAGAGTGTTTGGGTTTTCCACGAACACCCCAGTACCAGTTACATGGGGGCGGAAGCCGACGACTAGCCTACTTTCAGAATTTTATGAACGGCCACATAGAAGGTAATATTTTAAATCAACAAAGCGGTATTTAGCGCAAACCAACTCGTTTTCATATTACAAAAAAACGACATGAGTACATTCACTCAAAGATTATGTTTACAAGGCGAGCGCTTTCATAACGCCATCATAATATTTTTTGGGGTAGCGATACTCCTTACCCTCCGCGGGTCCATCCTTCACGATCTTCTCAGCATCCAGCTTGGCCAAATGCATCTTCGCGCGGGCAAAGGCCCGGCGGGCACCCTCAATACAAACGGACTGCTTAATAACTTCAAGCCATGGACAGGCATGCACCATCCGCTTTATAAGGCCAAAGTAACTATCGGGCACGGGCTCGCCAGGCCACATCCGGACTATGAGGTCCTTCATGGCCAGTTCGGCCGCCTTGTGGAGTTTGACCAATTGCTTCAGTTGGTCGCTTAGAGGCATTGGGTGTTTGGCTCCAGTATATTGGGACTAGAACAGCTTCTCCGTTGAGCTCCCCTCTTCAGCACGATAGAACTCCGTGGCATCCGAAATGCTGCGTGGCAAATCTGCGAACGCCCCTGGAGAGCTCCGAGTTTGTGTAAGCAAAAGAAATATCTCCTCCACATTCTTGCTTTGCATAAAGAATGCCTTACCCTCCGCTATCTTTTTGGCCGCCTGGATTTCCTGGAGGGCCTTTTGGGCTTCGGCCTTGGCGTCTGTCGGACTCTGGAGGGCCTTCGCAAGCTCATACTCCTGCTCTTGAAGTCATGCTCCAAGGACTCGAACTTCTTGCCGAGCTCCTGGAGCTCTTGCTGCACCTCTCCCACCCGAGCATCTTGCTTTTCACGCTCGGTGCGCTCCGTGGCCGCCTTGGCTTCGGCCTCGGACAGCGCTTTCTTTAGGGATGCCACTTCGGTCGTGGCCCCTGTTAAAAATCATGATGCTTTTTGTTAGCATCACCTATTTTTCTCCTCTACATGACACACGGATGGGGTATCATTTACCTTTGTTATCATCAAGCTGCCTCCTCACGAGGCCGAGCTCTTCTTCGGCCTGCCCCAGGTCCCGCCTGAGTCCGGCGACCTCAGCTGTGCGCGCAACGGCGGTCAGTAGCAATGCCTATTTGTTAACATAGACAAGTAATATCAGATTCCTATGGTTTTTAGTTGACCCTCCGTTTGGCTTTTCTTTACGAACACCAAACAGAGTATCACGGGCTACTGTCTATTGGGTGATATTTTCTCACACTTTTTCATTACTTACCTCAAAGCCTGTTAGTAGGCTGGTGCAGGCTTCGGTCAATCCGATCTTGGCGAACTGAACCTTCTCAATCACCGCACTCATAAGAGTACTGTGCTCATCATCAAGGGAAGCGCCTCGAAGCACTTCCAACAAATTACCCGATGCCTCCGGCTGGGCGGAGGTCATCGGCACAGCCGGCTCACCCTCCTTCGCGAGGGGCTGCCTACTAAATCCGGAGCATTTGGAGGCTCCAGCGCAGTAACTGGCAGGGAGCCAGACTTGTTGTGGCTCCCGTCAGCATAATCCATGGGGGTCTTACCCCCCATGTGCCCGGCATCCGGGATTTTTCCATGGGGCGTCTCCGGAACCGTCGCCCCCTGCTCTGGTATCCTTTGGGACAACACCTCGGTGTCATCCGCAGGTCATGGGGAGGTGGCCGTCGGGAGTGAATTCATCTCCGACTCGCTCAGAGACCCCTCCGAAGAAGATACCCCTAGATTGGACCCGGCCGGATTGCATATACGTGTTCGGCGTTATTACAAACTATGAAGTCAAAGTCGCGTGAAAAGTATTATAGAGTGCGGATACTTACGACCTCGCCCGGGGCTTGCCCCTGGGCAGCCACTCCTCCTCGCTGTAGGTGGCGGTAGTGGAGTGATCCGGAAGGGACGTCTTTCCCTTCTTCGGTGTCCCAACCTCCCCGACGGGGAGGCCTTCCTTTTCTTCTCCTCCCCAGTGTGGGGAGGGGGGCATTTCCTCATGTTTCCCCATGTCTCCATGGGGGGAATCTGCCTCGTCATCCTCGGATGACGAGTCTATCACGGCCCTGCGCCGGAGACCTTTTCGGGTTCCCATGGCCGCCTTCTTGGACCCATCGGCCCCCTCGGTTTGTGCGGCCTTTCTCTTTCTCTCCTCCCCTTCATGGGAGGAGTGCGCCTCATCATCTTTCGATGAGGCGTCTGATGCAACCTTGCGCCAGAGGCCCTTCCTGGTCCCCGTGGCCTTCTTTTTGGCCTTCTTATCCGGCACCTTATAAGGCGCCGGAACCAGCATCTCCGTCAGGAGTGCGGTCGCTGGGTCTTCAGGCAGCGGAGCCGGACAATTGATCCACTCCGCCGTCTTCATGTAATCCTGTTTTGTCAGTATGGTGACTTAAGAATCCTCCCACGAATATACTAGGAAAGGTAGATCTTGTGATAATTAGAGGACTTACCGGATTGGTGAGGCGCTTAGCGCTAATACCGCGGTCCTTGGAAATGGGAGGAGGAACTTCGCCAGTCTTGAACAGCACCTTCCAGACGTCCTTATGCGTCGTGTCGAAGAGCTCATGTAGCATATGGTGTTCGGCCGGATCGAACTCCCACATATTGAATGCATGTCTTTGACACGGGAGAATCCGGCGGACGAGCATAACCTGGACCACGTTGAAAAGCTTGATCTCCTTGTCCCTCATACTTTTAATACAGGACTCGAGTCCGGTCAGCTCCACAGGTTCGCCCCAGGCCAGGCCCTTCTTTTCCCAAGAGGTGAGCCACATGGGGATGCCAGATCGGAACTTGGGGGCCGTCACCCAGTTGGCATCGCGCGGCTCGGTGATGTAGAACCACCCTGATTGCCACCCTTTCACGGTCTCCACAAAGGAGCCGTCAAGCCATGTAACGTTGGGCATTCTGCCCACCATGGCACCTCCGAACTCCTCTTGTTGGCCGCTCACGATCTTCGGCTTCATGCAGAAGGTTTGCAGCCACAGGCCGAAGTGGGGCTTGATGCGGAGGAAGGCCTCGCACACGATGATGAACGCCGAGATGTTGAGGATGAAATTTGGGGCTAGATCGTGAAAATCTAGCCCGTAGTAATGCATGAGCCCGCGGACGAATGGGTGAAGTGGAAATCCTAGTCCGCGGACAAAATGAGGGATAAATACTACTCTCTCCCGAGACTTTGGGGTGGGGGTGATCTGTCCCTCCGCCGGAAGCCTGTGCGTGATGTTTGCGGCCAGGTATCCGACCGCCCGAAGCTTGGTAATGTCCTCCTCTGTGATAGAGGAGGCCATACACTTGCCTCCCGCTCTGGACATGCTACGGTCCTACGGAGAAGGTGAGAACTTGGGCACTCGGGCTCGAGAATGTGAGAACGGATGAGCAAAGGAAGAAGAAGGCGAGGGTGAAAACGGGAGATCCTTATCCCTTTATAAAGGCAGTAAAAAATGTGCTCCTCCCCACTTGCCTCTCGAAAACATTCATTTTCCAAGTGCCACGATTGATGGCGCGGTGGGGTTACCCATGCCCGTATTGATGAGGATCCCGCGATAAGGGGACACGATCTATGCTTTGACAAGATGTGCCAAAGAAACCGCCTCGCGATGTGTGCGGGAGCTGGTTGTGAAAAATGGTTCGAATAATGACCGGATCATGGCGTGCTGTGAAGAGTTGTCAGCAGTTTAGATTTGTGAAATATTATTCTCTCTATGGTGGTATGTGGAATTTTTTCTTGCAGAGCCGGACACAATTTAAGTGTTTGAAGATTACTTTGAAGTATTCGGAGATGGAACCCGCCTTGCAATGCCGAAGACAATCTGCATGCCGGACTCGTCATCATTGAAGCCTGGTTCAGGGGATACTGAGGGAGTCCTGGATAAGGGGGTATCCGGACAGCCGGACTGTATTCTTTGGCCGGACTGTTGGACTATGAAGATACAAGATTGAAGACTTCGTCCCGTGTCCGGATGGGACTCTCCTTCGTGTGGAAGGCAAGCTTGGCGATACGGATGATAGATCTCCTTCTCTGTAACTAACTCTGTGTAACCCTAGCCCCCTCCAGTGTCTATATAAACCGGAGGGTTTAGTCCGTAGGACAAGGACAATCATAATCATAGGCAAGCTTCTAGGGTTTAGCCTCTACGATCTCGTGGTAGATCAACTCTTGTAATACTCATATCATCAAGATCAATTAAGCAGGAAGTAGGGTATTACCTCCATCGAGAGGGCCCGAACCTGGGTAAACATCGTGTCCCCAGTCTCCTGTTACCGTTAGCCTTAGACGCACAGTTCAGGACCCCCTACCCGAGATCCGCCGGTTTTGACACCGACAATCATAACACCTCATTTTTCCATAATGCGGCAACAGTGAGAAAGAAAAGAAATCAAATTAAAAAATTGTTGGGGGACAATGGAATCTGGGTGCAAGGTACTGAGATGAAGGACTATATTAGAGGGTATTTTTCAAATTTGTTCACATCATAAGTCTCTCAACCAGATCCGGTGGTGCTCTCTCGTGTCAAAAGGAAGGTGACAGATGAGATTAATAGCATCCTGATGGAACCATATACAGAAGAGGAGGTGAGAAAATATTTATTCGATATTGGTGATTTAAAAGCGCCGGGTCCAGATGGTCTTCATGCTATTTTTTACAAAATATTCTGTGCTATGTTGGGAGAAGATCTAACAAAAGAGGTCCTCCATGCGGTGAATAATTGTTCAGTACCGGCACGATGGAATGATATTGCAATTGTTATGATCCCAAAAGTTCACTCTCCGGAGAAGGTTACTGAATTTAGACTTATTAGTTTATGCAATGTGGTATATATGGTTATCTCAAAAATGATTGCAGTGCGCTTGAAAACAATTCTATCATATATAATCAGCCCAACTCAAAGTGCCTTTGTTCCTGGGAGAATGATCACTGGTAATATTCTAGTAGCATATGAATGTTTCCATACAATAAAAAATAAAAGAGCAGGTAAGGAAGGTTTATGTGCCATCAAACTGGATATGCACAAAGCCTATGATAGAGTGGAATGGTCTTTTTTAAAAGCTATTTTGTTAAAGCTGGGTTTTAAGGATAATTGGGTAAATTTGATTATGCAATGTGTGTCTTCTGTGGAGTATAGGGTTCGCTTTAATGATGAAGAGACTGACAGTTTCAAACCCACTAGAGGCCTACGACAGGGGGACCCTCTCTCCCCCTATTTGTTCTTGCTATGTATGGAGGGCTTAATCGCCCTATTAGATAAGGCGGAGGAGATAGGGAATATCACAGGCATAAAAGTTAGTAGAGACGCCCTAGCAGTCTCTAATCTTCTTTTTGCGGATGATTCTTTGATCCTCGTGCAAGAAAATGCTATGAATGTAGAGGCTTTGAAAGCAATTCTAGATTCTTACTATGTCGCCTCGGGTCAAAGGGTGAGTGTCGACAAATCCAACATATTTTTTAGCCCAAATACAGTAGTGGAAGACAGAGTACAAATTTGTACTATCTTGAATATTATAACCGAGGCACTAAATGATAAATATTTGGGACTACCTGCTAATGTGGGCATGGACAAAAGCGACTGCTTTCAGTTTTTAATAGATCATATTATTATGAAGATTAGTGGGTGGAAGGAAAAGTTGCTATCTGTAGGGAAAGGACATTTTGCTTAAATCTGTCGTTCAAGCTATCCCAACATATGCTATGTCCGTCTTTAAAATTCCTAATTTTTTTGCAAAGGAATGATTGACGCTATGTTGCATTTCTAGTGGGGTGACGAGGACAACCAGAAAAAGATGCACTGGATGGCATGGTGGAAGATGTGTGTTCCAAAAGACCAAGGAGGAATGGTATTCAGGGATATACACTGTTTTAATCTGGCCTTGTTAGCCAAACAAGCCCGGTGTCTCCTGGATAGTCCTGAATCATTATGCGCCACAATATTAAGAGCCAAATATTTCCCCGATGGTGATTTCATGAATACAAGTTTGAAGAAGGGTTCCTCTTTTACTTGGCAAAGTATTATGGCGGGAGTGGAATCTCTCAGGAATGGCTATATATGGAGGGTTGGTAATGGATAAAATATTGATATATGGAGAGATGCATGGATCCCTAATTGTGCGAATAGGAGAATCATTACACCTAGAAGAGGGAATATCCTGACAAAAGTTTCAAACCTTATTGATCCGGTGATGAATTGTTGGGATGAGGAGTTGGTGAGACAACTCTGTGGACAGTTGATGCTCAAAGAGTCCTGGAAATTCCTCTACCAATGAATAATATGTAGGATTTTATTGCTTGGAGCTACACAAAGAACGACCTATTCAATGTACGATCAGCTTATTTGGAAGAATGGTATAAACAACATGGGAGAAAATTGGAGTATGCAAATGGCATGGGTAGAAGTAAGGCCAACCCTATTTGGGGAAAGATATGGAAATTAGCTTGTCCGGAAAAAGTCAAGATTTTTGTATGGCGTACACTTCACGAGACTTTACCATGTCGTGTGACGCTCGCGAGTAGACATATAAAAACTTCGCCCATCTGCTCAGCATGTCTGAATGGACCAGAGGATACTAAACATGTGTTGTTTTGTGCCAGAAGGCAAAAGAAGTGTGGGGAAACTTGGGACTGTATGAAGTGGTTAAAAAAGTCTGTGGGGTGGATCATGCAGGAGAAGCGGTCTTGGAAGTATTACTTCTTATGCCTGAACATGAATAGGCTTTTTTTAGGTTCCCAGAATACATGAGAGCTGATAGCAATTACTGCGTGGTACTTATGGTGGAATAGACATTAGTTTATTCATGAGGGGAAGGTACAAGAGGCGTCAAAAACCTCAATGGGGATTCGGGCTATAGCATCAAGTTATGTAAAGGCCTATTCACCAAAGGCAAAAAGGAAGAGTGAAGGATGGAGCAAACCTCCCATTGATTTTGTTAAATTGAATGTGAATGCTTCTTTTGACCATGACCAACTAAGGGGCAGAACGGGGGATGTTATTAGGGATGATAGAGGAAACTTCATTATAGGTGGAAACGACAAGATCAAGAGTTGTCTGGATGCTCTGACACCGGAAGCACTGGCACTTAGGTTTGGTTTATATCTGGCTCATAAGCCAAGGTGCAATCGCATTATTATTAATTCTGACAATATGGAAGTAATTGACACGATGAAGAACGGAGGTCATCCGCAGGACCGGATTTTTGAGGATTTTTTTCTAGCTTGTGACTTTCCGATTAATAGGTTTGAGAACTGTAATAGAGAAGCGAACAAAGTAGCCCATGAGCTCACTAGATTAGCTAAATGTTCCATGACTAGCGACTAGATTAAGGAGCCCATGGGAAATAGTGTACCTCTTTTGACAGATGATGTAACTATTATCTCCAATTAATAAAGTCGATGTTTTTAAAAGAAGCTTCAAGTTGAGCATGAGACTCGTTGAGTTTGATGAGCTCACCCTTGATGACCCTTGAGCCATTTTCGAGGTGCTCAAAATCCTCAAGGAGTTTAGCATCAGCAACTTCAAGCTTAGCATTTTTAGTTTTGAAATCATTGGCCACCTCAAGTGCTCTATCATGAGATTCCTTGGTAGTTTGTTCAAGTTCAAGAGCTTGAGAGAGGTCTGTGATCTCATTAGCATAATCACGCTCATGACCTTCCATTTTATCAATGGTGACTTCATGCTCCTCGAGATGAGATTCCAACTCCTCAATGTATTTCTTACCCTTAATGGCAATAGACATGATTTCCATGAAGTTGGAACGAACAATTTTATTATTATGAAGAGCTTTAAAATTCATTTCTCCCTTAATTTTTAAGGAAGCAACATTATCATTCTCTTCATCCTCATCCTCATCATCATTAGCATTAACATCATCATCAAGAGACATATTGGGGTTCAAAGTAGGAGATACCATTGAAGCCTTAGCCATAAGGCAAAAAGTAATAGATGATGATGTAGGATCCCTTGAAGCACCATTTAAGACCACATCTTGTTCCATGGAGTGTTGAGTTTCCTCTACATTGTTAGTAAAACAACTCGAGGAAATACATGCATTTTTATCATGGCAACAAGATATAACAAGCATATCATCATGAGTAGTCAATCAATTTCTAAATGATATGCACGGACTCTCAACACAAGCATGTGAAACATTTGGGGTGCTCAAAGTGCTAAGGTCCAAAGATGAAGCATTGCAATAATAAAGTGATGAAGGATAATCAACAATAAGCCCACTATGATCATTGCAATGAACGCCACTACTCACCGTGTCATTACCTTGTGGCAAACCACATGTTGGTGAAGTAGAAGAAGTTGAGAACACTATATGACCGAAGGTGGAGGGAGGAAAATTATCCTTGCAAATCTTGGACACACCATATTTATCTTTAAGCTTTGTCCACAACTCATGAGCATCCCGAAACGGCATGAGTTGAAATATAACTACATTGCTCAAAGCATCAAAAAGCACATTAGAAGCTTGAGCATTGAGATAAGAGTTTTTCTCATCCTCAATAGATAATCTTTGAGGATCCTTCGGAGGAGAAAAACCCATATCTACAATTCGCTCTAAACACAGGTCAATGGCCCGAAGATGATTAAGCATGTGAATAACCCAAACATCAAACTTTGTGCCATCAAAACTAAGAGTGTCAGAGAATCCTAATACCCTAGTCGACATCTTTATTCTCTAGGCGGTTAAGCCTATCAAAGAGAGACGAGGCTCTGATACCAATTGAAAGATCGAGGATGTTCCCTAGAGGGGGAGGTTAATAGGCTCTTTAAAATAATTATAGTTTAGCCTTGAACAAATGTGGAATAAACCTAGCGGTTAATTTGTCAAGCACAAAACCTACAAAAACTAGGTTAACCTATGTGCATCAACAACTTATTCTAAGCAAGATAAACAACTAATTGATAGCAAGATATATGACAAGAAACAATATAGCCATCACAAAGTAAAGTGCATAAGTAAAGGGCTCGGGTAAGAGATAGCCGAGGCACGCAGAGACGATGATGTATCCCGAATTTCACACCCTTGCGGATGCTAATCTCTGTTTGGAGTGGTGTGGAGTCACAATACTCCTCACGCCCTCGCACAATGCAAGATGCTGTGATTTCACTAAGGTACCCTTGAGGGCGGTTACTGAACCCGTACAAATGGCAACCCTTGGGGGCGGTCACCGAACCCGTACACTTTGGTAGCCCTTGGGGGCGGTCATCAGAACCCGTCAAATTGCTCGGGGTGATGTCCACAACCTAATTGGAGACCCTGACGCTTGCCCGGAGCTTTACACCACAATGATTGAGCTCCGAACACCACCAACCATCTAGGGCGCCCAAGCACCCAAGAGGAACAAGCTCACGGGTACCAAGCACCCAAGAGCAATAAGCTTCTCAACTTGTAACTTCCACATATCACCATGGAGAACTCAAACCGATGCACCAAATGCAATGGCAAGGGCACACGGAGTGCCCAAGTCCTTCTCTCCCAAATCCCACCAAAGCAACTAATGCTAGGGAGAAAAGTGAGAGGAAGACCAAGAAGAAGAACACCAAGAACTCCAAGATCTAGATCCAAGGGGTTCCCCTCACATAGAGGAGAAAGTGATAGGTGGAAATGTGGATTTAGAACTCCTCTCTCTCTTTTCCCCAAAAACAAGCAAGAATCCATGGAGGGATTGAGAGATAGCAAGCTCGAAGAAGGTCAACAATGGGGGAAGAACACGAGCTCAAAGGATAAGGTTCATTGGGGAAGAAGACCCCCTTTTATAGGTGGGGGAAAATCCAATTGTTATGCTCACAGCCAGCACAAAGCGGTACTACCGCTAGGGCGGTGGAAGCCCTTTGAAAAACAACATCGAAGAGGCAAAAGGCCAGTAGAACCGCCGGAGCGGTACTACCGCTCGTCCTCACGGTACTACCGCTCATCCTCACGGTACTATCGCTAGGGGTAGCGGTACTACTGCTTGCGAGTGGTACTAAAAAAATACATCTGTGCCTACCACCGCTGGACTTAATACGAGATTTTGGTCCGGAACGGAAGTAGCCATGGTAGTACCGCTGCAACCTTTTAAGGACACCAAAACTGCCACAACTTTTGCAAACAGACTCCGAATTCAACGAAACCAAGTTTGTTGGAAAGATAACGACATGGGCTAACACAATCTTGATAGAAATAACAATAATAAGCAAAAGAGAAAAGTCTCATAAGAAAATGGTGAGAATCCTTTCTTGAATAATACCGGTAAAACCTCCAACACCGAAAATGCAACAGAGGAAGCATATTGAATCCGTTTTCGATGTACTAGAGCTTGTCATGAAAATAACCACAAGCTCTAAAACCTCAAAAAGAGAAAGTAAAAATATGAATCAAGAAAGATGATGCAAGGATGCAATGGTTTGAGCTCTCTACGAGCGATACGATGAAGCTGCTCACTTGAGAGCCCTCCTTGATAGTATGGCTATCGATCCTATAACCCGGTCTCCAAACTATCACCATGAGACCGGTAAAATAGAAAACCTATCAAGGGAAAAACTTTGCCTTGCATGAAGTCCACTTGAGCTAGATGATGATGATCTTGACTCCCTCAAGTTGGACCACCTTTCTTGATTGCCTTTGTTCGGTGAAGACTAGTTGATTGCTCCCCCATACTCCACTATGGGTGAGCCACTCTTTGGCACATCTTCACAAGTCCATTGACACCACAATGGATGGCAAGCTTCAAGGATGATCTCTTCGTGATGCTCCACTTGAACTTGCACACCGCAAACTTGATGACGATCACCACTTGATGTCATCCTCCATGGGTTGTATGATATCTTCCTCTTTATGCAAACCCATGGAAACAAACCTATCCCCACATAGAACTCACACGTAGATCATGGTTTAGTACACAAAGTGTAATGGACAATGTTTACCATACCATGGGATCACTTGATCCCTCTCGATACATCTTCTACGCTTTGTGAGTTGGTCAACTTGATTCACTCTTGACTTAGTCTTGATCAACCTGAACCTTTCCAACTCTCTTCATTTGGATGATGCCTTGAAGGTAAGCATGAATGATCACACAATCTTCTTCTTCAAGACATGTGTGCAATAAGCTCAACTCTCACATGACCAATCTTTGGATAATTCCTTAATAGCACCTTGGTCAAAACATAAACTCCTTGAACCTTTCAAACTCTCTTCATTTGGATGATGCCTTGAAGGTAAGCATGAATGATCACACAATCTTCTTCTTCAAGACATCCGTGCAATAAGCTCAACTCTCACATGACCAATCTTTGGATAATACCTTAATAGCACCTTGGTCAACACATAAACTCCTTGAAACCAATACATGGACTTCAAGAAATGCCTATGGACAAATCCTTCAAATATAACTCAATGCAACCATTAGTCCATAGAGAATGTCATCAATTACCAAAACCACACATGGGGACATAGCATGTCCTTTCACCTACTGGATCGATAAACCTTGGTTCCCACTGAGAGAAATACTTATCTCTACTGTACTGCATCTCCCCTCCTCTTCGGGGAAAATCCCAACGCAACTCAGAAGTAGCAATCAGGGTTATTGAGTGCATTGTTTGATGCATAGTATAGTTATGCTTTATTTCATCCATTTAGTGAATACATGTGCTGTGTTCGTTCACTTGTGCTAAAGCATCTGGTATCATCTTAGCATTTTTTTTAAATGGAGCTAAGCGGGAGAAAAAACTAGAAGTTTTCGAAAGGGGGCTAAGCGAACAATGACATTGGATTTTGTGAACGAATTTTAAAAATTGAAAGAAATACCTATTGGTTCAATGCATGGTCACATAACTTCACTCTATGCTGTAATATACAATCTAGCATCCATTGTGCATTTATATGACTTTTCACAAGCCGCTTTGTGCTTCAAATCCTATTTTTGGGAAAGCATGTACTCATCAAACTATGTTTAGGTCCTATAGCTTTTGCAACATTTGATTTCACCAGACAATGGCAATAAGTTCAAGTCTAGAAAGTAGAAATCATATGAAGCATTTATTTGAATGGCATGGTTAGTAAAAAAAATATAGGGGGTTTTGCCTACACTACTCAATTTTGCCATTAGAAATGTCAACTACTCAAAAATGTCACTTGACACCATTACCGTCCATTGAAAGGCCATTGATCAGGATAAAATGACCAAAATACCCTTGGACCCCCTTGTCGAAGTTCCCTCTAAACCTCACTTTAGCCTGTGGGTCCTAGTTATTAGTACTCAGAGAGTGATATTAGAAACAAAAATAGCTTCATACGTAGGTGATCATATCCCCGCGTGTTGTTATTTTTATTCTAATTTAATTTTCTTTGCGCCAACAACTAGGACCCACATGTTATAGGACAACACTGACAAGTGGGGTCTGGGGATATTTTGGTCACTGCATGCCGGTCAATGGTCTTTGACCAAACAGTAATGATGCTCAATGACTTTTTTTTAGTAAATGCTTAATGAAAGGATAATATTTTTGAGTAGTTGAAACTTCTAATGGCAAAATTGAGTAGAGTAACACAAGTAGTGGCAAAACTGACAAAACCCCAAAATTCTACTTGTTCAGAAAGCACACACATACACATAACTGTTGCCCATTCATAAAAAAATATCAAATGACAAGCATCTGAATGTCCTGGTTACTCCAAAATCTGCATTACTCTAACATCCGCATTATCCAAAGAAACACACACCTACACATGAGTGTTCCCCGTTAGTATAAAAGGAGATGACAAGCATCTTAAGCGGGAGCTTATCATGTCACACTGGATGTATATGGAATGAAATAGAGCAACTACACGAAGCTTATGCTCAGGATCTTCCTGTACATAGTAGTGGTAGTTTAGTTGTGGTAGGACTTGCCATGGTGGCGTCATGTGATGTCGTTCTAGAGTTTTGCTTCGGCGCTATCAGACAACGTCGAGACCCTCTTCGATCTTTGTTTTCCTCCATGCCAGAGGCTTGCGGAGAGGGAAAGCCAGGCATGGAGCCTCCTACCAATAAGGCCCATGGAGAGCCAAATTTGGCTAGAGTAGCTGTCATTTTCCCCTCTTCCTTAGGCCACAGTAGCGATGGTACATGAGAAGTGGAAGGATATGGTCGTGTCATCTTTGATTTGACGATCCAGGGAAAGATGAACTTGGCTTCAAAATCTTCTCTGATCATCTTCTTCCTCTGCTTCGACCTCGGCTATTGGAGCTGCAAATCAAACACCAACAAATCTCCAGTAAGCACCTCAGGAGGCCGACTTAGAAGGTTTCGCGGGCAAAACTGATGCCCCCACCTTTTAACCTTCAGCGGGGAGCCCTTTCAAGTTCTTGACCAGAGTTGGTGGAGAATCCTATTTGGCGCGTACGTCTCAAGGTTGGGTTTTTAGATAGGGACCGAGCGCGTGCCCTTTGGGCCGACACATTAGCTTTTTCCGATCTAGAACCTTCCCAAACTGGGTTTTCCCTCTTTTTTGTGTTCTTTTTTATTTTTGTTCTTTTTTTTCTTCTTTCATTTTCGTTTTTTTCATGTCCATTTTTCTTTCCTTTTTAGTTTTCATTTCATTTCTTTTTGGTTTTACCTTTTTCTTGAAGTCTTTCTGGAATCATGAACATTTTTTACATTATTAAAAAATATGAAATTGTTACAAATTTGTTAACATTTTTTGAATTAACGAACACTTTTTCAAAATTCCTGAATATTTTTAAAACTGTGAAAAAAGTATGAAAACTCGTGAACTTTTTTTGAATGGGTGAACTTTTTTTTGAATTGATGGACAATTATTGAGATTCACGAGTCTGTTTTAATTTAGAAAAATATTTTTTGAATCAGCAAACATTTTGGAGTTGATGAACTTTTTTTAACTAATGGACACCTTTGGATTGTGCATGGCCGACGGGCCGCGTCAACTAGTTACCCGGGACACGGAAGCGCATGATGGGGCGGAGCAGGAGGCCGGCCTTCCGCCTCGCGGTGATGCCAAACGCCTCGGTCATGTCGAGCGACCCGTCGGGCGCTTCCCAGTCGAAGTGTAGCAGCAAGCTGGCGAGCGCGAGCTCCACGTTGGCGAGCCCGAACGCCATTCCGGGGCACATCCTCCTACCTGCACCAAACGGCAGGAACTCGAAGTCCACGCCCCTGAAGTCCACCTCCGCCGCCGCGCCGTCGCCGGCCGCCTCGAAGCGCTCCGGACGAAACTCCTCAGGCTTATCAGGCCAGTACCGCTCGTCGCGGCCCAGCGCCCAGGCGTTGACCAGCACCTGCGTGCCCTTGGGCACGTCGTAGCCGAGCACCCTGCACGCCGGCTCCTCTCGGCACTCCCGGGGGAGCAGCAGCGGCAGCGGCGTGTGCAGCCGTAGTGTCTCCCGGATGACGAGGTGCAGGTACGGGACGAGCTCGCCGAGCTGCTGTTCGACCACCTTGCCGCCGGCCTCGAAGGCTCGCCGCACCTCCGCTGTCGCTCGATGCATCACCTTTGGGTTCTTGACCAGTTCCGCCATTATCCACTCCAGTGTTGTCGTCGACGTCTCACTGCCGGCACCAAACATGTCCTGCATGCACAATTGGACACACACACAAGATGACTACTCTACTCCTACCTGCATGTGCTAGTATCATTTTAATTTTATCTATAGCAACTCAGTTAATATTATGTTAGAACCTGTCGTGTGAGATTTACATATTACTGAATTAAGGTTTGTAAATTAATTTCTGTCGGTTTAGCTTAAGCAAAGAAAAAAACACAATTAATTAAGATTGCTTACAAATACTACGGCTTTGATGCAGTCCATGTCGAGTGGAAACTGGAGGCCACCGTCCTTCTGTATCCTCAGGAGCACGTCGATAAGGTCCTCGGCGTCGCCGGCACCGGCGCCCATCCTCTCCTGGTGCTCGGCGATAATGCCGTCGAGGATCCCGAATACGGTGTCACGGCACTCCTCGGCGCGGCGGACGGCGCCGCTAGCCCAGGCGGCGAGCCGTGACGACGGCCACAGGTCGGCGGGGTTGAACCCCGCGACGAGCCCGACGGAGCGTTCGAGCTCCCGGAGGAACACGTCGCGGCCGCTGCAGCGGTCGCCAATCACGACGCGCAGCGTGCTGTCGGCCACGAGCGCGGACAGCCGCGCGCGCATGTCGACCACGGCGCCGCCGTTCCCGGCGGATGCGACGGCCCGGAGCATGGCAGCGACCTCCTCCTCCCGGATGGCACGGAAGGAGAGGACGCGGCGCGTCGTGAGGAGCTCGGTGACGGCGATGCGGCGCATCTGGCGCCAGTAGTCGCCGTAGGGCGCGAAGACGATGTCCCGGCCGCCCTTGGTGAGCACGCGCACGGTGGAGCTCAGCGGCCGCGTCGCGAACGAGGCGTCGTGGGTCTTCATCACCTCGCGCGCCGCCTCCCGGGACGAGACCACCAGCGTGGGCACCTCGCCGAGCCGGAGCAGCATGACCGGCCACCCGTGCCGCCGCGCCAGGTCGCGCATGGCCCGGTGCGGGAGCGCCCCGACGATGTGGTGCATGCTGCCGATCACCGGCAGCGTCCACGGCCCCGGCGGCAGCCGCAGCTTGTCCTTGCCGCCCCTGCGTCGGCGCCAGGCGAGCAGGACGACGAGCAGCGACCCGATGGCCAGTACGAGGTAGACGACTTGCTCCATTTTCTTGCCGCGAATGACCGATCAGTATGTACTGTATGTGAGTGGCTGGCTTCTCAAATATATACGCGCGGTGAGAATCATTCGTACGTACACTTTTGGCCCGGCATCGAGCTGCGGTGAGAATCAAAGGTGTAAGCTCAGCTACGTATGGAGTACACTACAGACACACAGATGCTGCTGAGGAATGGACAAAAGACTCATTTGTTATCGTCGCCGGCGGCCGGCGGCCGGCCCGGCACATTTGTTTCCACAATCCCTTTTTTTTCTTTAAAAAAACCTCGTACCTTTTTTTTTCCCATATGGTCACTGTCAACTCAAATCTATGAAATCAAATACTAAGAGGCCCAACAATCGTCTGATTTTCTTTAGTAGGGCCTGTGTTCTTAGTCTAATGGCCGGATCCTAATCGCGCAATTACCATAATCTAGTGTATTCCTCAAAAAAAAAAGAGAGCATAATCTAGTGTACCTGTATTGACGGTGGCCGGGGGTACCTGATAAATATTTTCACTGTAATGGCAACGGAATACGATGAGGAGTGCAAAGTCTATTAGAAGACCGTCCCTAGTTGTGGATGTCTGCACGCATTGTATGACCAGACAAGAATCACATTAAGGTGAGTAAATATTGATTGGCGCCATTGGTCTACATATCTTTGCTTATGGAGTAGTATATAGCAATGAAAAAGAAGATAAGTATTCTCGGACCTCAGACGATCTGTCTCTCTGCATAAACAACTTTGAGCAGTCTGCACTTCTGTGTCCATGTATTCTCTGCATAGTAAAGTACCTTTTGCTAGCTCCTCAACTTTGAGTGGTAAATGTGATGGGGATAAGCAAGAAGATAATCCTGGCGTACTAATAGAACAACATAGTAGTAATCCGTAAAAAAAATCATGCCCAGAGTCCAGAGAAGATAGTGCAGATGAGGTAATCTGTATCTGGGCAACCTTTAGTAAGAAAACAAGTTATGTATCAATAAACTGTTTGCAACTATCCACATCCCAAATCTGCTACTAAATCCTTTTTAGCCGACTCCATTCATCCAGTGAGTTCATGTCCTGGTAGGTTTCGACCTCTAGCAGTCCAGTTGGCTTCAGACAGAATTCTCGGTTTCACAATTTGGTATACAAGTTGCCCATTGGTACATCCATTGTGAAGCAACGTTTGTTTAAGTAGTTATTATCTTGATTTGTGTAAACCAAAACATCAGTTAACAGGAGCACACACATATGCATCTCCTCATTAAATTGATCGTTTTATGTGAAGATTGCACAGGGTTTATCTATACTACCAAACGAACTAGCAGTAATGTATTCATTCCCCTGAATTTCACAACATAAGAAAATAGCAGCCAGGAACATATAATTAGAGTCTAATGGGGTGTAGGTGCCGCAGTTTCTTCACTCACAAAGTCATAATTAGCTGATGAAGATCATTTCACTGGCAAGACTAGCCCACCATATTGTGGCACTCTTCATCACGAGATGTCTTCTAAAGACCCAAGCTACCGCTATATTATGTTAAGTTATACGAACAAGTTATACCTCAAATTTTAGAAGTTCTCCTGTCCCGCAACTGCATCTCTAGCGCGACAACTTGTTCCTTGAGACGATCGATTATCGTTTCCAACTCAACCTTTTCCGCTTCTCGTGCTTCAGACGCCTCTCTAATCATTTCCGTTGTTCCGACTTCCCGTCCTGGTTGGAGAATCACTTGACCTGCATTGGTGGCTCTTGAATCTCTGACCTGGGCACCTTTCACCCGCTCGAATGGTCGAAGATAGTAGAGTGTTTTAGTAGAAATTACTCTCTTGACCAGTACATTATTTCCGTATACTACACCATCAGAAGATGCATCATCATTGTTTCCTACAAAAAAAAAGGAAAAGTATGCATTAGCAATAGCTTGCTGTGACGATTCATCAATTCTTCTACAATAGATATGAGTCTGAGAAATTTTCATGTGCAATTTCATTACCTTCCGAAACACTAGAGCTTTCTGTATCCACCTTCGCTCTCTGATCTTTCTGTTCTGTGACATTGTGTGTCTGCATTTCATCATCAGTGGATCCTTCTAAGACATGAACACTAGTGACATGAGTTACTTTATTAACTGCTCCTTGACTGGGAGGTGTATCACTTTGGACATTATTAGCAAGCTCATAACCATCAGCTTTCGTCGTTCTTGGGCTAATAGCTGCAGCATGAAGTTGTTTCATCCTTTCAGCATTAGCAACAGCAACAGCACATGCCGACGAGTAAGGCTTCCACCATTGCGCGTATTCAACCGTCATGCCCGGATCACGTCGTGGAACGAAGAACGAAACGTCTTCAGGCCGCATCCTGTAAGTCGCCCATGCGGTCTTTCGGCATGAATTGGCACGGGCGATAGTCCCGGGTACGTCCTGATCGAAGCCGAGCTGCCTTGCGACGCGGTGCGGACAGTAGTGCTCGATGCATTGCATGCCGACGAGCTCGCAAGGTAGCAGACACTGCGCAAAGGACTGCAGCTCCTTGCTTGTTACTACATCATGGCAGAGCACCCAGCAGCCATCTTTGCCATCTTTGCCTTGTGGCAGAGCAAAGCTACTGCCTCCGTAAGGCCTCCATTGGAACTCCTCCGGGGACATGAGCACGGCGTGGATGTAGCCATGATCAAGCGGGTTTCTGATGTTGTGCCACTTGGCGGCCCTCGGCACGCCGGGATCGTCGCCGTGGGAGGCAGTGCTTGGTATCTCAGCCTCAGGACGCAGCTCTGGGAAGCGCTCCCAGACCCATAGCTGGAGGATGTGCAGCGGCGCACTCGCCACGAACGGCTGATGGCTGGTGCCCAAGCTTAAGTGGTGACTGAGTGCGGAGAGGTCATTGTAGATGTTGGCAAGAACGGCGGGTGCGAGGGCCGAGCACCTGCCGCGTGCCAGCCCGGCGGCGAGGGGGAACACGTCCGGTCTGACCACGTCGAATGGCTGCGCCGGAAGCACGTATCTGGTCAACCACATGGCCAGAAACGCCCCGTGCTCGAGCAATGTGGCCGCCTCGGTCTCTCCTCTGCCGGCGGCAACGACCTCCCCTGTCGGCCGCTCGACGAATTGCTTAACCCACGGGGCAAACGAGGGTTTCTTGTTCGTGCATCTGTTGAGCGCGATCCGGGCGGCTTCGAGCGCGTCCACGTCCCCGCGGAGCTCGTCCGGGAGCCGCGACCACACAGGCCTGCCCAGCAGGGGCAGGCCCCCGAGCACGGCCATGTCCTCCAGCGTCACCGTGGCCTCGCCCCACGGGAAGAGGAACGTGTTGGTCTCGCCGGACCAGAAACCCGCAAGCTGGAGCAGCAGGCCCTCGTCCCGCCGCACCCAGCCGGTGGTCGCGAGGACGGCGTCCAAGATCCCAAGCTTCCGCCAGAGGCGCTCATGCCGCGGCCGAAGCCTGGCCACCCACCGCCTCCACAGCTTCGAGGAGCCGGGCCAGGCCGTCCAATCGACAGGGAGCTGGTCGCCAAGAACAGGGCCGGCATTGCGGGGCGGGGATGGCAGAGCAGGGAGGCGAGCGCCCCCCGCGCGGGGGAGAAGGAAGTGGGCCGATCGGGCCGTGGGGCGGGAGGGATCGGCGCCGGAGACGATCGCGGTGGTGGATTCCTGTACCAGGAGGCCGCGGAGCTCGTCGTCGCTGGACATTGCGGTGCCGGTGGCGCTCTGGGCGGGCTGGGGTTTTCTGGGAGCAAAGTGAGTGTGAGTAGGGAAAGTGCTCCGTAGAATTGGGGATGGGGGGAGGCAGTGATAAAATAAAATGGATGCATATCTATATAATCCCGGGAAGTAAATTAGTCTGTTCACTTTCCCACGCGCCGGAGTAGAGATGTCAGAGATGTTGCCATGCTGATGTAGAGCAAGGTGGGTGGTGCAGCGATGGGTGGCAGACGACGACCTCAGCTTTGACTGGTGCAAAGCTTAGGGAACTCCAACGGGATCACTAAACATTAGGGCATCTCCAGCCGGCCCCGCGCGACCTCAGACAAGCACTTTTTGAACGCCGGCGTCTAATTTTTCTTCCAGTCGGGATCCCAAGACCTCAAAAAACGTCGGATTTGTCTAGAGTTACGGCCGGCGCGCGCAAGCGAAACGCAGCAAACCGGGAGGCAGCTGGGGGCGCCGGCGCTCTTTTTTGCATGCAAAAGCCCCACAAGTCAGCCTCTCTCCTCCCTCTCTCTCCTCTTTTCCTCCTAGGCCCACCACGTGCATGGCCTCTCTCCTGCAGCTCCAGCCACGCCGGGAACCCGTCGCCCTCGTTCGTGTCGCCGCAGCCGAAGGCCACGCCGGGGAGCGTCGACGAGGAGTGCGGCCGTGGTCCAGGCGACCGGCGAGGCCTGCCAGGGCGGCCGGGCGGCGCCGAGCGCGGAGGCCACGGGCGGCCCCGGCACCGGGCGCACCGGCCCCAAGCGTGGCGACCAATGGCCATCTCCACCGCGCCGAAGGGCCACCGACGGCCGACGCCGCTGTTCCACGCTGTGCGCGCATCCGCACTACCGCGTCGACGAGGAGGTGGAGGCCGTGGTGGCACGCATCGGTGCTGGCGGAGGCCCCGGGGCCCGGGCGAGGCGCTGGCGGAGGCTGCAGGGCCCGGGCGAGGTGGACGAGCGTGGGCGGCCATCCGCGCGCTCTCGGCCTCCTCCCCGGCGACGCCGCTCGGCCCTCCCTCCGCCCCGGCGTTGGCGGAGGCCGCACGGCCCGGGCAAGGCGCTCGCGGGGTCGCGCGGGCGGCGCGGCGTGGCCAGGGCGGGACGACGGAGCGAGCCTGGGCGGGAGCGGGCGCGGACAGGGCGGCGAGTAGAGGTGCGGAGGCGCTGGTGCTGCTCCTCGCGGACTTCGACGACTCCTTCCCGCGCGTCGTGGCGCGCATGGCGTGGGGCTTGGGAGGGAGGGAGAGTGGCGCCGTGGCTGCAGAGAGGGGCGGTGGTGAGCAGAGCCGGTCGGTGGCGAGACGAGCAGAGCAGGCTTGGGCGGTGGGGGGGGGGCAACGACTGGATGTCATTCGACCCCCAGCCTAAAAATTATCGCCGCTAGTCCCCCAAGGGGCGAAAAAAAATCCCTCCTGGGGGGCTCAACGGCTGGAGATGCCCTTAGGCTACATTCGACACTTTTAGCCATTCGGTTATCAAAATTGTTCAGACAACCAAAGATGTCCGAAATTCCGTAAATCCTGATCAACCCGCTGCAGACGGCTTCTGGCGTGCAGGTGGAGTTTGACCGGATTTTCTGGGTTGAGTTCCTCTACAGTACTGTACGGTACAGTACAACGGATTACATGTGGGGCCGGGTCCCACATGACAGTGATTGTATTGCACCGTACAGTACTGCAGAGGATCATAACCCGGATTTTCTATTTGACGCGTTTTGCGTTAATTTATTGTGGTGCCGCACACGCATTTGACCTGATTTAAAAAGTCAGGCGTGTGTTGCATCGACCCTGGTTTTGAGAACGTTCTCAAAGGTTCCAGCCGAGTTTTTTCGGTTTGGAACTAACCTTCTAGAAGGTTGCTGAATTGGTTTTTTTTGTTTCTTTTTTTCCTTTTCGTTTTTTCCTCTTTCATTTTTCTTTTCCCTCGTTTTTCGTTTTTATTTTTATTTTCCTTTCCTTTTCCTTTTCCCCTTTTTTGTTTCAATTTTTTTTCTTTTATCTACTTTTTCTATTTTATTTTCATTTTCCAAGTTTATTTTTCTTTTTCAACTAATTTAAAGAATTTTAAAATGTATGTATTTTTTTGATTTGCTACATTTAAAAGAAATGTTCCTGGTTTGAAATTTTGTTCAGAAATTCCAAAAAAATTAGGATTACAAATATTTGTTTGATTCTTATAAAATTTGTTCCAAATATTTCTATATAGAATTTGAAAATTTAAAATTTTCATGTTTTTAAAAAATCAGAAAATGTTTCCGCTTTCAAAATTGGTTCACAAATTTAAAAAAAATCATATTTTGAAATTTTGTTTACAAATTTAAAAAATATTCAGGAATTTCAGAAAAAAACCTTTCAAATTTTTCTCAACAATTAGAAAAATGTTAATGTTTTGAAAATGTTTGGAATTTCAAAAAATGTTCCCACTTTCAAAATTTGTTCACAAACTTAGAAAATGCTCATATTCCCGGACAATATTTAAAAGTGTGCCCACTTTTAAATTTTGTGCACAAAGAAACATGAAATTTTGTCGCAAATTCAAAAAATGTTCCAGCTTTCTAAATTTGTGAAAAATGTTCATGTTTTCAAAATTTATTCACAAATTCAAAAAATGTTCGTGTTTTGGATAATTTGTTCATAATTTCGGAAAAATTTCCTATTTTGTAGAAAATGTTTGCATCTTTTTTAAAATTGTTCATAATTTCGAAAATTGTAATCATTTTTTAATTTGTTCCCTTTTCATTTCTTTGAGAATCCCAAAAAATGTTTGCATGTTCACAAAATTTTCGGGTTTTTTAATTTTGATCGCAATTTTGAAAATCCGCGTTTCAAGATATATTTACCTTTGAAAAAGGAAAATCACGTTCAAAATTTCAACAAAGTTTAAATCTGTTGCTGCTTATAGTTCATATTGTACGAGCTGCCATTTGAGATGTAGATGCGTTGGAGTTAGCTAGCGACAACGTTCAGTAGCATGAGGTACTTGGTTTGAACCTTCATTGTGAGCTTTAGTTTTTGCGATTGTTGAAGTTTTTGGCGCTGTCGTCTGTATCTTTATGTGTTGCACTGCACATCTAGCACAGGTGTTATCGTGTCGCAGCTGCTAGCACAACATGTGTATGACTACCATGGGAGATGGGTATGAGACCCACATGAGTTGCCATTGTGGTAACCCAACTTATGTGATCAGAGATTCCATGAAGACTTAGAAAAACAAGTCAGTAGTGAACTGAGGAGAGTAACTTTACTAACCAACTCCGCTAGAAATGCAATACTCTGAAAAATTGTATGGTAGGTTGACTAATGTCTTAATGTGTTTCCAAAGCTTATATAAGTAAGATGTTGTCCTGCAGAGCGGTCTTTGGAGGAACACACCTATATGAGCCCGACTATTGGTCACAGTCTATGAGATTGGGGTGATCTCTAGTAAGATCATGAATAGGCCAGGAGTATGACTAATATACTCCACCCAAGGGGTCAGCCTTCGGTAGTCTAGTACAAGTAAGACATGTGTTGAAACTTCTTTACGCCAAACTGACAATTCAAGGCATAGTCCATTGTTCAGTTGCGAAGGAGTGTATAATTACTTGCTTTAGGTGGAGCTCAATCTTAACATGTCTTCACTGAAATACTGGTATATCAAAACAGCGTGTGGAACAAAGGACAATCTGGGCCCTTGAGATCTAGTGGGGGATTGTTGAAATATTAGGGTGGGCCTAAGGCCCATCTAACAATTTCAAATTTTTCAAGGGCCCATGTGGGTTAAATGGCAATGATGTGGTGGGAAGTTTAGTCCCACTAGTAAATGCGCACGTGCAACACACATTAATATTTAGGCAATATATTAATTGCACGTCGATATTAGGTATGCTATTAATTGCGTGTTAATTCGGTGATTAGTGCAATATTTGGTATGATATTAATTACATGTTAAACACGTTGAACGCTCACCATTGGAGCAGTTTAGGTCGCTGGATTGACTTAGTTTGATGGTCGAGATCAGTTGGATCTGCCCCTTTGGGTCTTTTTATATTGGTATAGATACTGCTAGTTGGAGAGGAGTTGGGCCTCCTTATATGGGTTTGTCTTTCACATGCTATTGAAACTGGAGAAGAGAAGTGGTTCCCGCATGCTCCTCCTCCGCCGCCCGCCTCGCCATGCCACGTCTAGTCACGATGCACCGCGGGTTGCGGGAATGAGCTGACCTGAGCTCACACCTATGCGCTCACACCTACACTGTCGATGGGAGAGCGGGTCTCCAAAACCCCGCTTCTCTGAATTATGTACGAGAGAGGGGTGATTAGGTTTTTGGGGAGCATCCGCTGCACGACTGCTCGCTGTTGTTCGTCCACATCTGCTGCATCATCTACATCTGTGTCATCTTCATCGTCACCATGTCCACCGACACCGAGAGGGCCGCCGCCGAGAAACTTGAAGCCCACAAGAAGGCCACCGAGGATGCTGCTGCTGCCACCGTCGATACCGCGACTTCTGCATGGCCTACTGAAGGGTATAACTCGTTTATCCCGCTCCTGTTTATTTCTGTGTTAGCCTACTAGCATAATGTGTAGATGTGTCTGCTGTTTTCCGTAGTACGTGCTTATCTAGATCATAATCAATATGTCGTTAATTCTATCAATGTCATCTTCATGATTATTACTGAATTAACTTAATCAAAAATGCCTATATACTCAACAGTGACAACCTCTAAAACACGCCAAAACCCTTAGAGGTTGACAGGCTGCCCACACGCCCCTTTTCTCTCCTCTCGCCTTGTTGATCTAGACGGTGGCGCCGCTAGGCTGCTATTTCTCCTCAATGGCCGACTCCATGTATCGGAGGGCCTCTGGGCGAACTTGATGACATGACCCCCTAATCTATAATACCTAAATAGTTCATCCCCACTATAGTATTTCTCTTGACATGCAGCATATCCACATCAGCAACACTGCCACATCATTGTTCCATTACTCATTTACCGATGGGACCCACAACAGGTTAATCCACGTCATTGACCCGTTAGGGCATCTCCAACAGTCGTAAGATAGGTGTTGGTAAATTTGCCACATGAGACATACTCCCTCCGTCCACGAATAAGTGTACATCTAGTTTTTGTCTTAAGTCAAAGTTTTAAAACTTTGACCAATTTTCTAGAAAAAAGTAAAAGCATTTATGACACTAAATTAGTATCACTAGATCCGCTTTGAAATGTACTTTGACAATATACCAATTTGATGTCATATATGTTACTACTATATTCTATAAAGTTAGTCAAAATTCTAAAACTTTGACTTAGAACAAAACTAGATGTACACTTATTCATGGACGGAGGGAGTAGTGATGATGTGGCATTGTAATAAATGTGAAGAAAGAGCAAAGTTGTATGTAGAATAAACAACAACCTTTGCATAAGCTCCAAGGTGAAATAGAGAGCAATCATATTTATATTCTCACCATCTATTCAATAACTTAGATACAACCTATTGGAGTAGTTGTATGATACCTTGTTGGTTGATGACATGAACAATTTACCAACAAGACTAACATACAATCTGTTGGAGATGCCCTTAGTCCATTACCAGCAGGGGAAGAGAGACCGACCAGAGCCTGACCAAGATTACAGAACGTCGCGTCTCCCCACATCCTCGATTTAGTCGAACCCCATCAATGCCATCAACACCACAGAAGTTTATACACAACAATATTCCCCTCTGTATAGGCCGGCGCGGCGGCTGGGATCCCATCTCACGCATCTCCGGCAGTGTCCCCGTCGACAGCGCGCCAGTCGCTGCATACACAGCAGTACGACGAGGCCGACGGCAAGGTCCCGTCGCCGCAGATCCAGGCTATGGACGCGCCGAAAGTCAAGAGGCTCAAGGACATGTCCTACGTCATGCTCGAGAAGGTCAGCAGCTTCAATCCAGCTAGGTACGTACATAGCTAATCCAATCATCCAAGCGCAACTCCACGGCTCCACTACATGTAGCTGCTTGATTGATTAATTAGTAGGCACTGCAGCACCACACGAGAAGTAAAAGGATCTGGGATTCGCCTCTCTTTTGTTTTGCAGGTACTGTGCAGAGAAGTCGACGGCGGTGCCATCAGCCCGTCATCGCTCATGTGGAAGGTGGGAGGACCCTCTGTTTATAAGTTGGGAATCCAGATTTAGAGTTTTTTCTTTGCGTGCGTGGTTTCAAAATTATGAAAGTGAACCCTTGCATCCTATCCCGATCGGTGGCACTGGCGATTGGTGTCTATTCTGTGTTTGGTAGTAATCACCCAACATCAAATTGGTCGTCACACCCCAACTCACCATTGGACTTTGGTCATCAGGATGTTAGTCCTCTATTGACTATTTTATCTGGATGGATGGATGTTCCGCCCAAGATTTACTCCTTTCTAGAGAAAAGTAGATATAGAATATATCATCAGCAGCACGTGTTATCTATGGTATGTACTCACTTGAAGTTCCAAGCATTTTATTATATTTTTTTGTAGTTGCCACTCATCTCCTTTCACTAAGCTGTGCTGGGTCTTATATCTACGTGTGTTCTGTTGCTTATGTATTTTGGTTATGAATCCAAATAAATTAATCCATGCTGATTATGTTTGTCCTCAAGTGTTCTGCATTTGTGTACGTTGAACTACTAATTGATTTCATCTAGGTGTAAGCTATCTGCATTTATATTGATTCTAAGTCGACAATGATTATATTGCTTCATACATCATAATAAGATGGATATGCACTTCTCCGCCTTGCTCGTGGGTCATAAGTAAATGTTTATACAACTTTTCTATTGTCTTTTGTGTTATAGGGATAATATCATGGTTTATTCAGGAGATTAGAGAATATATTCATCTCATTCTTCATAGTACGTGTATCAGTGGACGGGAAAGCTTCCATTATGGTCTCCATATTATTTGACCTTTGCCGTGGAGAAAGTATGTTTTATATGAAGAAAACATGTAACAGTAGACAAGAATACTGGGAGGTTCACCACTAGGACATGACATTGACACATTGCTTCAATGTTAGTACAATCTCTAGCTGCATTTGATGAACTTTCCAAAGACATGATATTATTTTAGGGAAGCATGTTTGCTCCAACACAATGATAGAGACGACTCATTTGCTAATCAGGTAGTGTTATTTTCCAAGTGAATATTGTTGGGATAAACTTCTATGGTATACGCACCAATTCAAGGATCATAAGGACATTGATCAAGATAGATGGGAAGTTAATTTGCATGTAGTATCTAATTTCCCGACTTCATGCTATTTGTGTTCATGATAGTCCAATATCTATAAAAAGGAATTCATCACGTTTGAGATCTTAAACCACAAAATTGCCATTCTTTATTTTAATTTCCTTAATGTATCTTATCAATTGTCATGTGTAATTTATTTTTGTTGCAAATGAATTCCATCTAACATGATAATTTGGATCTTGGTGCTTATTTATGTATATCATCATGCTATTTTCAGCCTATCGCCTTGAGATAAATGTTTGGAACTCGCTCCAAGGATAGAAAAGGATGGGTTTTCTTTTGCTCCAATGATCATAATTGGTTGTGTTCCTATTTTGATATTGGAGCCCCATCACTCAAATGTAGCTACTACAATGGCTAATATTCGAGTTCAATTTTCATTCCTTCTGCAGATCTAAGTATGAAAAGTATAGATACGCAGTTTGATTTATAACAAGAGTCCCACATAGTGCATGATAAAAGTCTCAAAATGGCAATTTGTACATACTGGTCATAGTATTTTCATTTCGGAATCCCTACACTTTATGTGTGTATAACATTAAAATATATGTATCTGATATGAGATTACGTATGTCACATGACTATAATTAGTAAAAAAAATAGCTTGCATAATTCACAATTTGCAATTTTTATAAAATATACCCAGTATTGTGTTCATTGCAAAATTTTCATCTTAATATCATATATCTAATATGCAAGTAAAGTTATTCAATTTATTTATTATCATGTGAATAAGACAAACAATTTCCGCAGCAACGCTCGGGGGTATCATCTAGTACTATATGTATATGTATGTGTTTGCATGTTATATAACATGTATATGTCCAACTTCATTTACAAGATATTAAGAGTACATTTTTGTCAGACATCCTCAATTTGAGATGTCTAATAATAATTGTTGGAAAATTTCATATTACAATAGAAATGCTAGAAAGATAGCAAAATGCATGATTACCTTCAATGAGAACCAAATTCTAGTGACTCTATCAACAACAATGATGCTTCTATGCTTGAAGATAAAAAGAACTTTTTAGGGAACCCTTCTATCTTTCAATTGCTTTCTTTTCTTTTTCTCCTTTTGCAGCACCCAACAAATGCTTCGAAGGCAACGTTATAACACTAATCAACTAACAACCTAAAATTATCTACTACCACTATAAAAGCAAGAGAGGGCAGATCCAACTCAGCGTATTAGCCGTCTAACGTATTAGCCGTCTAATCAATGATCTAACGGCCTAAAATATCCATTAGAAAAAACTATCGTTAACGAAATCTCCCCTTATCTAACCAAACCCGGTACCCCACTACCGCTCGCCCCACTCTCGCACGCCCCTTCTGGCCAACCGCTCGCCCCGCCGCCGCCCCTTCATGCCTATCCGCTCGCCCCGCGTCTCCAACCTCCCTCCCCAAACGCATCTTCCGCAACCTCTAGTCGTCGCACACCCCGACGCCCACCTCTCCAACCTCCCTCCCCGCACATTGCGCTCCATCCCCATCTGCCCATCATCTAACTAGCCTCCACCCAACGCTACTGGTGTTGGAAATATGAGCAATTTACTGAATGATTTTATTAACAGAAATACTAGATAAAGCATGACTAATATAGCAGAAATAAAACAAATCACGCGATCTGGCGGAGAGAAGGTAAATAACATCTACATATATGAACTATAACCAAACATATCTAGGGAAAACAGTAGAACAAGGAACTGTGGCAGGACCTCTATGAAGAACATGTACGGGACAACAGGAGCAACAGGGGCACTGGACTTGGGGTCGACATCCTCGCCAGCCATGTCATCAAAGAGGTTGTCGACGTCGGGGAAGAAGTCGTTGTTGGGGAAGTGGTTGTCGGTGTCCGTGATGAACCGATCAGTAGTTGCGCAGAGCGCTTCCCCAAAACCTTATCACCCTTCTCCCGTACAGGACTCAAAGAGGTGTGGTTTGGGAGGCCTACTGTCCCGACTCGCGGTGCACGCTGCAAGCTAGGATGAGGAAGACAGTAGCAACTCGAAGATTGGAACCGGTGGCGAGAGGAAGAAGAAGTTCTGGTGCATCTCTCTGGGAGGAGCAACCTCCCTTTTATAGGCGCAAGAGAAGGATGCGAGAGGCCAGCTACGGGAGGTGAAGCAAAAGAGGGAGACGAAGTGAACAGACTTCAGCCGAAGAGGCGCGCCGTTTGGATCCAGTGTCCACTACAAAAAATGTTTCAGCTCCCGCGTGACCTTTCATATACCCGTCGTGCGTGGCAAAAATTTAGACATCGGCTCGGCTCATTCCCGCAACCCGTGGCGCGTCGTGACGAGGCATGGCATGGAGTAGCGGGTGGAGGAGGAGGAGCGTGCGTGGATGTCCCTCTTGTTCTCATGCTCATACATGTGGGGAAAGAACCTCCCTTATAAAGAGGTCCAACTCCCTCTAAACTAGCAATGTGGTAGTAGTGCCCATTGCCTTGCACGAATGGGCTAAGTGGGCCTCTAGGATTTATTAGGAATTTTTGAAATTGTTGTTGGGCTGGCCCATCAATAGATAAATTCCAGCAATCCCCACCAGATCCGAGAGGCACGCAAAATTTTCCTTTGGTTCCAAAACACTGTTTTATATACCGGTATTGTAGTGGAGACTGTTAAGTTGAACTTCCACCTGTAACTCTATGCTACACTAGTAAGCAACTTGAACAGTGGACTGGGCCTTGAACTGCAAGTTTTCTTGCGAATCTAGCTTCACACAAAGCCTTGACCGATACGAGGCTACCGTGGGTCTTCCCCGCCGGTGGAGCTTATGCGTCATACTCCGTGACCTTTCATGAGTTTACTAGAGAGAACCCTACTATCATAGATTGCAACATTTGACAATCAGACTCATATAGGTGTATTCTTCAAAAGATGTTCTGCAGGACAACATCTGTGCTTAAATGAGCCACTTAGAACACATTAAGATATACATCAACCTGCCATGCAGATTTAGGAGAGTATTGCATCTTCATGGAGTGGTATTGTTAATAGTAAGGATACTCTCCTCTCAATTAACCAACAACTTGTCTTCCACATCTAATTCACGGGATCTCCGATCACATAGACTAGGTTACCACTGTGAACAACTCATATTGTGGGTCTCATACCCATCTCCCTCGATGCATTATTTATCACATTACGTGATAGACCCTTAGTAAAAGGATCTGCCAGATTTTTAGATGCTTGGATATAATCCAATGCAATAACTCCGGAGTTTCTCATTTTTTTGACAGACTTTAACCTTATCTAAACGTGTCTTGATGACTTCATGTTATCCTTTGAGCTGCTCACGTTTGTGATCACAGTATGATTATTGCATTTCATAAGGATATCCGGTACATGTTTCTCAACAACTGGCAAGTCATTCAAGAGCCGACGAAGCCAATCTGCTTCGACCATAGCTGTATCTAGTGCCGTGAGCTCTGCTTCCATTGTTGGCCTCGTTAAGATGGTCTGCTTGCAAGACTTCTAGGAAACATCGCCACCTCAATGAGTGAATACATATCCGCTCGTGGCCTTTATCTCATCAACATCTGAGATCCAGTTTGAGTCACTATACCCTTCAAGCACCTTTGGGTGCCCAATGTAGTGAATTCCATAATTTGCAGTGCCTTTCAAATAACGCAAAACTCTCTCTAGAGCTTTCTGATGCACATCCCCTGGTTTTGAGACAAACTGACTCAGTTTGCTAACAGCAAAAGAGATGTCAGGTCTTGTAGCACTGGCTAAGTACATAAGCGAGCCAATAATCTGAGAATTCTCAATTGATCTCTAGCAATTCTTTGATTCTTTCGAAGCAACACACTGTCATCATATGGTGTTGGAGAGGGCTTGCAGTCACTATAGCCACAGCGACTCAAGATCTTTTCCACATAGTGAGATTCAAGCAATGTAATCCCACCATCATCGTTTCTCAACAACTTGATGTTTATAATGACATCAGCCACTCCTAAATCCTTCACCTCAAAACAACGAGATAGGAAATCCTTGACCTCCTTAATAAAGATTTATTCCGAAAATTAGTATGTCATCAACATACAACCAAAGGATAAATCCCTCGCCCCCACCATGGCGATAGCACACCATTTATAAGCTTTGTTTACAATGAAGCATGCATCTATTAAAGTTCTTTCAAAGTTCTCATGCCACTGCTTGAGTGCTTGCTTAAGTCCATACAAAGACTTCAGCAACTTGCCCCACTTTTCCTTCCTGACCATCTACTACGAACCCATCTGGCTGTTCCATATAAATTTCCTCGTCCAACTCTCCATTTAGGGAAGAAGTCTTAACATCCATTTGATGAACGAGAAGACCATGTGAGGCAGCTAGTGAAAGTATAACTCGAATAGTGGTCAGTCGAGCCACGGGTGAGTAAGTATCAAAGAAATCTTCACCTTCCTTTTGGGTATAATCCTTGGCCACGAGTCGTGCCTTGTATTTCTCAATAGTACCATCAGGCCTAAGTTTCTTCTTGAATACCCATTTGCACCCTATAGGTTTTGCACCCATAAGGACGATCAGTTATCTCCCAAGTTTCATTTGCCAAGATGGAATCCATCTCACTACGGACCGCTTTCTTCCAGTAGTCAGCATCTTCAGATGCATAGGCCTCTGAAATAGAACTGGGAGTGTCATCTATTAGATAGACAAGAAAATCATCACCAAAGGACTTTGCAATCATATGTCTCTTGCTCCTAGTAGGAACTTGATTGTTCTCCTCCACAGGATTTTCAAAGTGTTCCATCGAAATGGCAGGTTTTATAATTGTAACTGGTTCCTGATTCGATGAACTAGGCATCTCCTGATTAGATTAGGTAGCCATATCCTTCATGGGAAAGATATCTTCAAAGAAAGTCACATCATTCGACTCCATGATCGTACCAACATGCATGTCAGGTACCTTAGATTTTACAACCAAGAATCTATAACCAATGCTATGAAAAGCATATCCCAGGAAAACACAATCCACAGTCTTTGGTCCAAGCTTGCACTTCTTTGGAATTGGCACATTGACTTTCGCCAGACAACCCCAGGTTCGTAGATAAGCGAGTTTTAACCTTTTCTTCTCCCATTCCTCGAATGGAGTTATCTATTTGTTCTTTGTGGGAACTCGGTTTACGACATGACATGCAGTCAATATCGCCTCCCCCACCGTACCTTGGGGAGACCCGATGAGTCTAACATGGCGTTACCCAAATCAGTTAGAGTATGATTCTTTCTTTCGGATACCCCATTTAACTGAGGTGAATAGGGAGGCGTCCTCTCATGGATTATACCATGTTCCGCATAGAAGGAATCAAATTCATATGAGAAATACTCTCCACCATGATCGGACCTAAGCCTCTGGATCTTTCAATCAAGTTGGTTTTCCGCTTCGGCTTTTATAGATCTTGAAATAGTTCAAAGCCCCATCCTTAGATTTCAGAAGATACACATGGCATTATCTAGTGGAGTCATCAACTAATGTCATGAAATATTTCTTTCCACCTTTTGTCAAAATACCATTCATTTCACATAGATCTGAATGTATGAGCTCTAGTGGTGCAAAATTTCTCATTTCCGTAGTCGTGCGAGACTTACGAGGTTGCTTAGCTTGCACACAAACTTGACACTTAGATCCCTTGACAGTGGTGAAACTAGGATTAAGTTCAATTTGGCTATCGCAAGATGCAACCAAAATTAACATGATAGAGACGCGAATGCCACACATTTGATTCACTATTGTTGCAAACATGATTAACAACTTTATTGCAAACATCTAACAAGGATAAATGAAATAGGTCTCTTGACTCATAGCCTTTACCAACGAAAGTTCCATACTTGGATATTACAAATTTATTTGACTCAAAGACAAGCTTGTAGCCATCTCTACGCAAAAGAGATCCGCTAACAAGATTTTTATTAACGGAGGGGACATAATGCGTGTTCTTCAGCCGCACGATCTTCCCCGAAGTAAACTTCAAATCGACCGTGCCAACACCATGAACAGAAGCACTTGAATCGTTGCCCATGTTCTTGAACTTGTGGGGCTGGAAGTTTTTCTTCTGTAAGAGATTGGCACTAGATCCTCCCTCGATACCTCGAGCCCGTGTTGGGGAACGTAGCAGAAATTCAAAATTTTCCTACGTGTCACAAAGATCTATCTATGGAGAAACCAGCAACGAGGGGAAGGAGAGTGCATCTACATACCCTTGTAGATCGCTAAGCGGAAGCGTTCAAGAGAACGGGGTTGAAGGAGTCGTACTCGTCGTGATCCAAATCACCGGAGATCCTTGTGCCGAACGGACGGCACCTCCGCGTTCAACACACGTACAGCCCGGTGATGTCTCCCATGCCTTGATCCAGCAAGGAGAGAGGGAGAGGTTGAAGAAGACTCCGTCCAGCAGCAGCACAACGGTGTGGTGGTGATGGAGGAGCGTGGCAATCCTGCAGGGCTTCGCCAAGCACCGCGGGAGAGGAGAAGGGAGAGAGGTAGGGCTGCGCCAGGGAGAGTTCAAACTCATCTGTTGGCAGCCCCAAAAACCCCAAGTATATATAGGGGGAGAGGGAGGGCTGCGCCCCACCTAGGGTTCCACCCCTAGGGGCGGCGGCCAGCCCAAACCCATCTAGGGTGCGGCCAAGGGGGGGGGGAGAGGGGAAACTTGCCGCCCAAGTTAGGTGGGTGCGCCCCATCCCCCAAACCCTAGGCGCCTTGGGCCCTTGTGGGGGGGAGCACCAGCCCACCTGGGGCTGGTCCCCTCCCACACTTGGCCCATGCAGCCCTCTGGGGATGGTGGTCCCACTTGGTGGACCCCCGGGACCATCCCGGTGGTCCCGGTACGTTACCGATAAAACCCGAAACTTTTCCGGTGACCAAAACAGGACTTCCCATATATAAATCTTTACCTCCGGACCATTTAGGAACTCCTCGTGATGTCTGAGATCTCATCTAGGACTCCGAACAACATTCAACAACCACATACAAACTTCCTTTATAACCCTAGCGTCATCGAACCTTAAGTGTGTAGACCCTACGGGTTCGGGAATCATGCAGACATGACCGAGACGTTCTCTTGTCAATAACCAACAGCGGGATCTGGATACCCATGTTGGCTCCCACATGTTCCACGATGATCTCATCAGATGAACCACAATGTCAAGGACTCAATCGATCCCGTATACAATTCCCTTTGTCTAGCGGTATTGTACTTGCCCGAGATTCGATCGTTGGTATCCCGATACCTTGTTCAATCTCGTTACCGGCAAGTCTCTTTACTCGTTCCGTAACACATCATCCCATGATCAACCCCTTGGTCACATTGTGCACATTATGATGATGTCCTACCGAGTGGGCCCAGAGATACCTCTCCGTCACACGGAGTGACAAATCCCAGTCTCGATTCGTGCCAACCCAACAGACACTTTCGGAGATACCTATAGTGCACCTTTATAGCCACCCAGTTACGTTGTGACGTTTGGTACACCCAAAGCATTTCTACGGTATCCGGGAGTTGCACAATCTCATGGTCTAAGGAAATGATACTTGACATTAGAAAAGCTTTAGCATACAAACTACACGATCTTTGTGCTAGGCTTAGGATTGGGTCTTGTCCATCACATCATTCTCCTAATGATGTGATCCCGTTATCAACGACATCCAATGTCCATGGTCAGGAAACCGTAACCATCTATTGATTAACGAGCTAGTCAATCAGAGGCTTACTAGGGACATGGTGTTGTCTATGTATCCACACATGTATCTGAGTTTCCTATCAATACAATTATAGCATGGATAATAAACGATTATCATGAACAAGGAAATATAATAATAATAACTAATTTATTATTGCCTCTAGGGCATATTTCCAACAGTCTCCCACTTGCACTAGAGTCAATAATCTAGTTCACATTGCCATGTGATTAACACTGATAGGTCACATCGCCATGTGACCAACATCCAAAGAGTTTACTAGTGTCACTAAACAAGTTCACATCATCATGTGATTAAAACTCAATGAGTTCTGGGGTTTGATCATGTTTTGCTTGTGAGAGAAGTTTTAGTCAACGGGTCTGCAACATTCAGATCCGTATGTACTTCGCAAATCTCTAAGTCATATTGTAAATGCTGCTTCCACGCTCCACTTGGAGCTGTTCCAAATGGTTTCTCCACCATACGTATCCGGTTTGCTACTCAGAGTCACTCGGATAGGTGTTAAAGCCTGCATCGACGTAACCCTTTATGCCGAACTCTTTATCACCTCCATAATCGAGAAACATGTCCTTATTTACTCCAAGGACAATTTTGACCACTGTCCAATGATCCATTCCTGGATCATTCTTGTACCCCTTGACTGACTCATGGCAAGGCACACTTCCGGTGCGGTACATAGCATAGCATACTATAGAACCTACGTCTGAAGCATAGGGGACGACCTTCATCCTTTCTCTCTCTTCTGCCGTGGTCGAGCTTTAACTCTTAACTTCATACCTTACAACTCAGGCAAGAACTCCTTCTTCGACTGATCCATCTTGAACACCTTCAAGATCATGTCAAGGTATGTGCTCATTTGAAAGTATTATTAAGCATTTTGATCCATCTTATAGATCTTGATGCTTATTGTTCAAGTAGCCTAATCCAGGTTTTCCATTGAAAAACACTTTTCAAATAACCCTATATGCTTTCTAGAAATTCTACATCATTTCTGATCAACAATATGTTTACAACATATACTTATCAGAAATTCTGTAGTGCTCCCACTCACCTTTTTGGAAATACAAGTTTCTCATAAACTTTGTATAGACCCAAAATCTTTGATCATTTCATCAAAGCGTACATTCCAACTCCGAGATGCTTACTCCAGTCCTTAGAACGATTGTTGGAGCTTTGCATACTTGTTAGCGTCTTTCAGGATTGTCAAAAACCTTCTAGTTGTATCGCATACAACCTTTCCTCAAGAAAACTGTCAAGGAGACAATGTTTTGACATCCTATATGCAAGATTTCATAAATAATGCAGTAACTGCTAATCCAATTCCAACAGACTCTTAGCATCGCTACGAGTGAGAAATCCTCACCGTAGTCAACTCCTTGAGCTTGTCGAAAAACATCTTTAGCGACAAGTCGAGCTTTCTTAATGGTGATACTTACCATCATTGTCTGTCTTCCTTTTAAAATCCATCTTTAACCAACGGCCTTATGACCATCAAGTATTTCTTCCAAAGTCATGGATCCTTTCTCGGATTTTATGGCCTCGAGCCGTTCGCCGGAATCCGGGCCCACCATCGCTTCTCCATAGCTCGTAGGTTCATTGTTGTCTAGCAACATGACCTCTAAGACAGGATTGCGTACCACTCTGAAGTAGTATGCATCCTTGTCACCCTACGAGGTACAGTAGTGACTTGATCTGAAACATCATGATCACTATCATAAGCTTCTACTTCAATTGGTGTAGGCGCCACAGGAACAACTTCCTGTGCCCTGCTACACACTAGTTGAAGTGACGGTTCAATAACCTCATCAAGTCTCCACCATCCTCCCACTCAATTCTTTCGAGAGAAACTTTTCCTCGAGAAAGGACCCATTTCTAGAAACAATTACTTTTGCTTCCGGATCTGAGATAGGAGGTATACCCAACCATTTTGGGTATCCTATGAAGATGTTTTTATCCGTTTTGGGTTCGAGCTTATCACGATGAAACTTTTCCACATAAGCGTCGCAGCCCCAAACTTTTAAGAAACGACAACTTAGGTTTCTCCAAACCACAGTTCAAACGGTGTCCTCTCAACGGAATTACGTGGTGCCCTATTAAAGTGAGTGCGCTTGTCTCTAATGCCTAACCCATGAACGATAGTGGTAATTCGATAAGAGACATCATGGTACGCACCATATCTAATAGGGTGCAACTATGATGTTCGGACACGCCATCACACTATGGTGTTCCAAGCGGTATTAATTGTGAAACATTTCCACAATGTCTTAATTGCGTGCCAAAGCTCGTAACTCAGATACTCATCTCTATGATCATATCATAGACATTTTATCCTCTTGTCACAATGATCTTCAACTTCACTCTAAAATTACTTGAACCATTCAATAATTCAAACTTGTGTTTCATCAAGTAAATATACTCAGTATCTACTTAAATCATCCGTGAAGTAAGAACATAACGATATTCACTGCATGCCTCAGCACTCATTTGACTGCACACATCAAAATGTGTTACTTCCAGCAAGTTGCTATCTTGTTCCATCTTACTGAAAACGAGGCTTTTCAGTCATCTTGCCTATGTGGTATGATTTGCATATCTCAAGTGATTCAAAATCAAGTGAGTCCAAACGATCCATCTGCATGGAGTTTCTTCATGTGTATACACCAATAGACATGGTTTGCATGTCTCAAACTTTTCAAAAACGAGTGAGTCCAAAGATCCATCAACATGGAGCTTCTTCATGCGTTTTACACCAATATGACTTACATGGCAGTGCCACAAGTAAGTGGTACTATCATTACTATCTTATATCTTTTGGCATGAAAATGTGTATCACTACGATCGATATTCAATAAACCATTCATTTTAGGTGCAAGACCATTGAAGGTATTATTCAAATAAACAGAGTAACCATTATTCTCCTTAAATGAATAACCGTATTGCGACAGACATAATCCAATCATGCCTATGCTCAACGCAAACACCAAATAACAATTATTTAGGTTTAACACCAATCTCGATGGTAGAGGGAGCGTGCGATGCTTGATCACATCAACCTTGGAAACACTTCCAACACATATCGTCAGCTCACCTTTAGCTAGTCTCCATTTATTCCGTAGCTTTTATTTCGAGTTACTAACACTTAGCAACCGAACCGGTATCTAATACCCTGGTGCTACTAGGAGTACTAGTAAAGTACACATTAACATAATGTATATCCAACATACTTCTATCGACCTTGCCAGCCTTCTTATCTACCAAGTATCTAGGGTAATTCTGCTCCAGTGGCTGTTCCCCTTATTACAGAAGCACTTAGTCTCGGGTTTGGGTTCAACCTTGGGTTTCTTCACTGGAGCAGCAACTGATTTGCCGTTTCATGAAGTGCCCCTTCTTGCCCTTGCCCTTCTTGAAACTAGTGGTTTCACTAACCATCAACAATTGATGCTCCTTCTTGATTTCTACTTTCGCGGTGTCAAACATCGTGAATATCTCAAGGATCATCATATCTATCCCTGATTTGTTATAGTTCATCACGAAGCTCTAGCAGCTTGGTGGCAATGACTTTGGAGAAACATCACTATCTCATCTGGAATATCAACTCCCACTCGATTCTAGTGATTGTTGCACTCAGACAATCTGAGCACAAGCTCAACGATTGAGCTTTTCTCCCTTAGTTTGCAGGCTAAGAAAATCGTCGGAGGTCTTATACCTCTTGACGTGAGCACGTGCCTAAAATCCAATTTCAGCCCTCGAAACATCTCATATGTTCCACGACATTTCGAAAACGTCTTTGGTGCCTCAACTCTAAACCGTTTAACTGAACTATCACGTAGTTATCAAAACGTGTATGTTCTATGTTTGCAACATCCATAGACGACGTTTTGGGGTTCTGCACACTGAGCGGTGCATTAAGGACATAAGCTTTCTACTGATCGCATAATCGCTATTGTCAACTTTCAACTATATTTTCTCTAGGAACATATCTAAAATAGTAGAACTAACGCGCGAGCTATGACATAATTTGCAAAGGGCTTTTGACTATGTTCAGGATAATTAAGTTCATCTAATGAACTCCCACTCAGATAGACATCCCTCTAGTCATCTAAGTGATTACATGATCCGAGTCTACTAGGCCGTGTCCGATCATCACGTGAGACGGACTAGTCATCATCGGTGAACATCTTCATGTTGATCGTATCTACTATACGACTCATGCTCGACCTTTCGGTCTCTTGTGTTCCGAGGCCATGTCTGTACATGCTAGGTTCGTCAAGTTAACCTAAGTGTTTCGCGTGTGTAAATCTGGCTTACACCCGTTGTATGTGAATGTAAGAATCTATCACACCCGATCATCACGTGGTGCTTCGAAACGACGAACTTTCGCAACGGTGCACAGTTAGGGGGAACACTTTCTTGAAATTTTAATGAGGGATCATCTTATTTACTACCGTCGTTCTAAGCAAATAAGATGTAGGAACATGATAAAAATCACATGCAATCAAAATAGTGACATGATATGGCCAATATCATTTTGCTCCTTTTGATCTCCATCTTCGGGGCTCCATGATCATCATTGTCACCGGCATGACACCATGATCTCCATCATCATGATCTCCATCATCGTGTCTCCATGAAGTTGTCTTGCCAACTTATTACTTCTACTACTATGGCTACCGGTTAGCAATAAAGTAAAGTAATTACATAGCGTTGTTCAATGACACGCAGGTCATACAATAAATAAAGACAACTCCTATGGCTCCTGCCGGTTGTCATACTCATCGACATGCAAGTCGTGATTCCTATTACAAGAACATGATCAATCTCATACATCACATATCATTCATCACATTCTTCTTGGCCATATCACATCACATAGCATACCCTGCAAAAACAAGTTAGACGTCCTCTAATTGTTGTTTGCATGTTTTACGTGGCTGCTATGGGTTTCTAGCAAGAACGTTTCTTACCTACGCAAAACCACAATGTGATATGCCAATTGCTATTTACCCTTCATAAGGACCCTTTTCATCGAATCCGTTCCGACTAAAGTGGGAGAGACTGGTACCCGCTAGCCACCTTATGCACCAAGTGCATGTCAGTCGGTGGAACCTGTCTCACGTAAGAGTACGTGTAAGGTCGGTCCGGGCCGCTTCATCCCACAATACCGTCGAAGCAAGATTGGACTAGTAACGGTAAGCATATTGAACAAAATCAACGCCCACAACTACTTTGTGTTCTACTCGTGCATTGAATCTACGCAATAGACCTAGCTCATGATGCCACTCTTGGGGAACGTAGCAGAAATTCAAAATTTTCCTACGTGTTACCAAGATCTATCTATGGAGAAACCAGCAACGAGGGGAAGGAGGGTGCATCTGAAGGAAATATGCCCTAGAGGCAATAATAAAGTTATTATTTATTTCCTCATATCATGATAAATGTTTATTATTCATGCTAGAATTGTATTAACCGGAAACATGATACATGTGTGAATACATAGACAAACATATAGTCACTAGTATGCCTCTACTTGACTAGCTCATTAATCAAAGATGGTTATGTTTCCTAACCATAGACATGTGTTGTCATTTGATTAATGGGATCACATCATTAGAAGAATGATGTGATTGACATGACCCATTCCGTTAGCCTAGCACTTGATCGTTTAGTATGTTGCTATTGCTTTCTTCATAACTTATACAAAGTTCCTGCAACTATGAGATTGTGCAACTCACGTTTACCGGAAGAACACTTTGTGTGCTACCAAACGTCACAACGTAACTGGGTGATTATAAAGGTGCTCTATAGGTGTTTCCGAAGGTACATGTTGAGTTGGCATAATTCGAGATTAGGTTTTGTCACTCCGATTGTCGGAGAGGTATCTCTGGGCCCTCTCGGTAATACTCATCACTTAAGCCTTGCAAGCATTATAACTAATGAGTTAGTAATAAGATGATGTGTTACAGAACGAGTAAAGAGACTTGCCAGTAACGAGATTGAACTAGGTATTGGATATCAACGATCAAATCTCGGGCAAGTAACATACCGATGACAAAGGGAACAACGTATGTTGTTATGCGGTTTGACCGATAAAGATCTTCATAGAATATGTAGGAACCAATATGGGCATCTAGGTTCCGTTATTGGTTATTGACCGAGAATGGTTCTAGGTCATGTCTACATAGTTCTCGAACCCGTAGGGTCCGCACGCTTAACGTTACGATGACAGTTTTATTATGAGTTTATAAGTTTTGATGTACCGAAGTTTGTTCGGAGTCCCAGATGTGATCACGAACATGACGAGGAGTCTCGAAATGGTTGAGACATAAAGATTGATATATTGGAAGCCTATATTTGGACATCGGAAAGGTTCCGGGTGAAATCGGGATTTTACCGGAACACCGGGGGGTTACCGGAACCCTCCCGGGGGTTAATGGGCCTTATTGGGCCATGAGGGAGAAGAGGAGGGCCGGCCAGGGCAGGCCGCGCGCCCCCTCCCCCCTAGTCCGAATAGGACAAGGAAGGGGGGGGCGCCCCCCTTTCCTCTTTCCCCTCCCCCTTTCCTTCTCCAACAAGGCAAGAGGGGGGAGTCCTACTCCCGGTGGGAGTAGGACTCCTCCAGGCGCACCCCAAAGGGGCCGGCCGCACCTTCCCCTCCCTCCTTTATATACGGGGGCAAGGGGGCACCCCATAACACACAGGTTGTTCTACGGATCGTTCCTTAGCCGTGTGCGGTGCCCCCCTCCACCATATTCCACCTCGGTCATATCGTCGCGGAGTTTAGGCGAAGCCCTGCGCCGGTAGAACATCATCATCGTCACCACGCCATCGTGCTGACGGAACTCATCCCCGAAGCTTTGCTGGATCGGAGCCCGGGGATCGTCATCGAGCTGAACGTGTGCTGAACTCGGAGGTGCCATACGTTCGGTGCTTGGATCGGTCAGATCGTGAAGACGTACGACTACATCAACTGCGTTGTGATAACGCTTACGGTCTATGAGGGTACGTGGACAACACTCTCCCCTCTCGTTGCTATGCCATCACCATGATCTTGCGTGTGCGTAGGAATTTTTTTGAAATTACTACGTTCCCCAGCAGTGGCATCCGAGCCAGGTTTTATGCGTTGATGTTATATGCACGAGTAGAACACAAGTGAGTTGTGGGCGATACAAGTCATACTGCTTACCGGCATGTCATACTTTGGCTCGGCGGTATTGTGAGATGAAGCGGCCCGGACCGACATTACGCGTACGCTTACGCGAGACTGGTTTCACCGTTACGAGCACTCGTGCTTAAAGGTGACTGGCGGGTGTCTGTCTCTCTCACTTTAGCTGAACCGAGTGTGGCTACACCCGGTCCTTGCGAAGGTTAAAACAACACTAACTTGACGAACTATCGTTGTGGTTTTGATGCGTAGGTGAGAACGGTTCTTGCTAATCCCGTAGCAGCCACGTAAAATTTGCAACAACAAAGTAGAGGACGTCTAACTTGTTTTTGTAGGGCATGTTGTGATGTGATATGGTCAAGACATGATGCTATATTTTATTGTATGAGATGATCATGTTTTGTAACCGAAGTTATCGGCAACTGGCAGGAGCCATATGGTTGTCGCTTTATTGTATGAAATGCAAACGCCCTGTAATTGCTTTACTTTATCACTAAGCGGTAGCGATAGTCGTAGAAGCAATAGTTGGCGAGACGACAACGATGCTACGATGGAGATCAAGGTGTCGCGCCGGTGACGATGGTGATCATGACGGTGCTTCGAAGATGGAGATCACAAGCACAAGATGATGATGGCCATATCATATCACTTATATTGATTGCATGTGATGTTTATCCTTTATGCATCTTATCTTGCTTTGATTGACGGTAGCATTTTAAGACGATCTCTCACTAAATTTTTTTATCAAGAAGTGTTCTCCCTGAGTATGCACCGTTGCCAAAGTTCGTCGTGCCCAGACACCACGTGATGATCGGGTGTGATAAGCTCTACGTCCATCTACAACGGGTGCAAGACAGTTTTGCACACACGGAATACTCAGGTTAAACTTGACGAGCCTAGCATATGCAGATATGGCCTCGGAACACGGAGACCGAAAGGTCGAGCGTGAATCATATAGTAGATATGATCAACATAAAGATGTTCACCATTGAAAACTACCCCATCTCACGTGATGATCGGTTATGGTTTAGTTGATTTGGATCACGTGATCACTTAGATGACTAGAGAGATGTCTGTCTAAGTGGGAGTTCTTAAGTAATATGATTAATTGAACCTAAATTTATCATGAACTTAGTACCTGATAGTATTTTGCTTGTCTATGTTTGTTTGTAGATAGATGGCTCGTGCTGTTGTTCCGTTGAATTTTAATGCGTTCCTTGAGAAAGCAAAGTTGAAAGATGATGGTAGCAATTACACGGACTGGGTCCGTAACCTGAGGATTATCCTCATTGCTGCACAGAAAAGTTACGTCCTGGAAGCACCGCTGGGTGCCAGGCCTGCTGCTGATGCAACTGACGACGTTAAGAACGTCTGGCAGAGCAAAGCTGATGACTACTCTATAGTTCAGTGTGCCATGCTTTACGGCTTAGAACCGGGTCTTCAACGACGTTTTGAACGTCATGGAGCATATGAGATGTTCCAGGAGTTGAAGTTAATATTTCAAGCAAATGCCCGGATTGAGAGATATGAAGTCTCCAATAAGTTCTACAGCTGCAAGATGGAGGAGAATAGTTCTGTTAGTGAGCATATACTCAAAATGTCTGGGTATAATAATCACTTGATTCAACTGGGAGTTAATCTTCCGGATGATAGCGTCATTGACAGAATTCTCCAATCACTGCCACCAAGCTACAAGAGCTTTGTGATGAACTATAATATGCAAGGGATGAACAAGACTATTCCCGAGCTCTTCGCAATGCTAAAAGCTGCGGAGGTAGAAATCAAGAAGGAGCATCAAGTGTTGATGGTCAACAAGACCACTAGTTTCAAGAAAAAGGGCAAAGGGAAGAAGAAGGGGAACTTCAAGAAAAACAGCAAGCAAGTTGCTGCTCAAGAGAAGAAACCCAAGTCTGGACCTAAGCCTGAAACTGAGTGCTTCTACTGCAAGCAGACTGGTCACTGGAAGCGGAACTGCCCCAAGTATTTGGCGGATAAGAAGGATGGCAAAGTGAACAAAGGTATATGTGATATACATGTTATTGATGTGTACCTAACTAGAGCTCGTAGTAGCACCTGGGTATTTGATACTGGTTCTGTTGCTAATATTTGCAACTCGAAACAGGGACTACGGAATAAGCGAGCACTGGCCAAGGACGAGGTGACGATGCGCGTGGGAAACGGTTCCAAAGTCGATGTGATCGCGGTCGGCACGCTACCTCTACATCTACCTTCGGGATTAGTTTTAGACCTGAATAATTGTTATTTGGTGCCAGCGTTGAGCATGAACATTATATCTGGATCTTGTTTGATGCGAGACGGTTATTCATTTAAATCAGAGAATAATGGTTGTTCTATTTATATGAGTAATATCTTTTATGGTCATGCACCCTTGAAGAGTGGTCTATTTTTATTAAATCTCGATAGTAGTGATACACATATTCATAGTGTTGAAACCAAAAGATGCAGAGTTAATAATGATAGTGCAACTTATTTGTGGCACTGCCGTTTAGGTCATATCGGTATAAAACGCATGAAGAAACTCCATACCGATGGACCTTTGGAATCACTTGGTACTTGCGAACCGTGCCTCATGGGCAAGATGACTAAAACACCGTTCTCCGGTACTATGGAGAGAGCAACAGATTTATTGGAAATCATACATACAGATGTATGTGGTCCGATGAATGTTGAAGCTCGTGGCGGATATCGTTATTTTCTCACCTTCACAGATGATTTAAGCAGATATGGGTATATCTACTTAATGAAACACAAGTCTGAAACATTTGAAAAGTTCAAAGAATTTCAGAGTGAAGTAGAAAATCATCGTAACAAGAAAATAAAATTCCTACGATCTGATCGTGGAGGAGAGTATTTGAGTTACGAGTTTGGTTTACATTTGAAACAATGCGGAATAGTTTCGCAACTCACGCCACCCGGAACACCACAACGAAATGGTGTGTCCGAACGTCGTAATCGTACTTTACTGGATATGGTGCGATCTATGATGTCTCTTACTGATTTACCGCTATCATTTTGGGGTTATGCTTTAGAGACGGCCGCATTCACGTTAAATAGGGCACCATCAAAATCCGTTGAGACGACGCCTTATGAACTGTGGTTTGGCAAGAAACCAAAGTTGTCGTTTCTTAAAGTTTGGGGCTGCGATGCTTATGTGAAGAAACTTCAACCAGATAAGCTCGAACCTAAATCGGAGAAATGTGTCTTCATAGGATACCCAAAAGAGACTATTGGGTACACCTTCTATCACAGATCCGAAGGCAAGACATTCGTTGCTAAGAATGGATCCTTTCTAGAGAAGGAGTTTCTCTCGAAAGAAGTGAGTGGGAGGAAAGTAGAACTTGATGAGATAACTGTATCTACTCCATTATTGGAAAGTAGTTCATCACGAGAACCGGTTCCTGTGACAACTACACCAATTAGTGAGGAAGCTAATGATAATGATCATGAAACTTCAGATCAAGTTTCTACTGAACTTCGTAGGTCTACCAGAGTAAGATCCGCGCCAGAGTGGTACGGTAATCCTATTCTGGAAGTCATGTTACTTGACCATGATGAACCTACGAACTATGAGGAAGCGATGATGAGCCCGGATTCCGCAAAATGGCTAGAAGCCATGAAATCTGAGATGGGATCCATGTATGAAAACAAAGTATGGACTTTGGTTGACTTGCCCGATGATCGGCAAGCCATTGAGAATAAATGGATCTTTAAGAAGAAGACTGACGCTGATGGTAATATAACTGTCTATAAAGCTCGACTTGTTGCAAAAGGTTTTCGACAAGTTCAAGGGGTTGACTACGATGAGACTTTCTCACCCGTAGTGATGCTTAAGTCCGTCCAAATCATGTTAGCTATTGCTGCATTTCATAATTATGAAATTTGGCAAATGGATGTCAAGACTGCATTCTTGAATGGATTTCTAGAAGAAGAGTTGTATATGATGCAGCCGAAGGTTTTATTGATCCAAAAGGTGCTGACAAAGTGTGCAAGCTCCAGCGTTCCATTTATGGACTGGTGCAAGCATCTTGGAGTTGGAATAAACGCTTTGATAGTGTGATCAAAGCATATGGTTTTATACAGACTTTTGGAGAAGCCTGTATTTACAAGAAAGTGAGTGGGAGCTCTGTAGAATTTCTAATTTTATATGTAGATGACATATTATTAATTGGAAATGATATAGAATTTCTGGATAGCATAAAAGGATACTTGAATAAAAGTTTTTCAATGAAAGACCTCGGTGAAGCTGCTTACATATTGGGCATCAAGATCTATAGAGATAGATCAAGACGCTTAATAGGACTTTCACAAAGCACATACCTTGACAAAATTTTGAAAAAGTTCAAAATGGATCAGGCAAAGAAAGGATTCTTGCCTGTGCTACAAGGTGTGAAGTTGAGTCAAACTCAATGCCCGACCACAGCAGAAGATAGAGAGAAAATGAAAAATGTTCCCTATGCTTCAGCCATAGGCTCTATCATGTATGCAATGCTGTGTACCAGACCTGACGTATGCTTAGCAATAAGCTTGGCAGGAAGGTACCAAAGTAATCCAGGAGTGGATCACTGGACAGCGGTCAAGAACATCCTGAAATACCTGAAAAGGACTAAGGAAATGTTTCTCGTATATGGAGGTGACAAAGAGCTAGTCGTAAACGGTTACGTCGATGCAAGCTTTGACACTGATCCGGACGATTCTAAATCGCAAACCGGATACGTGTTTTTATTAAACGGTGGAGCTGTAAGTTGGTGCAGTTCTAAACAAAGCGTCGTAGCAGGATCTACATGTGAAGCGGAGTACATAGCTGCTTCGGAAGCAGCAAATGAAGGAGTCTGGATGAAGGAGTTCATTTCCGATCTAGGTGTCATACCTAGTGCATCGGGACCAATGAAGATCTTCTGTGACAATACTGGTGCAATTGCCTTGGCAAAGGAATCCAGATTTCACAAGAGGACCAAGCACATCAAGAGACGCTTCAATTCCATCGGGACCAAGTCCAAGTGGGAGACATAGAGATTTGCAAGATACATACGGATCTGAATGTTGCAGACCCGTTGACTAAGCCTCTCTCACGAGCAAAACATGATCAACACCAAGACTCCATGGGTGTTAGAATCATTACTATGTAATCTAGATTATTGACTCTAGTGCAAGTGGGAGACTGAAGGAAATATGCCCTAGAGGCAATAATAAAGTTATTATTTATTTCCTCATATCATGATAAATGTTTATTATTCATGCTAGAATTGTATTAACCGGAAACATGATACATGTGTGAATACATAGACAAACATATAGTCACTAGTATGCCTCTACTTGACTAGCTCATTAATCAAAGATGGTTATGTTTCCTAACCATAGACATGTGTTGTCATTTGATTAATGGGATCACATCATTAGAAGAATGATGTGATTGACATGACCCATTCCGTTAGCCTAGCACTTGATCGTTTAGTATGTTGCTATTGCTTTCTTCATGACTTATACAAGTTCCTGCAACTATGAGATTGTGCAACTCACGTTTACCGGAAGAACACTTTGTGTGCTACCAAACGTCACAACGTAACTGGGTGATTATAAAGGTGCTCTACAGGTGTTTCCGAAGGTACATGTTGAGTTGGCATATTCGAGATTAGGTTTTGTCACTCCGATTGTCGGAGAGGTATCTCTGGGCCCTCTCGGTAATACTCATCACTTAAGCCTTGCAAGCATGTAACTAATGAGTTAGTATAAGATGATGTGTTACAGAACGAGTAAAGAGACTTGCCGGTAACGAGATTGAACTAGGTATTGGATACCGACGATCAAATCTCGGGCAAGTAACATACCGATGACAAAGGGAACAACGTATGTTGTTATGCGGTTTGACCGATAAAGATCTTCGTAGAATATGTAGGAACCAATATGGGCATCCAGGTTCCGCTATTGGTTATTGACCGAGAATGGTTCTAGGTCATGTCTACAAAGTTCTCGAACCCGTAGGGTCCGCACGCTTAAAGTTACGATGACAGTTTTATTATGAGTTTATAAGTTTTGATGTACCGAAGGTTGTTCGGAGTCCCGGATATGATCACGGACATGACGAGGAGTCTCTAATGGTCGAGACATAAAGATTGATATATTGGACGACTTATTCGGACACCGGAAGTGTTCCGGGTGATTTCGGAGAAAACCGGAGTTGCCGGAGGGTTACCGGAACCCCCCCGGAGAGTTAATGGGCCACATGGGCCTTAGTGAGAAGAGAGAGGGGCGGCCAGGGTGGGCCGCGCGCCCCCTCTCCCTCTGGTCGAATTGGACTAGGAGGGGGGGGGGCGCCCCCCTCTTTCCTTCCCCCTCTCCCCCTTCCTTTCCCTCCTAGTAGGAGTAGGAAAGGGGGAGTCCTACTCCTACTAGGAGGAGGACTCCTCCTCCTTGGAGCGCCACAAGGGCCGGCCGGCCTCCCCCTCCCTCCTTTATATACGGGGGCAGGGGGCACCCCATAACACACAGGTTGATCTACGGATCGTTCCTTAGCCGTGTGCGGTGCCCCCTCCACCATATTCCACCTTGGTCATATCGTCGCGGAGTTTAGGCGAAGCCCTGCGCCGGTAGAACATCATCATCGTCACCACGCCGTCGTGCTGACGGAACTCATCCCCGAAGCTTTGCTGGATCGGAGCCCGGGGATCGTCATTGAGCTGAACGTGTGCTGAACTCGGAGGTGCCGTACGTTCGGTGCTTGGATCAGTCGGATCGTAAAGACGTACGACTACATCAACCGCGTTGTGCTAACGCTTCTCCTTACGATCTACGAGGGTACGTGGACAACACTCTCCCCTCTCGTTGCTATGCCATCACCATGATCTTGCGTGTGCGTAGGAATTTTTTTGAAATTACTACGTTCCCAGTAGCATCTACATACCCTTGTAGATCACTAAGCGGAAGCATTCAAGAGAACGGGGTTGAAGGAGTCGTACTCGTCGTCATCAAAATCACCGGAGATCCTAGTGCCGAACGGACGGCACCTCCGCATTCAACACACGTACAGCTCGGTGACGTCTCCCATGCCTTGATCCAGCAAGGAGAGAGGGAGAGGTTGAGGAAGACTCCGTCCAGCAGCAGCACAACGGCGTGGTGGTGATGGAGGAGCGTGGCAATCCTGCAGGGCTTTGCCAAGCACCGTGGGAGAGGAGAAGGGAGAGACGTAGGGCTGCGCCAAGCACCGCGGGAGAGGAGAAGGGAGAGAGGTAGGACTGCGCCAGGGAGAGGTCAAACTCATCTGTTGGCAGCCCCAAAACCCTCAAGTATATATAGGGGGAGAGGGAGGGCTGCGCCCCCACCTAGGGTTCCACCCCTAGGGGCGGCGGCCAGCCCAAACTCATCTAGGGTGCGGCCAAGGGGGGGGAGGGGAAACTTGCCCCCCAAGTTAGGTGGGTGCGCCCCCTCCCCCAAACCCTAGGCGCCTTGGGCCCTTGTGGGGGGGGGGGGGCGCACCAGCCCACCTGGGGCTGGTCCCCTCCCACACTTGGCCCATGCAGTCCTCCGGGGATGGTGGCCCCACTTGGTGGACCACTGGGACCCTCCCGGTGGTCCCGGTACGTTACCGGTAAAACCCGAAACTTTTCCGGTGACCAAAACAAGACTTCCTATATGTAAATCTTTACCTCTGGACCATTCCGGAACTCCTCGTGATGTCCGGGATATCATCCGAGACTCCTAACAACATTCAGTAACCACATACAAACTTCCTTTATAACCCTAGCGTCATCGAACCTTAAGTGTGTAGACCCTACGGGTTCGGGAATCATGCAGACATGACCGAGACGTTCTCCTGTCAATAACCAACAGCGGGATCTGGATACCCATGTTGGCTCCCACATGTTCCACGATGATCTCATCGGATGAACCATGATGTCAAGGACTCAATCGATCCCGTATACAATTCCCTTTGTCTAGCGGTATTGTACTTGCCCGAGATTCGATCGTTGGTATCCCGATACCTTGTTCAATCTCGTTACCAGCAAGTCTCTTTACTCGTTCCGTAACACATCATCCCGTGATCAACCCCTTGGTCACATTGTGCACATTATGATGATGTCCTACCGAGTGGGCCCAGAGATACCTCTCCGTCACACGGAGTGACAAATCCCAGTCTCGATTTGTGCCAACCCAACAGACACTTTCGGAGATACCTGTAGTGCACCTTTAATAGCCACCCAGTTACGTTGTGACGTTTGGTACACCCAAAGCATTCCTATGGTATCCGGGAGTTGCACAATCTCATGGTCTTAGGAAATGATACTTGACATTAGAAAAGCTTTAGCATACGAACTACACGATCTTTGTGCTAGGCTTAGGATTGGGTCTTGTCCATCACATCATTCTCCTAATGATATGATCCCGTTATCAACGACATACAATGTCCATGGTCAGGAAACCGTAACCATCTATTGATTAACGAGCTAGTCAATCAGAGGCTTACTAGGGACATGGTGTTGTCTATGTATCCACACATGTATCTGAGTTTCCTATCAATACAATTATAGCATGGATAATAAACGATTATCATGAACAAGGAAATATAATAATAATAACTAATTTATTATTGCCTCTAGGGCATATTTCCAACAACCCGTGTGTCCTTTGCTCTCGCCTTTTCTTCCACATCAAGAGTACCAATGAGATCCAGAACGGAAAACTCCTGCCTCTTATGCTTCAGTAAGGTAGCAAATGACTGTATCTCATGAGCTTGCCCAACCAAGGAGCACTCTTCAGTCATCACGTAGTCATAGAATTGTTCCTGTTGGGGAACGTAGCAGAAATTCAAAATTTTCCTACGTGTCACCAAGATCTATCTATGGAGAAACCAGCAACGAGGGGAAGGAGAGTCCATCTACATACCCTTGTAGATTGCTAAGCGGAAGCGTGTTGGAAATATGCCCTAGAGGCAATAATAAAAGTATTATTATATTTCATTGTTCATGATAATTGTCTTTTATTCATGCTATAACTGTATTATCCGGAAATCGTAATACACGTGTGAATACTTAGACCACACTATGTCCCTGGTAAGCCTCTGGTTGACCAGCTCGTTGTGATCAACAGATAGTCATGGTTTCCTGACTATGGACATTGGATGTCGTTGATAACGGGATCACATCATTAGGAGAATGATGTGATGGACAAGACCCAATCCTAAGCATAGCATAAAAGATCGTGTAGTTCGTTTTGCTAGAGCTTTGCAAGTGTCAAGTATCTCTTCCTTCGACCATGAGATCGTGTAACTCCCGGATACCGTAAGAGTGCCTTGGATGTATCAAACGTCACAACGTAACTGGGTGACTATAAAGGTGCATTACAGGTATCTCCGAAAGTAGCTGTTGGGTTGACACGGATCGAGACTGGGATTTGTCACTCCGTATGACGGAGAGGTATCTCTGGGCCCACTCGGTAATGCATCATCATATGAGCTCAATGTGACCAAGGTGTTGGACACGGGATCATGCATTACGGTACGAGTAAAGTGACTTGCCGGTAACGAGACTGAACAAGGTATTGGGATACCGACGATCGAGTCTCGGGCAAGTAACGTACCGATTGACAAAGGGAATTGCATACAGGGTTTGATCGAATCCTCGACATAGTGGTTCATCCGATGACAACATCGAGGAGCATGTGGGAGCCATCATGGGTATCCAGATCCCGCTGATGGTTATTGACTGAGAGAGTCTCGGTCATGTCTGCATGTCTCCCGAACCCGTAGGGTCTACACACTTAAGGTTCAGTTACGCTAGGGTTATAGGGATATGTATATGCAGTAACCCGAATGTTGTTCGGAGTCCCGGATGAGATCCCGGACGTCACGAGGAGTTCCGGAATGGTCCGGAGGTAAAGATTTATATATGGGAAGTCCTGTTTCGGGCATCGGGACAAGTTTCGGGGTTATCGGTATTGTACCGGGACCACCGGAAGGGTCCCGGGGGTCCACCGGGTGGGTCCACCTGTCCCGGGGGGCCACATGGGCTGTGGGGGGTGCGCCTTGGCCTAATGGGCCAAGGGCACCAGCCCCACATAGGCCCATGCGCCTAGGGTTTAAGGGGGCAAGAGTCCTAGGAGGGTAAGGCACCTCCTAGGTGCCTTGGGGGGAGGGAAAACCCCCCTTGGCCGCCGCACCCCCTAGGAGATTGGATCTCCTAGGGCCGGCCACCCCCCCTTGGCACCCCTATATATAGTGGGGGAGAGGAGGGACTTCATACCTGAACGCCCTGGCCTTTGGTTGCCTCCTTCTCCCTCCCCAACACCTCCTCCACCTCCATAGTGCTTAGCGAAGCTCTGCCGGAGTACTGCAGCTCCATCAACACCACGCCGTCGTGCTGCTGCTGGTGCCATCTCCCTCAACCTCTCCTCCCTTCCTTGCTGGATCAAGAAGGAGGAGACGTGGCTGTTCCGTACGTGTGTTGAACGCGGAGGTGCCGTCCGTTCGGCGCTGGTCATCGGTGATTTGGATCACGTCGAGTACGACTACATCATCACCTTGCAAGCTTCCGCACGCGATCTACAAGTGGTATGTAGATGCAAACTCTCTCCCTAGACTCGTTGCTTAGATGAACTCATAGATGGATCTTGGTGAAACCGTAGGAAAAATTTAATTTTCTGCAACGTTCCCCAACAGTGGCATCATGAGCTAGGTCTATGCGTAGTTCTCTTTGCACGAGTAGAACACAACTTTGTTGTGGGCGTGGATTTTGTCATCTTACTTGCCTCTACTAGTCTTTTCTTGCTCAACGGTATTGTGGGATGAAGCGGCCCGGACCAACCTTACACGTACTCTTACGTGAGACCGGTTCCACCGACTGACATGCACAAGTTGCATAAGGTGGCTGGCGGGTGTCTGTCTCTCCCACCTTAGTTGGAGCGGAATCGATGAACAGGGCCCTTATGAAGGGTAAATAGAAGTTGACAAAATCACGTTGTGGTGATTCGTAGGTAAGAAAACGTTCTTGCTAGAACCCAATTGCAGCCACGTAAAAGATGCAACAACAATTAGAGGACGTCTAACTTGTTTTTGCAGCGATTGATCATGTGATGTGATATGGCCAGAAGTTGTGATGAATGATGAATTGTGATGTATGAGATCATGTTCTTTGTAATAGGATTCACGACTTGCATGTCGATGAGTATGACAACCGGCAGGAGCCATAGGAGTTGTCATTATTTTTTGTATGACCTGCGTGTCATTGAATAACGTCATGTAAACTACTTTACTTTATTGCTAAACGTTAGTCATAGAAGTAGAAGTAGTCGTTGGCGTGACAACTTCATGAAGACACGATGATGGAGATCATGATGATGGAGATCATGGTGTCAAGCCGGTGACAAGATGATCATGGAGCCCCGAAGATGAAGATCAATGGAGCTATATGATATTGGCCATATCATGTCACAACTATATAATTGCATGTGATGTTTATTATGTATTATGCATCTTGTTTACTTAGGACGACGGTAGTAAATAAGATGATCCCTTATAAAATTTCAAGAAGTGTTCTCCCCTAACTGTGCACCGTTGCTACAGTTCGTCGTTTCTAAGCACCACGTGATGATCGGGTGTGATGGATTCTTACGTTCACATACAACGGGTGTAAGACAGTTTTACACAGCGAAAACACTTAGGGTTAACTTGACGAGCCTAGCATGTGCAGACATGGCCTCGGAACACGGAGACCGAAAGGTCGAACACGAGTCGTATGGAAGATACGATCAACATGAAAATGTTCACCGACGATGACTAGTCCGTCTCACGTGATGATCGGACACGGGCTAGTCGACTCGGATCGTGTAACACTTAGATGACTAAAGGGATGTCTAATCTAAGTGGGAGTTCATAATTTGATTAGAACTTTATTATCATGAACTTAGTCTAAAACCTTTGCAAATATGTCTTGTAGATCAATGGCCAACGCTAATGTCAACATGAACTTCAACGCGTTCCTAGAGAAAACCAAGCTGAAAGATGATGGCAGCAACTATACGGACTGGGTCCGGAACCTGAGGATCATCCTCATAGCTGCCAGGAAACAATATGTCCTAGAAGGACCGCTAGGTGACGCTCCCGTCCCAGAGAACCAAGACATTATGAATGCTTGGCAGTCTCGCGCTGATGATTACTCCCTCGTTCAGTGCGGCATGCTTTACAGCTTAGAACCGGGGCTCCAAAAGCGTTTTGAGCATCACGGAGCATATGAGATGTTCGAAGAGCTGAAACTAGTTTTTCAAGCTCATGCCCGGGTCGAGAGATATGATGTCTCCGACAAGTTCTACAGTTGTAAGATGGAGGAGAACAGTTCTGTCAGTGAGCACATCCTGAAGATGTCTGGGTTGCACAACCGTATGACCCAGCTGAACATTAACCTCCCAGATGAGGCGGTCATTGACAGAATCCTCCAGTCGCTCCCACCAAGCTACAAGAGCTTTGTGATGAACTACAACATGCAGGGAATGGAAAAGACCATTCCTGAAGTGTTCTCGATGCTGAAGTCAGCAGAGGCTGAAATCAAGAAAGAACATCAAGTGTTGATGGTCAATAAGACCACTAAGTTCAAGAAGGGCAAGGGTAAGAAGAACTTCAAGAAGGACGGCAAAGATGTTGCCGCGCCTGGTAAGCCAGTTACCGGGAAGAAGTCAAAGAATGGACCCAAGCCTGAGACTGAGTGCTTTTATTGCAAGGGGAAGGGTCACTGGAAGCGGAACTGCCCCAAATACTTAGCGGATAAGAAGGCCGGCAACACCAAAGGTATATTTGATATACATGTGATTGATGTGTACCTTACCAGTACTCGTAGTAACTCCTGGGTATTTGATACCGGTGCCGTTGCTCATATTTGTAACTCACAGCAGGAGCTGCGGAATAAACGGAGACTGGCAAAGGACGAGGTGACGATGCGCGTCGGGAATGGTTCCAGAGTCGATGTGATCGCCGTCGGCACGCTGCCTCTACATTTACCTACGGGATTAGTTTTGAACCTTAATAATTGTTATTTAGTGCCAAGTTTGAGCATGAACATTGTATCAGGATCTCGTTTAATACGAGATGGCTACTCATTTAAGTCTGAGAATAATGGTTGTTCGATTTATATGAGAGATATGTTTTATGGTCATGCTCCGATGGTCAATGGTTTATTCTTAATGAATCTCGAGCGTAATATTACACATGTTCATAGTGTAGATGCCAAAAGATTTAAAGTTGATAACGATAGTCCCACATACTTGTGGCACTGCCGCCTTGGTCACATTGGTGTCAAGCGCATGAAGAAGCTCCATGCCGATGGACTTTTAGAGTCTCTTGATTATGAATCGTTTGACACGTGCGAACCATGCCTCTTGGGCAAAATGACCAAGACTCCGTTCTCCGGAACAATGGAGCGAGCAACCAACTTGTTGGAAATCATACATACCGATGTGTGCGGTCCAATGAGCGTTGAGGCTCGCGGAGGATATCGTTATGTTCTCACTCTCACAGATGACTTGAGTAGATATGGGTATGTCTACTTAATGAAACACAAGTCTGAGACCTTTGAAAAGTTCAAGGAATTTCAGAATGAGGTGGAGAATCAACGTGACCGAAAGATAAAATTCTTACGATCAGATCGTGGAGGAGAATACTTAAGTCACGAATTTGGTACACACTTAAAGAAATGTGGAATCGTTTCACAGCTCACGCCGCCTGGAACACCTCAGCGAAACGGTGTGTCCGAACGTCGTAATCGCACTCTATTGGATATGGTGCGGTCTATGATGTCTCTTACCGATTTACCGCTATCATTTTGGGGATACGCTCTAGAGACAGCTACATTCACTTTAAATAGGGCACCGTCTAAATCCGTTGAGACGACACCGTATGAATTATGGTTTGGAAAGAAACCTAAGCTGTCGTTTCTAAAAGTTTGGGGATGCGAAGCTTATGTCAAGAAACTTCAACCTGAAAAGCTCGAACCCAAGTCGGAAAAATGCGTATTCATAGGATACCCTAAGGAAACTGTAGGGTATACCTTCTACTTAAGATCCGAAGGCAAGATCTTTGTTGCCAAGAACGGATGCTTTCTGGAAAAAGAGTTTCTCTCGAAAGAAGTAAGTGGGAGGAAAGTAGAACTCGATGAAGTACTACCTCTTGAGCGGGATAGTGACGCAGCACAGGAAACCGTTCCTGTGATGCCCACACCAACTGAAGAGGAAAACCATGATAATGATCAAGGTACTTCGGATCAAGTTACTGCTGAACTTCGTAGGTCCACAAGGACACGTTCCGCACCAGAGTGGTACGGCAACCCTGTCCTGGAAATCATGTTGTTAGACAACAATGAACCTTCGAACTATGAAGAAGCAATGGCGGGCCCGGATTCCAACAAATGGCTTGAAGCCATGAAATCCGAGATAGAATCCATGTATGAAAACAAAGTATGGACTTTGACAGACTTGCCCGATGATCGGCGAGCGATAGAAAACAAATGGATCTTTAAGAAGAAGACGGACGCGGATGGTAATGTTACCATCTATAAAGCTCGACTTGTCGCTAAGGGTTATCGACAGGTTCAAGGGATTGACTACGACGAGACATTCTCTCCCGTAGCGAAGCTAAAGTCCGTCCGAATCATGTTAGCAATTGCCGCATACTATGATTATGAGATATGGCAGATGGACGTCAAAACAGCATTCCTTAACGGGCATCTTAAGGAAGAACTGTATATGATGCAGCCGGAAGGTTTTGTCGATCCTCGGAACGCTAACAAAGTATGCAAGCTCCAGCGATCCATTTATGGACTGGTGCAAGCATCTCGGAGTTGGAACATTCGCTTTGATGAGATGATCAAAGCGTTTGGGTTTATGCAGACTTATGGAGAAGCCTGCGTTTACAAGAAAGTGAGTGGGAGCTCTGTAGCATTTCTCATATTATATGTAGATGACATACTCCTGATGGGAAATAATATAGAATTTCTGGACAGCATTAAGGCCTACTTGAATAAGTGTTTTTCAATGAAGGACCTTGGAGAAGCTGCTTATATATTAGGCATCAAGATCTATAGAGATAGATCGAGACGCCTCATAGGTCTTTCACAAAGCACATACCTTGATAAGATTTTGAAGAGATTCAGAATGGATCAGTCCAAGAAGGGGTTCTTGCCTATGTTACAAGGTATGAGACTGAGCTCAGCTCAGTCACCGACCACGGCAAAAGATAAAGAAGAGATGAGTGTCATCCCCTATGCTTCAGCCATAGGATCTATTATGTATGCCATGCTGTGTACCAGACCCGATGTAAACCTTGCCGTAAGTTTGGTAGCAAGATACCAAAGTAATCCCGGCAAGGAACACTGGACAGCGGTCAAGAATATCCTGAAGTACCTGAAAAGGACAAAGGACATGTTTCTCGTTTATGGAGGAGACGAAGAGCTCGTCGTAAAGGGTTACGTCGACGCTAGCTTCGACTCAGATCTGGATGACTCTAAGTCACAAACCGGATACGTGTATATGTTGAATGGTGGAGCAGTAAGCTGGTGCAGCTGCAAGCAGAGCGTCGTGGCGGGATCTACGTGTGAAGCGGAGTACATGGCAGCCTCGGAGGCAGCACATGAAGCGATTTGGGTGAAGGAGTTCATCACCGACCTAGGAGTCATACCCAATGCGTCGGGGCCGATCAAACTCTTCTGTGACAACACTGGAGCTATTGCCCTCGCAAAGGAGCCCAGGTTTCACAAGAAGACCAGGCACATCAAGCGTCGTTTCAACTCCATCCGTGAAAATGTTCAAGATGGAGACATAGAGATTTGCAAAGTGCACACGGATCTGAATGTCGCAGATCCGCTGACTAAACCTCTCTCGCGTGCAAAACATGATCAACACCAGAACTCTATGGGTGTTCGATTCATCACAATGTAACTAGATTGGTGACTCTAGTGCAAGTGGGAGACTGTTGGAAATATGCCCTAGAGGCAATAATAAAAGTATTATTATATTTCATTGTTCATGATAATTGTCTTTTATTCATGCTATAACTGTATTATCCGGAAATCGTAATACACGTGTGAATACTTAGACCACACTATGTCCCTGGTAAGCCTCTAGTTGACCAGCTCGTTGTGATCAACAGATAGTCATGGTTTCCTGACTATGGACATTGGATGTCGTTGATAACGGGATCACATCATTAGGAGAATGATGTGATGGACAAGACCCAATCCTAAGCATAGCATAAAAGATCGTGTAGTTCGTTTTGCTAGAGCTTTGCAAGTGTCAAGTATCTCTTCCTTCGACCATGAGATCGTGTAACTCCCGGATACCGTAAGAGTGCCTTGGGTGTATCAAACGTCACAACGTAACTGGGTGACTATAAAGGTGCATTACAGGTATCTCCGAAAGTAGCTGTTGGGTTGACACGGATCGAGACTGGGATTTGTCACTCCGTATGACGGAGAGGTATCTCTGGGCCCACTCGGTAATGCATCATCATATTGAGCTCAATGTGACCAAGGTGTTGGACACGGGATCATGCATTACGGTACGAGTAAAGTGACTTGCCGGTAACGAGACTGAACAAGGTATTGGGATACCGACGATCGAGTCTCGGGCAAGTAACGTACCGATTGACAAAGGGAATTGCATACAGGGTTTGATCGAATCCTCGACATAGTGGTTCATCCGATGACAACATCGAGGAGCATGTGGGAGCCATCATGGGTATCCAGATCCCGCTGATGGTTATTGACTGAGAGAGTCTCGGTCATGTCTGCATGTCTCCCGAACCCGTAGGGTCTACACACTTAAGGTTCAGTTACGCTAGGGTTATAGGGATATGTATATGCAGTAACCCGAATGTTGTTCGGAGTCCCGGATGAGATCCCGGACGTCACGAGGAGTTCCGGAATGGTCCGGAGGTAAAGATTTATATATGGGAAGTCCTGTTTCGGGCATCGGGACAAGTTTCGGGGTTATCGGTATTGTACCGGGACCACCGGAAGGGTCCCGGGGGTCCACCGGGTGGGTCCACCTGCCCGGGGGGCACATGGGCTGTAGGGGGGTGCGCCTTGGCCTAATGGGCCAAGGGCACCAGCCCCACATAGGCCCATGCGCCTAGGGTTTAAGGGGGCAAGAGTCCTAGGAGGGTAAGGCACCTCCTAGGTGCCTTGGGGGGAGGGAAAACCCCCCTTGGCCGCCGCACCCCCTAGGAGATTGGATCTCCTAGGGCCGGCCACCCCCCCTTGGCACCCCTATATATAGTGGGGGAGAGGAGGGACTTCATACCTGAACGCCCTGGCCTTTGGTTGCCTCCTTCTCCCTCCCCAACACCTCCTCCACCTCCATAGTGCTTAGCGAAGCTCTGCCGGAGTACTGCAGCTCCATCAACACCACGCCGTCGTGCTGCTGCTGGTGCCATCTCCCTCAACCTCTCCTCCCTTCCTTGCTGGATCAAGAAGGAGGAGACGTGGCTGTTCCGTACGTGTGTTGAACGCGGAGGTGCCGTCCGTTCGGCGCTGGTCATCGGTGATTTGGATCACGTCGAGTACGACTACATCATCACCTTGCAAGCTTCCGCACGCGATCTACAAGTGGTATGTAGATGCAAACTCTCTCCCTAGACTCGTTGCTTAGATGAACTCATAGATGGATCTTGGTGAAACCGTAGGAAAAATTTTAATTTTCTGCAACGTTCCCCAACAAAGCGTTCAAGAGAACGGGGTTGAAGGAGTCGTACTCGTCGTGATCCAAATCACCGGAGATCCTAGTGCCGAACGGACGGCACCTCCGCGTTCAACACACGTACAACCCGGTGACGTCTCCCACGCCTTGATCCAGCAAGGAGAGAGTGAGAGGTTGAGGAAGACTCCGTCCAGCAGCAGCACAATGGCGTGGTGGTGGTGGAGGAGCGTGGCAATCCTGCAGGGCTTCGCCAAGCACCGCGGGAGAGGAGGAGTAAGAGAGGCAGGGTTGCGCCAAGAGGGAGAGGTTCTCGTCTGTTGGCAACCCCAAAACCCTCAAATATATATAGGGGGAGGGGAGGGGGCTGCGCCCCCTCTAGGGTTCCCTCCCCAGGGGTGGCGGCAGCCCCCAGATCCCATCTGGGTGGAGGCCAGAGGGGGAGAGAGGGGAGGCGCGCCTGGGGTGGGCCTTAGGGCCCATCTGCCCTAGGGTTTGCCCCCTCCCACTCTCCCCTGCGCCTTGGGCCCCTTGTGGGGGGCGCACCAGCCCACCTGGGGCTGGTTCCCTCCCACACTTGGCCCATGCAGCCCTCCGGGGTTGGTGGCCCCACTTGGTGGATCCCCGGGACCCTCCCGGTGGTCCCGGTACGTTACCGGAAAAACCCGAAACTTTTCCGGTGACCAAAACAAGACTTCATATATATAAATCTTTACCTCCGGACCATTCCGGAACTCCTCGTGACGTCCGGGATCTCATCCGGGACTCCGAACAACATTCGGTAACCACATACAAACTTCCTTTATAACCCTAGCGTCATCGAACCTTAAGTGTGTAGACCCTACGGGTTCGGGAACCATGCAGACATGACCGAGACGTTCTCCGGTCAATAACAAACAGCGGGATCTAGATACCCATGTTGGCTCCCACATGTTCCACAATGATCTCATCGGATGAACCACGATGTCAAGGACTCAATCGATCCCGTATACAATTCCCTTTGTCTAGCGGTATTGTACTTGCCCGAGATTCGATCATCGGTATGTCCGATACCTTGTTCAATCTCATTACCGGCAAGTCTCTTTACTCGTTCCGTAACACATCATCCCGTGATCAATCCCTTGGTCACATTGTGCACATTATGATGATGTCCTACCGAGTGGGCCCAGAGATACCTCTCCGTTAACCGGAGTGACAAATCCCAGTCTCGATTCGTGCCAACCCAACAGACACTTTCGGAGATACCTGTAGTGCACCTTTATAGCCACCTAGTTATGTTGTGACGTTTGGTACATCCAAAGCGTTCCTACGGTATCCAGGAGTTGCACAATCTCATGGTCTAAGGAAATGATACTTGACATTAGAAAAGCTTTAGCATACGAACTACACGATCTTTGTGCTAGGCTTAGGATTGGGTCTTGTCCATCACATCATTCTCCTAATGATGTGATCCCGTTATCAACGACATCCAATGTCCATGGTCAGGAAACCGTAACCATCTATTGATCAACGAGCTAGTCAATTAGAGGCTTATTAGGGACATGGTGTTGTCTATGTATCCACACATGTATCTGAGTTTCCTATCAATACAATTATAGCATGGATAATAAACGATTATCATGAACAAGGAAATATAATAATAACTAATTTATTATTGCCTCTAGGGCATATTTCCAACAGTCTCCCACTTGCACTAGAGTCAATAATCTAGTTCACATCGCCATGTGATTAACACTCACAGGTCACATCGCCATGTGACCAACATCCAAAGAGTTTACTAGTGTCATTAAACTAGTTCACATCATCATGTGATTAAGACTCAATGAGTTCTGAGTTTGATCATGTTTTGCTTGTGAGAGAAGTTTTAGTCAACGGGTCTGAAACATTCAGATCCGTATGTACTTCGCAATTCTCCATGTCATATTGTAAATGCTGCTTCCACGCTCCACTTGGAGCTATTCCAAATGGTTACTCCACTATACGTATCCGGTTTGCTACTCAGAGTCATTCGGATAGGTGTTAAAGTTTGCATCGACGTAACCCTTTACGCCGAACTCTTTATCACCTCCATAATCGAGAAACATTTCCTTATTCCTCTAAGGATAGTTTTGACCGCTGTCCAATGATCCGTTCCTGGATCATTCTTGTACCCCTTGACTAACTCATGGCAAGGCACACTTCCGGTGTGGTACACAACATAGCATACTATAGAGCCTACGTCTGAAGCATAGGGGACGACCTTCGTCCTTTCTCTCTCTTCTGCCGTGGTCGAGCTTTAACTCTTAACTTCATACCTTACAACTCAGGCAAGAACTCCTTCTTTGACTGATCCATCTTGAACACCTTCAAGATCATGTCAAGGTATGTGCTCATTTGAAAGTATTATTAAGCATTTTGATCTATCTTATAGATCTTGATGCTTATTGTTCAAGTAGCCTAATCCAAGTTTTCCATTGAAAAACACTTTTCAAATAAACCTACATGCTTTCCAGAAATTCTACATCATTTCTGAGCAACAATATGTCAACAACATATACTCATCAGAAATTCTATAGTGCTCCCACTCACTTCTATGGAAATACAAGTTTCTCACAAACTTTGTATAAACCCAAAATCTTTGATCATCTCATCAAAGCGTACATTCCAACTCCGAGATGCTTACTCCAGTCCTAAGAAGGATTGCTGGAGCTTTGCATACCTATTAGCGTCTTTCAGGATTGACAAAACCTTCTGGTTGTATCACATACAACCTTTCCTCAAGTATAACGTCGAGGAAACAATGTTTTGACATCCTATCTGCATGATTTCATAAATCATGTAATAATTGCTAATATAATCCCAATAGATTCTTAGCATCGCTACGAGTGAGAAAGCCTCACCGTAGCAACTCCTTGAACTTGTCAGTAAACATCTTAACGACAAGTCGAGCTTTCTTAATGGTGATTCTTACCATCATTGTCTGTCTTCCTTTTAAAAAATCCATCTGTACCCAACGGCCTTACGACCACCAAGTATTTCTTCCAAAGTCATGGATCCGTTCTCGGATTTTATGGCCTCGAGCCATTCGTCAGAATCCGGGCCCACCATCGCTTCTGCATAGCTCTTAGGTTCATTGTTGTCTAGCAACATGACCTCTAAGACAGGATTGCATACCACTCTGAAGTAGTGCGCATCCTTGTCGCCCTACGAGGTACGGTAGTGACTTGATCTGAAACTTCATGATCACTATCATAAGCTTCTACTTCAATTGGTGTAGGCGCCACGGGAACAACTTCCTGTGCCCTGCTACACACTAGTTGAAGTGACGGTTCAATAACCTCATCAAGTCTCCACCATCCTCCCACTCAATTCTTTCGAGAGAAACTTTTCCTCGAGAAAGGACCCATTTCTAGAAACAATTACTTCTGCTTCCGGATCTGAGATAGGAGGTATACCCAACCATTTTGGGTATCCTACGAAGATGTATTTATCCGTTTTGTGTTCGAGCTTATCATGATGAAACTTTTTCACATAAGCGTCGCAGCCCCAAACTTTTAAGAAACGACAACTTAGGTTTCTCCAAACCATAGTTCAAACGGTGTCGTCTCAACGGAATTACGTGGTGCCCTCTTAAAGTGAGTGTGGTTGTCTCTAATGCCTAACCCATGAACGATAGTGGTAATTCGATAAGAGACATCATGGTACGCACCATATCCAATAGGGTGCAACTATGATGTTCGGACACACCATCACACTATGGTGTTCTAGGCGGTATTAATTGTGAAACAATTTCCACAATGTCTTAATTGCGTGCCAAAGCTCGTAACTCAGATACTCATCTTTATGATCATATCATAGACATTTTATCCTCTTGTCACAAAGATCTTCAACTTCACTCTGAAATTACTTGAACCATTCAATAATTCAGACTTGTGTTTCATCAAGTAAATATACTCAACATCTACTCGAATCATCTGTGAAGTAAGAACATAACGATATTCACTGCTTGCCTCAACACTCATTGGGCTGCACACATCAAAATGTGTTACTTCCAACAAGTTGCTATCTTGGTCCATCTTACTGAAAACGAGGCTTTTAGTCATCTTGCCCATGTGGTATGATTTGCATATCTCAAGTGATTCAAAATCAAGTGAGTCCAAACGATCCATCTGCATGGAGTTTCTTCATGCATGTACACCAATAGACATGGTTCGCATGTCTCAAACTTTTCAAAACGAGTGAGTCCAAAGATCCATCAACATGGAGCTTCTTCATGCGTTTTACACCATTATGACTTACATGGCAGTGCCACAAGTAAGTGGTACTATCATTACTATCTTATATCTTTTGGCATGAAAATGTGTATCACTACGATCGAGATTCAATAAACCATTCATTTTAGGTGCAAGACCATTGAAGGTATTATTCAAATAAACAGAGTAACCATTATTCTCCTTAAATGAATAACCGTATTGCGATAGACATAATCCAATCATGTCTATGCTCAACGCAAACACCAAATAACAATTATTTAGGTTTAACACCAATCTCGATGGTAGAGGGAGCGTGCGATGCTTGATCACATCAACCTTGGAAACACTTCCAACACATATCGTCAGCTCACCTTTAGCTAGTCTCCGTTTATTCCGTAGCTTTTATTTCGAGTTACTAACACTTAGCAACCGAACCGGTATCTAATACCCTGGTGCTACTAGGAGTACTAGTAAAGTACACATTAACATAATGTATATCCAATATACTTCTATCGACCTTGCCAGCCTTCTTATCTACCAAGTATCTAGGGTAATTCTGCTCCAGTGGCTGTTCCCCTTATTACAGAAGCACTTAGTCTCGGGTTTGGGTTCAACCTTGGGTTTCTTCACTGGAGTAGCAACTTATTTGCTGTTTCATGAAGTGCCCCTTCTTGCCCTTGCCCTTCTTGAAACTAGTGGTTTCACTAACCATCAACAATTGATGCTCCTTCTTGATTTCTACTTTCGCGATGTCAAACAACGCGAATACCTCAAGGATCATCATATCTATCCCTGATATGTTATAGTTCATCACGAAGCTCCAGCAGCTTGGTGGCAATGACTTTGGAGAAACATCACTATCTCATCTGGAAGATCAACTCCCACTCGATTCAAGTGATTGTTGCACTCAGACAATCTGAGCACAAGCTCAACGATTGAGCTTTTCTCCCTTAGTTTGCGGGCTAAGAAAATCGTCGGAGGTCTTATACCTCTTGACGTGGGCACGAGCCTGAAATCCCAATTTCAGCCCTCGAAACATCTCATATGTTCCGTGACGTTTTGAAAACGTCTTTGGTGCCTCTACTCTAAACCATTTAACTGAACTATCATGTAGTTATCAAAACGTGTATGTCCGATGTTCGCAACATCCACAGACGACGTTTGGGGTTCTGCACACTGAGCGGTGCATTAAGGACATAAGCTTTCTACTAATCGCATAATCGCTACTGTCAACTTTCAACTATATTTTCTCTAGGAACATATCTAAAACAGTAGAACTAAAGCGCGAGCTATGACATAATTTGCAAAGGGTCTTTTGACTATGTTCAGGATAATTAAGTTCATCTTATGAACTCCCACTCAGATAGACATCCCTCTAGTCATCTAAGTGATTACATGATCCGAGTCAACTAGGCCGTGTCCGATCATCACGTGAGACGGACTAGTCATCATCGGTGAACATCTTCATGTTGATCGTATCCACCATACGACTCATGCTCGACCTTTCTGTCTCTTGTGTTCCGAGGCCATGTCTGTACATGCTAGGCTCGTCAAGTCAACCTAAGTGTTTCGCGTGTGTAAATCTGGCTTACACCCGTTGTATGTGAACGTAAGAATCTATCACACCCGATCATCACGTGGTGCTTCAAAACGACGAACTTTCGCAACGGTGCACAGTTAGGGGGAACACTTCTTGAAATTTTAATGAGGGATCATCTTATTTACTACCGTCGTTCTAAGCAAATAAGATGCATAAACATGATAAACATCACATGCAATCAAATAGTGACATGATATGGCCAATATCATTTTGCTCCTTTTGATCTCCATCTTCGGGGCTCCATGATCATCATCGTCACCGGCATGACACCATGATCTCCATCATCGTGTCTTCATGAAGTTGTCTCGCCAACTATTACTTCTACTACTATGGCTACCGGTTAGCAATAAAGTAAAGTAATTACATGGCGTTGTTTAATGACACGCAGGTCATACAATAAATTAAGACAACTCCTATGGCTCCTGCCGGTTGTCATACTCATCGACATGCAAGTCGTGATTCCTATTACAAGAACATGATCAATCTCATACATCACATATCATTCATCACATTCTTCTTGGCCATATCACATCACATAGCATACCCTGCAAAAACAAGTTAGACGTCCTCTAATTGTTGTTTGCATGTTTTACGTGGCTGCTATGGGTTTCTAGCAAGAACGTTTCTTACCTACGCAAAACCACAACGTGATATGCAATTGCTATTTACCCTTCATAAGGACCCTTTTCATCGAATCCGTTCCGACTAAAGTGGGAGAGACTAGCACCCGCTAGCCACCTTATGCACCAAGTGCATGTCAGTCGGTGGAACCTGTCTCACGTAAGAGTACGTGTAAGGTCGGTCCGGGCCGCTTCATCCCACAATACCGTCGAAACAAGATTGGACTAGTAACGGTAAGCATATTGAACAAAATCAACGCCCACAACTACTTTGTGTTCTACTCGTGCAAAGAATCTACGCAATAGACCTAGCTCATGATGCCACTGAAGGGGAACGTAGCAGAAATTCAAAATTTTCCTACGTGTCACCAAGATCTATCTATGGAGAAACCAGCAACGAGAGGAAGGAGAGTGCATCTACATACCCTTGTAGATCGCTAAGCAGAAGCGTTCAAGAGAACGGGGTTGAAGGAGTCGTACTCATCGTGATCCAAATCACCGGAGATCCTAGTGCCGAACGGACGGCACCTCCGCGTTCAACACACGTACAGCCCGGTGACGTCTCCCACGCCTTGATCCAGCAAGGAGAGAGGGAGAGGTTGAGGAAGACTCCGTCCAGCAGCAGCACAACAGCGTGGTGGTGGTGGAGGAGCGTGGCAATCCTGCAGGGCTTCGCCAAGCACCGCGGGAGAGGAGGAGTAAGAGAGGTAGGGCTGCGCCAAGAGGGAGAGGTTCTCGTCTGTTGGCAGCCCCGAAACCCTCAAATATATATAGGGGGAGGGGAGGGGGCTGCGCCCCCTCTAGGGTTCCCTCCCCAGGGGTGGCGGCAGCCCCCAGATCCCATCTGGGTGGCGGCCAGAGGGGGAGAGAGGGGAGGCGCGCCTGGGGTGGGCCTTAGGGCCCATCTGCCCTAGGGTTTGCCCCCTCCCACTCTCCCCTGCACCTTGGGCCCCTTGTGGGGGGCGCACCAGCCCACCTGGGGCTGGTTCCCTCCCACACTTGGCCCATGCAGCCCTCTGGGGTTGGTGGCCCCACTTGGTGGACCCCCGGGACCCTCCCGGTGGTCCCGGTACGTTACCGGAAAAACCCGAAACTTTTCCGGTGACCAAAACATGACTTCCTATATATAAATCTTTACCTCCGGACCATTCTGGAACTCCTCGTGACGTCCGCGATCTCATCCGGGACTCCGAACAACATTCGGTAACCACATACAAACTTCCTTTATAACCCTAGCATCATCGAACCTTAAGTGTGTAGACCCTACGGGTTCGGGAATCATGCAGACATGACCGAGACGTTCTCCGGTCAATAACCAACAGCGGGATCTGGATACCCATGTTGGCTCCCACATGTTCCACAATGATCTCATCGGATGAACCACGATGTCAAGGACTCAATCAATCCCGTATACAATTCCCTTTGTCTAGCGGTATTGTACTTGCCCGAGATTCGATCGTCGGTATGTCGATACCTTGTTCAATCTCGTTACCGGCAAGTCTCTTTACTCGTTCCGTAACACATCATCCCGTGATCAACCCCTTGGTCACATTGTGCACATTATGATGATGTCCTACCGAGTGGGCCAGAGATACCTCTCCGTTAACCGGAGTGACAAATCCCAGTCTCGATTCGTGCCAACCCAACAGACACTTTCGGAGATACCTGTAGTGCACCTTTATAGCCACCCAGTTACGTTGTGACGTTTGGTACACCCAAAGCATTCCTACGGTATCCGGGAGTTGCACAATCTCATGGTCTAAGGAAATGATACTTGACATTAGAAAAGCTTTAGCATACGAACTACACGATCTTTGTGCTAGGCTTAGGATTGGGTCTTGTCCATCACATCATTCTCCTAATGATGTGATCCCGTTATCAACGACATCCAATGTCCATGGTCAGGAAACCGTAACCATCTATTGATCAACGAGCTAGTCAATTAGAGGCTTACTAGGGACATGGTGTTGTCTATGTATCCACACATGTATCTGAGTTTCCTATCAATACAATTATAGCATGGATAATAAACGATTATCATGAACAAGGAAATATAATAATAACTAATTTATCATTGCCTCTAGGGCATATTTCCAACAGTTCCATGATGTACAACTCAGTACCGGCATCCAAGACTCCAAACTTGGCCTCGAGTGCGTCCCACATATCTTTTCCATTGTAAATTGACGCATAAGCATCAACTATATTCTCACCAAGAACACTCAAGAGAGCAGCCTTAAATAGGGTATCCATTTTGTGAAAAGCTTGTTCCTCTTCAGGATCAAGAACTCCTTTAGGTTTGCCTAGAGTGGTGTCATGGCAGCTCATGGTCTGAAATCACAAGACTACTCTCATGTGACCGAAAGATAAAATTCTTACGATCAGATCGTGGAGGAGAATACTTAAGTCACGAATTTGGTACACACTTAAAGAAATGTGGAATCGTTTCACAGCTCACGCCGCCTGGAACACCTCAGCGAAACGGTGTGTCCGAACGTCGTAATCGCACTCTATTGGATATGGTGCGGTCTATGATGTCTCTTACCGATTTACCGCTATCATTTTGGGGATACGCTCTAGAGACAGCTACATTCACTTTAAATAGGGCACCGTCTAAATCCGTTGAGACGACACCGTATGAATTATGGTTTGGAAAGAAACCTAAGCTGTCGTTTCTAAAAGTTTGGGGATGCGAAGCTTATGTCAAGAAACTTCAACCTGAAAAGCTCGAACCCAAGTCGGAAAAATGCGTATTCATAGGATACCCTAAGGAAACTGTAGGGTATACCTTCTACTTAAGATCCGAAGGCAAGATCTTTGTTGCCAAGAACGGATGCTTTCTGGAAAAAGAGTTTCTCTCGAAAGAAGTAAGTGGGAGGAAAGTAGAACTCGATGAAGTACTACCTCTTGAGCGGGATAGTGACGCAGCACAGGAAACCGTTCCTGTGATGCCCACACCAACTGAAGAGGAAATCCATGATAATGATCAAGGTACTTCGGATCAGGTTACTGCTGAACTTCGTAGGTCCACAAGGACACGTTCCGCACCAGAGTGGTACGGCAACCCTGTCCTGGAAATCATGTTGTTAGACAACAATGAACCTTCGAACTATGAAGAAGCAATGGCGGGCCCGGATTCCAACAAATGGCTTGAAGCCATGAAATCCGAGATAGAATCCATATATGAAAACAAAGTATGGACTTTGACAGACTTGCCCGATGATCGGCGAGTGATAGAAAACAAATGGATCTTTAAGAAGAAGACGGACGCGGATGGTAATGTTACCATCTACAAAGCTCGACTTGTCGCTAAGGGTTATCGACAGGTTCAAGGGATTGACTACGACGAGACATTCTCTCCCGTAGCGAAGCTAAAGTCCGTCCGAATCATGTTAGCAATTGCCGCATACTATGATTATGAGATATGGCAGATGGACGTCAAAACAGCATTCCTTAACGGGCATCTTAAGGAAGAACTGTATATGATGCAGCTGGAAGGTTTTGTCGATCCTCGGAACGCTAACAAAGTATGCAAGCTCCAACGATCCATTTATGGACTGGTGCAAGCATCTCGGAGTTGGAACATTCGCTTTGATGAGATGATCAAAGCGTTTGGGTTTATGCAGACTTATGGAGAAGCCTGCGTTTACAAGAAAGTGAGTGGGAGCTCTGTAGCATTTCTCATATTATATGTAGATGACATACTCTTGATGGGAAATAATATAGAATTTCTGGACAGCATTAAGGCCTACTTGAATAAGTGTTTTTCAATGAAGGACCTTGGAGAAGCTGCTTATATATTAGGCATCAAGATCTATAGAGATAGATCGAGACGCCTCATAGGTCTTTCACAAAGCACATACCTTGATAAGATTTTGAAGAGATTCAGAATGGATCAGTCCAAGAAGGGGTTCTTGCCTATGTTACAAGGTATGAGACTGAGCTCATCTCAGTCACCGACCACGGCAAAAGATAAAGAAGAGATGAGTGTCATCCCCTATGCTTCAGCCATAGGATCTATTATGTATGCCATGCTGTGTACCAGACCCGATGTAAACCTTGCCGTAAGTTTGGTAGCAAGATACCAAAGTAATCCCGGCAAGGAACACTGGACATCGGTCAAGAATATCCTGAAGTACCTGAAAAGGACAAAGGACATGTTTCTCGTTTATGGAGGAGACGAAGAGCTCGTCGTAAAGGGTTACGTCGACGCTAGCTTTGACTCAGATCTGGATGACTCTAAGTCACAAACCGGATACGTGTATATGTTGAATGGTGGAGCAGTAAGCTGGTGCAGCTGCAAGCAGAGCGTCGTGGCGGGATCTACATGTGAAGCGGAGTACATGGCAGCCTCGGAGGCAGCACATGAAGCGATTTGGGTGAAGGAGTTCATCACCGACCTAGGAGTCATACCCAATGCGTCGGGGCCGATCAAACTCTTCTGTGACAACACTGGAGCTATTGCCCTTGCAAAGGAGCCCAGGTTTCACAAGAAGACCAGGCACATCAAGCGTCGTTTCAACTCCATCCGTGAAAATGTTCAAGATGGAGACATAGAGATTTGCAAAGTGCACACGGATCTGAATGTCGCAGATCCGCTGACTAAACCTCTCTCGCGTGCAAAACATGATCAACACAAGAACTCTATGAGTGTTCGATTCATCACAATGTAACTAGATTGGTGACTCTAGTGCAAGTGGGAGACTGTTGGAAATATGCCCTAGAGGCAATAATAAAAGTATTATTATATTTCATTGTTCATGATAATTGTCTTTTATTCATGCTATAACTGTATTATCCGGAAATCGTAATACACGTGTGAATACTTAGACCACACTATGTCCCTGGTAAGCCTCTAGTTGACCAGCTCGTTGTGATCAACAGATAGTCATGGTTTCCTGACTATGGACATTGGATGTCGTTGATAACGGGATCACATCATTAGGAGAATGATGTGATGGACAAGACCCAATCCTAAGCATAGCATAAAAGATCGTGTAGTTCGTTTTGCTAGAGCTTTGCAAGTGTCAAGTATCTCTTCCTTCGACCATGAGATCGTGTAACTCCCGGATACCGTAAGAGTGCCTTGGATGTATCAAACGTCACAACGTAACTGGGTGACTATAAAGGTGCATTACATGTATCTCCGAAAGTAGCTGTTGGGTTGACACGGATCGAGACTGGGATTTGTCACTCCGTATGACGGAGAGGTATCTCTGGGCCCACTCGGTAATGCATCATCATAATGAGCTCAATGTGACCAAGGTGTTGGACACGGGATCATGCATTACGGTACGAGTAAAGTGACTTGCCGGTAACGAGACTGAACAAGGTATTGGGATACCGACGATCGAGTCTCGGGCAAGTAACGTACCGATTGACAAAGGGAATTGCATACAAGGTTTGATCAAATCCTCGACATAGTGGTTCATCCGATGACAACATCAAGGAGCATGTGGGAGCCATCATGGGTATCCAGATCCCGCTGATGGTTATTGACTGGGAGAGTCTCGGTCATGTCTGCATGTCTCCCGAACCCGTAGGGTCTACACACTTAAGGTTCAGTTACGCTAGGGTTATAGGGATATGTATATGCAGTAACCCGAATGTTGTTCGGAGTCCCGGATGAGATCCCGGACGTCACGAGGAGTTCCGGAATGGTCCGGAGGTAAAGATTTATATATGGGAAGTCCTGTTTCGGGCATCGGGACAAGTTTCGGGGTTATCGGTATTGTACCGGGACCACCGGAAGGGTCCCGGGGGTCCACCGGGTGGGTCCACCTGCCCGGGGGGGACACATGGGCTGTGGGGGGTGCGCCTTGGCCTAATGGGCCAAGGGCACCAGCCCCACATAGGCCCATGCGCCTAGGGTTTAAGGGGGCAAGAGTCCTAGGAGGGTAAGGCACCTCCTAGGTGCCTTGGGGGGAGGGAAAACCCCCCTTGGCCGCCGCACCCCCTAGGAGATTGGATCTCCTAGGGCCGGCCACCCCCCCTTGGCACCCCTATATATAGTGGGGGAGAGGAGGGACCTCATACCTGAACGCCCTGGCCTTTGGTTGCCTCCTTCTCCCTCCCCAACACCTCCTCCACCTCCATAGTGCTTAGCGAAGCTCTGCCGGAGTACTGCAGCTCCATCAACACCACGCCGTCGTGCTGCTGCTGGTGCCATCTCCCTCAACCTCTCCTCCCTTCCTTGCTGGATCAAGAAGGAGGAGACGTGGCTGTTCCGTACGTGTGTTGAACGCGGAGGTGCCGTCCGTTCGGCGCTGGTCATCGGTGATTTGGATCACGTCGAGTACGACTACATCATCACCTTGCAAGCTTCCGCACGCGATCTACAAGTGGTATGTAGATGCAAACTCTCTCCCTAGACTCGTTGCTTAGATGAACTCATAGATGGATCTTGGTGAAACCGTAGGAAAAATTTTAATTTTCTGCAACGTTCCCCAACAAAGCGTTCAAGAGAACGGGGTTGAAGGAGTCGTACTCGTCGTGATCCAAATCACCGGAGATCCTAGTGCCGAACGGACGGCACCTCCGCGTTCAACACACGTACAACCCGGTGACGTCTCCCACGCCTTGATCCAGCAAGGAGAGAGTGAGAGGTTGAGGAAGACTCCGTCCAGCAGCAGCACAATGGCGTGGTGGTGGTGGAGGAGCGTGGCAATCCTGCAGGGCTTCGCCAAGCACCGCGGGAGAGGAGGAGTAAGAGAGGCAGGGTTGCGCCAAGAGGGAGAGGTTCTCGTCTGTTGGCAACCCCAAAACCCTCAAATATATATAGGGGAGGGGAGGGGGCTGCGCCCCCTCTAGGGTTCCCTCCCCAGGGGTGGCGGCAGCCCCCAGATCCCATCTGGGTGGAGGCCAGAGGGGGAGAGAGGGGAGGCGCGCCTGGGGTGGGCCTTAGGGCCCATCTGCCCTAGGGTTTGCCCCCTCCCACTCTCCCCTGCGCCTTGGGCCCCTTGTGGGGGGCGCACCAGCCCACCTGGGGCTGGTTCCCTCCCACACTTGGCCCATGCAGCCCTCCGGGGTTGGTGGCCCCACTTGGTGGATCCCCGGGACCCTCCCGGTGGTCCCGGTACGTTACCGGAAAAACCCGAAACTTTTCCGGTGACCAAAACAAGACTTCATATATATAAATCTTTACCTCCGGACCATTCCGGAACTCCTCGTGACGTCCGGGATCTCATCCGGGACTCCGAACAACATTCGGTAACCACATACAAACTTCCTTTATAACCCTAGCGTCATCGAACCTTAAGTGTGTAGACCCTACGGGTTCGGGAATCATGCAGACATGACCGAGACGTTCTCCGGTCAATAACAAACAGCGGGATCTAGATACCCATGTTGGCTCCCACATGTTCCACAATGATCTCATTGGATGAACCACGATGTCAAGGACTCAATCGATCCCGTATACAATTCCCTTTGTCTAGCGGTATTGTACTTGCCCGAGATTCGATCATCGGTATGTCGATACCTTGTTCAATCTCATTACCGGCAAGTCTCTTTACTCGTTCCGTAACACATCATCCCGTGATCAATCCCTTGGTCACATTGTGCACATTATGATGATGTCCTACCGAGTGGGCCCAGAGATACCTCTCCGTTAACCGGAGTGACAAATCCCAGTCTCGATTCGTGCCAACCCAACAGACACTTTCGGAGATACCTGTAGTGCACCTTTATAGCCACCTAGTTATGTTGTGACGTTTGGTACATCCAAAGCGTTCCTACGATATCCAGGAGTTGCACAATCTCATGGTCTAAGGAAATGATACTTGACATTAGAAAAGCTTTAGCATATGAACTACACGATCTTTGTGCTAGGCTTAGCATTGGGTCTTGTCCATCACATCATTCTCCTAATGATGTGATCCCGTTATCAACGACATCCAATGTCCATGGTCAGGAAACTGTAACCATCTATTGATCAACGAGCTAGTCAATTAGAGGCTTATTAGGGACATGGTGTTGTCTATGTATCCACACATGTATCTGAGTTTCCTATCAATATAATTATAGCATGGATAATAAACGATTATCATGAACAAGGAAATATAATAATAACTAATTTATCATTGCCTCTAGGGCATATTTCCAACAGTCTCCCACTTGCACTAGAGTCAATAATCTAGTTCACATCGCCATGTGATTAACACTCACACGTCACATCGCCATGTGACCAACATCTAAAGAGTTTACTTGTGTCATTAAACTAGTTCACATCATCATGTGATTAAGACTCAATGAGTTCTAGAGTTTGATCATGTTTTGCTTGTGAGAGAAGTTTTAGTCAACGGGTCTGAAACATTCAGATCCGTATGTACTTCGCAATTCTCCATGTCATATTGTAAATGCTGCTTCCACGCTCCACTTGGAGCTATTCCAAATGGTTACTCCACTATACGTATCCGGTTTGCTACTCAGAGTCATTCGGATAGGTGTTAAAGTTTGCATCGACGTAACCCTTTACGCCGAACTCTTTATCACCTCCATAATCGAGAAACATTTCCTTATTCCTCTAAGGATAGTTTTGACCGCTGTCCAATGATCCGTTCCTGGATCATTCTTGTACCCTTTGACTAACTCATGGCAAGGCACACTTCCGGTGTGGTACACAACATAGCATACTATAGAGCCTACGTCTGAAGCATAGGGGACGACCTTCGTCCTTTCTCTCTCTTCTGCCGTGGTCGAGCTTTAACTCTTAACTTCATACCTTACAACTCAGGCAAGAACTCCTTCTTTGACTGATCCATCTTGAACACCTTCAAGATCATGTCAAGGTATGTGCTCATTTGAAAGTATTATTAAGCATTTTGATCTATCTTATAGATCTTGATGCTTATTGTTCAAGTAGCCTAATCCAAGTTTTCCATTGAAAAACACTTTTCAAATAAACCTACATGCTTTCCAGAAATTCTACATCATTTCTGAGCAACAATATGTCAACAACATATACTCATCAGAAATTCTATAGTGCTCCCACTCACTTCTATGGAAATACAAGTTTCTCACAAACTTTGTATAAACCCAAAATCTTTGATCATCTCATCAAAGCGTACATTCCAACTCCGAGATGCTTACTCCAGTCCTAAGAAGGATTGCTGGAGCTTTGCATACCTATTAGCGTCTTTCAGGATTGACAAAACCTTCTGGTTGTATCACATACAACCTTTCCTCAAGTATAACGTCGAGGAAACAATGTTTTGACATCCTATCTGCATGATTTCATAAATCATGTAATAATTGCTAATATAATCCCAATAGATTCTTAGCATCGCTACGAGTGAGAAAGCCTCACCGTAGCAACTCCTTGAACTTGTCAGTAAACATCTTAACGACAAGTCGAGCTTTCTTAATGGTGATTCTTACCATCATTGTCTGTCTTCCTTTTAAAAAATCCATCTGTACCCAACGGCCTTACGACCACCAAGTATTTCTTCCAAAGTCATGGATCCGTTCTCGGATTTTATGGCCTCGAGCCATTCGTCAGAATCCGGGCCCACCATCGCTTCTGCATAGCTCTTAGGTTCATTGTTGTCTAGCAACATGACCTCTAAGACAGGATTGCATACCACTCTGAAGTAGTGCGCATCCTTGTCGCCCTACGAGGTACGGTAGTGACTTGATCTGAAACTTCATGATCACTATCATAAGCTTCTACTTCAATTGGTGTAGGCGCCACGGGAACAACTTCCTGTGCCCTGCTACACACTAGTTGAAGTGACGGTTCAATAACCTCATCAAGTCTCCACCATCCTCCCACTCAATTCTTTCGAGAGAAACTTTTCCTCGAGAAAGGACCCATTTCTAGAAACAATTACTTCTGCTTCCGGATCTGAGATAGGAGGTATACCCAACCATTTTGGGTATCCTACGAAGATGTATTTATCCGTTTTGTGTTCGAGCTTATCATGATGAAACTTTTTCACATAAGCGTCGCAGCCCCAAACTTTTAAGAAACGACAACTTAGGTTTCTCCAAACCATAGTTCAAACGGTGTCGTCTCAACGGAATTACGTGGTGCCCTCTTAAAGTGAGTGTGGTTGTCTCTAATGCCTAACCCATGAACGATAGTGGTAATTCGATAAGAGACATCATGGTACGCACCATATCCAATAGGGTGCAACTATGATGTTCGGACACACCATCACACTATGGTGTTCTAGGCGGTATTAATTGTGAAACAATTTCCACAATGTCTTAATTGCGTGCCAAAGCTCGTAACTCAGATACTCATCTTTATGATCATATCATAGACATTTTATCCTCTTGTCACAAAGATCTTCAACTTCACTCTGAAATTACTTGAACCATTCAATAATTCAGACTTGTGTTTCATCAAGTAAATATACTCAACATCTACTCGAATCATCTGTGAAGTAAGAACATAACGATATTCACTGCTTGCCTCAACACTCATTGGGCTGCACACATCAAAATGTGTTACTTCCAACAAGTTGCTATCTTGGTCCATCTTACTGAAAACGAGGCTTTTTAGTCATCTTGCCCATGTGGTATGATTTGCATATCTCAAGTGATTCAAAATCAAGTGAGTCCAAACGATCCATCTGCATGGAGTTTCTTCATGCATGTACACCAATAGACATGGTTCGCATGTCTCAAACTTTTCAAAACGAGTGAGTCCAAAGATCCATCCACATGGAGCTTCTTCATGCGTTTTACACCATTATGACTTACATGGCAGTGCCACAAGTAAGTGGTACTATCATTACTATCTTATATCTTTTGGCATGAAAATGTGTATCACTACGATCGAGATTCAATAAACCATTCATTTTAGGTGCAAGACCATTGAAGGTATTATTCAAATAAACAGAGTAACCATTATTCTTCTTAAATGAATAACCGTTTTGCGATAGACATAATCCAATCATGTCTATGCTCAACGCAAACACCAAATAACAATTATTTAGGTTTAACACCAATCTCGATGGTAGAGGGAGCGTGCGATGCTTGATCACATCAACCTTGGAAACACTTCCAACACATATCGTCAGCTCACCTTTAGCTAGTCTCCGTTTATTCCGTAGCTTTTATTTCGAGTTACTAACACTTAGCAACCGATCCGGTATCTAATACCCTGGTGCTACTAGGAGTACTAGTAAAGTACACATTAACATAATGTATATACAATATACTTCTATCGACCTTGCCAGCCTTCTTATCTACCAAGTATCTAGGGTAATTCTGCTCCAGTGGCTATTCCCCTTATTACAGAAGCACTTAGTCTCGGGTTTGGGTTCAACCTCGGGTTTCTTCACTGGAGTAGCAACTTATTTGCTGTTTCATGAAGTGCCCCTTCTTGCCCTTGCCCTTCTTGAAACTAGTGGTTTCACTAACCATCAACAATTGATGCTCCTTCTTGATTTCTACTTTCGCGATGTCAAACAACGCGAATACCTCAAGGATCATCATATCTATCCCTGATATGTTATAGTTCATCACGAAGCTCCAGCAGCTTGGTGGCAATGACTTTGGAGAAACATCACTATCTCATCTGGAAGATCAACTCCCACTCGATTCAAGTGATTGTTGCACTCAGACAATCTGAGCACAAGCTCAACGATTGAGCTTTTCTCCCTTAGTTTGCGGGCTAAGAAAATCGTCGGAGGTCTTATACCTCTTGACGTGGGCACGAGCCTGAAATCCCAATTTCAGCCCTGGAAACATCTCATATGTTCCGTGACGTTTTGAAAACATCTTTGGTGCCTCTACTCTAAACCATTTAACTGAACTATCATGTAGTTATCAAAACGTGTATGTCCGATGTTCGCAACATCCACAGACGACGTTTGGGGTTCTGCACACTGAGGGGTGCATTAAGGACATAAGCTTTCTACTAATCGCATAATCGCTACTGTCAACTTTCAACTATATTTTCTCGAGGAACATATCTAAAACAGTAGAACTAAAGCGTGAGCTATGACATAATTTGCAAAGGGTCTTTTGACTATGTTCAGGATAATTAAGTTCATCTTATGAACTCCCACTCAGATAGACATCCCTCTAGTCATCTAAGTGATTACATGATCCGAGTCAACTAGGCCGTGTCCGATCATCACGTGAGACGGACTAGTCATCATCGGTGAACATCTTCATGTTGATCGTATCCACCATACGACTCATGCTCGACCTTTCTGTCTCTTGTGTTCCGAGGCCATGTCTGTACATGCTAGGCTCGTCAAGTCAACCTAAGTGTTTCGCGTGTGTAAATCTGGCTTACACCCGTTGTATGTGAACGTAAGAATCTATCACACCCGATCATCACGTGGTGCTTCAAAACGATGAACTTTCGCAATGATGCACAGTTAGGGGGAACACCTTCTTGAAATTTTAATGAGGGATCATCTTATTTACTACCGTCGTTCTAAGCAAATAAGATGCATAAACATGATAAACATCACATGCAATCAAATAGTGACATGATATGGCCGATATCATTTTGCTCCTTTTGGTCTCCATCTTCGGGGCTCCATGATCATCATCGTCACCGGCATGACACCATGATCTCCATCATCGTGTCTTCATGAAGTTGTCTCGCCAACTATTACTTCTACTACTATGGCTACGGGTTAGCAATAAAGTAAAGTAATTACATGGCGTTGTTTAATGACACGCAGGTCATACAATAAATTAAGACAACTCCTATGGCTCCTGCCGGTTGTCATACTCATCGACATGCAAGTCGTGATTCCTATTACAAGAACATGATCAATCTCATACATCACATATCATTCATCACATTCTTCTTGGCCATATCACATCACATAGCATACCCTGCAAAAACAAGTTAGATGTCCTCTAATTGTTGTTGCATGTTTTACGTGGCTGCTATGGGTTTCTAGCAAGAACGTTTCTTACCTACGCAAAACCACAACGTGATATGGCAATTGCTATTTACCCTTCACAAGGACCCTTTTCATCGAGTCCGTTCTAACTAAAGTGGGAGAGACTGGCACCCGCTAGCCACCTTATGCACCAAGTGCATGTCAGTCGGTGGAACCTGTCTCACGTAAGAGTACGTGTAAGGTCGGTCCGGGCCGCTTCATCCCACAATACCGTCGAAACAAGATTGGACTAGTAACGGTAAGCATATTGAACAAAATCAACGCCCACAACTACTTTGTGTTCTACTCGTGCAAAGAATCTACGCAATAGACCTAGCTCATGATGCCACTGTTGGGGAACGTAGCAGAAATTCAAAATTTTCCTACGTGCCACCAAGATCTATCTATGGAGAAACCAGCAACGAGGGGAAGGAGAGTGCATCTACATACCCTTGTAGATCGCTAAGCAGAAGCGTTCAAGAGAACGGGGTTGAAGGAGTCGTACTCATCGTGATCCAAATCACCGGAGATCCTAGTGCCGAACGGACGGCACCTCCGCGTTCAACACACGTACAGCCCGGTGACGTCTCCCACGCCTTGATCCAGCAAGGAGAGAGGGAGAGGTTGAGGAAGACTCCGTCCAGCAGCAGCACAACGGCGTGGTGGTGGTGGAGGAGCGTGGCAATCCTGCAGGGCTTCGCCAAGCACCGCGGGAGAGGAGGAGTAAGAGAGGTAGGGCTGCGCCAAGAGGGAGAGGTTCTCGTCTGTTGGCAGCCCCGAAACCCTCAAATATATATAGGGGGAGGGGAGGGGGCTGCGCCCCCTCTAGGGTTCCCTCCCCAGGGGTGGCGGCAGCCCCCAGATCCCATCTGGGTGGCGGCCAGAGGGGGAGAGAGGGGAGGCGCGCCTGGGGTGGGCCTTAGGGCCCATCTGCCCTAGGGTTTGCCCCCTCCCACTCTCCCCTGCACCTTGGGCCCCTTGTGGGGGGCGCACCAGCCCACCTGGGGCTGGTTCCCTCCCACACTTGGCCCATGCAGCCCTCTGGGGTTGGTGGCCCCACTTGGTGGACCCCCGGGACCCTCCCGGTGGTCCCGGTACGTTACCGGAAAAACCCGAAACTTTTCCGGTGACCAAAACATGACTTCCTATATATAAATCTTTACCTCCGGACCATTCTGGAACTCCTCGTGACGTCCGCGATCTCATCCGGGACTCCGAACAACATTCGGTAACCACATACAAACTTCCTTTATAACCCTAGCATCATCGAACCTTAAGTGTGTAGACCCTACGGGTTCGGGAATCATGCAGACATGACCGAGACGTTCTCCGGTCAATAACCAACAGCGGGATCTGGATACCCATGTTGGCTCCCACATGTTCCACAATGATCTCATCGGATGAACCACGATGTCAAGGACTCAATCAATCCCGTATACAATTCCCTTTGTCTAGCGGTATTGTACTTGCCCGAGATTCGATCGTCGGTATGTCGATACCTTGTTCAATCTCGTTACCGACAGGTCTCTTTACTCGTTCCGTAACACATCATCTCGTAATCAACCCCTTGGTCACATTGTGCACATTATGATGATGTCCTACCGAGTGGGCCTAGAGATACCTCTCCGTTAACCGGAGTGACAAATCCCAGTCTCGATTCGTGCCAACCCAACAGACACTTTTGGAGATACCTGTAGTGCACCTTTATAGCCACCCAGTTACGTTCTGACGTTTGGTACACCCAAAGCATTCCTACGATATCCGGGAGTTGCACAATCTCATGGTCTAAGGAAATGATACTTGACATTAGAAAAGCTTTAGCATACGAACTACACGATCTTTGTGCTAGGCTTAGGATTGGGTCTTGTCCATCACATCATTCTCCTAATGATGTGATCCCGTTATCAACGACATCCAATGTCCATGGTCAGGAAACCGTAACCATCTATTGATCAACGAGCTAGTCAATTAGAGGCTTACTAGGGACATGGTGTTGTCTATGTATCCACACATGTATCTGAGTTTCCTATCAATACAATTATAGCATGGATAATAAACGATTATCATGAACAAGGAAATATAATAATAACTAATTTATCATTGCCTCTAGGGCATATTTCCAACAGTTCCATGATGTACAACTCAGTACCGGCATCCAAGACTCCAAACTTGGCCTCGAGTGCGTCCCACATATCTTTTCCATTGTAAATTGACGCATAAGCATCAACTATATTCTCACCAAGAACACTCAAGAGAGCAGCCTTAAATAGGGTATCCATTTTGTGAAAAGCTTGTTCCTCTTCAGGATCAAGAACTCCTTTAGGTTTGCCTAGAGTGGTGTCATGGCAGCTCATGGTCTGAAATCACAAGACTACTCTCATGCGCCACCTCTTATAATGGATACCCTCAAACATAGAAGGCCTCATGGATGCAGCAAAACTACTTGGGGTAAATTGCCTATAATAAGGTTTTTAGATTGTTGAAATATGAGCAATTTACCGAATGATTTTATTAACATAAATACTAGATAAAGCATGACTAATATAGAAGAAATAAAACAAGTCATGCGATCTGACGAAGATAAGGTAAATAACATATGCATATATGAACTGTAACCAAACATAACTAGGGCAAACAGTAGAACAAGGAACTGTGGCAGGACCTCTAACATGAAGAGCAAGAACACGTACGGGACAACAGGAGAAACAGGAGCACTGGACTTGGGGTCGACATCCTCGCCAGTCATGTCATTGCAGAGGTTGTTGACATCGAGGAAGAAGTCGTCGTTGGGGAAGTGGTCGTCGGTGTCCGTGATGAACCGGTCAGTAGTCACGCAGAACGCTCCCCAAAAATCATATCACCCTTCTCCCGTACAGGACTCAAAGAGGTGCGGTTTCGGAGGCCTACTGTCCCGACTCACGGTGCATGCTGCAAGCCGGGATGAGGAAGACAGTAGCAGCTCAGAGATTGGAACCGGTGGCGAGAGGACGAAGAAGTTTTGGTGCATCTCTCTGAAAGGAGCGACCTCCCTTTTATAGGTGCAAGAAAAGGAGGCGAGAGGCCAACGACGGGCGGTGAAGCAAAAGAGGGAGAGGAACCGAACAGACTTCAGCCAAAGAGGCGCGCTGTTCGGATTCAGTGTCCTACAGAAAATGTTTCATCTCCCGCGTGACCTTTCGTATACCCGTCGTGCGTGGCAATAATTTAGACATCGGCTCATTCCCGCAACCCGTGACGCGTCATGATGAGGCGTGGCGGGCGGCGGAGGACGAGCGCACATGGATGTCCCTCTTGTTCTCATGCCCATACATGTGGGAAAGAACCTCCGTTATAAAGAGGTCCAACTCCCTCTAAACTAGCAATGTGGGACTAAACTTTAGTAGTACCCCTTGCCTTGCATGAATGGGCTAAGTGGGCCTATAGGATTTATTAGGAATTTTAGAAATTGTTATTGGGCCGGCCCATAAATAGATAAAATTCCAGCAACTGGCACCGCACGGCACACGTCCAGTATGCCGCCCCTCCTGGATTGCACGGCACGGCGCACGGCGGTGCGAATCTGGAGTCAATTAATAAATTTCGACTCCACTGTGTAATTTTTGACTCGACGATGCAGCCGCTGTGAGTCCCTTCGCTGAGATTCAGATTTTTCTTTATTTCCCGTTTCAGTGTGTTTGGATTGGATGGTAAGATGTCCTTCTCTTATCAAATTTACAATATAGGGACTTTTAGTACATAGTGTTGGTCAATGGGCCTAGAATTTTTTGTATGGTTCACTGGCTATACTTGGTGCTAATTTATATAGCTTGCTCATTTGTTGTGTTTCAGTGGAAGAATATACTAGATGGGAAGATACCAGGCTTTTATGAAATTTTGGTTTCACTGGGTGAAATTCTTGTTATAAAGTGGTGGTCTTGCTACTGAAAAATGGCATGAGGATCGAGGATGTACTTGTTATTGCAGACGAATTCCTGCTGTAGATTTGCATGTAAATGGTTGCAAGGTGATAATAATTCCTATAGGTGTAGACATATTTTAGTCACCAAGCTATGGTTGCACGATGTATCATATGAAATGAAGTTAAGAAATACCATGTGTCGATTCATGTGATTCTTCCCTAACTGAAGGGTGATAGTGGGGTTTGTGGGGTGTAAAACGCTTGTAGTTCCATTTTTACCTTTGAGGCATATTTGTTTCCTTGATCCTTTTCTTGTTGAGCCGACAAAGAGAAGTAGCAGACTAATTTCTATGACGATTAGATGATGATTTGCTCCAGGTATATGGTTTTCTTTGTATTCTCTATATGAGGTTATTTTTTGATTTTTGGAGTATGGAAATAGCATGGTGTGCAGCGTTGCCCTTATGAGGAATCTCTGATGCAACTGATATTTATATATGTAGTACTTATGTAGGATTCAATTCTCACCGAAGATTGAATTCCATCTTCTTGGTTAGAATACACAAAGGATTTGAATTGTGAATCTTGTAAGGACATTTATTTTGTGAAATTTAACATGACTAATTTGAGACCAGCAAAGAGGATTGGACCCGAAGAAATGATGATATTGATCTAGGTCCGCAAGGCGATATGTCGAGCTATTCGTAGCCTGGTTTCAATGGCTTATTTAAACATGTGTATCCTTTTCCTTTGTATGTGTTTTCGAGTCTCTTTATGTGTAAAAATAGCCTGTAGGTATCCTGCAGTGTGATTTTATTTTTCGAGTTCAGCTCTGTGTTATCATAGAATTCAGGTTAGGGAGATCAAGAAGATGTTTCATATGTTAGCACAACTAATGGAGGATTTGCAGGTGAGCAACTATTATATGAGTTTGGATGACCGAATATCAGTGGTACATCAAAATCTGCGGCTTTATATAGTTTATCACATACTTTATTATTTCATATGTGATGACCATATCAATCAAGTGTTTGTTTCTTTTCCATTCAGACTGTACATTGCTTCCAGTGTAACAAGAACAGAAAATAAGGTATTCTCTATATAATGTGTGAGGTTTCAGATTTTGTAAATTATTTTACTGTTGCTACCTGAGCTTGCTTAGATAATGGGGTGATTTGAGTGGAGTTTCAAAGTCGACGGTTCATGTCTACAGTCTCAAGTTTCTATATGTATAGTCTGAGACCTAATAAGTATTGATCACTTCTGAAAGTTTCATGTTTCATACTTATGATTGATACTGATTGTATTCACGTAATTGGGCCACTTGGTTATGGTGGTTGGCTAACTAATAAGTAAGATGCCCCCAATTCTGCATAAAGATTTAGGCACCCTAATTTCTTAAGTCTTTGTGGAGTCAGAGGTGTGGAATGTTTTTGTTCGAAGTCTTTTTGAAATGATGAGTGATGCATACCTATTCAATGTTTTACATGGTACTACAAGTGAAGAAATGATTTGTACTGAACCATCTAATGGGTTATTATGTTTATTTGATGTCATGAATTTGTAGCAAGTGACGCCCTCATTGGCATTCTTTTTGAAAGATATCCAAGATAGTTAAGGAGGTCGAGCAGTCTGTTGTGTCTCCGTCGTCGCCAGCCATACTGGTATGTTGTGCCCCTTTCCCTAATCCACGTCCTAGGCTACTCCACCACCACCAGATACGAGTGTGATCGTGGTAGAGGAGGCTCGTGCAGGGGGATTTGATGCATATAAAGGTTATGTTTGTTATTTCAGACACACACACACACACACAGGTGTTCCACGATTAATTTTGTAGTGGGGAAAAATTGAGGACTAAAGGTTTTGGTATGTCTGATTGTTGACATGCCATCTGAAGTGCATGATTGTCAGATAGGCCTGAATTCTTAGGTTTTCTTTCTTGATCTTTTTTTGGTGAAAACCCCTTATTTTACCCTAACCCAAAATTTCTGAGTTAAACGGAGAGGCTCTATGAGAAGTTTCGGGACATGGAAGAAATTGATAGTTCTAATTTAAGTAATACAAAAATAAAAGTAGTATTTTCCCAATATTTTCTATTAGTAACATATGTCTATAATATTATGATTTACCTTTGCTAATAGATGTCGTTGTTCCAAAGAAACATGCCCAAATTTGTAAAGTGCTACAGGGAACTTTCTCTATCAGTTCAGGCTGAACGAGCAAGACGACATACTGCAGACCAAGAACAAGGTGAGAACATTAGATGGAAATTTATGTAGCATATGTACAACTATGTTTGTTAATCTCCTTCTCACTTTTTCCTTTTTCTTTGCAGAGTTATGTTCATCATCACTTCATCAGTGATATGTGTTAATACTCTCCTAGAGATTGATTTCTTTGCGATCGCAAAAAAGGGGTCAGATACGTCGCGAGCTTTCGAATATCAAGTTGGAAATGCCTTCGTTGCTTTGGACCTTGCCATGGAAGGATGAACACTAAATGACCACAAATGTCTCTAGATTATAAGTAAGTGTGGTTCTACCTTTAGTGGTTTGCGCATCTGCTTTTCTCTCAGGCTGGTTTCACGGGTACCTGATTTTGCTTGGAACAACCACAGGTGCATCAGCTTGGTTTGCTAACTAGCAATGTTCTGTTTCTTAGGTGGACAAACTTGTATCTCAAAACATTGATGAATTATTTCATTTGATCAGCTTATGTGGAAACTACTAATATTCATTGCCTTACACACACTTGCGTATCTTTTTTCCTGGTGCTTATTGGCAATGGCCCACTCATAGGCAATACCTAGAAGAAAATAAGATTGAAGATGTATTTTTCTTGGTTGGAAATATTACACCTCAAATTTACTTCAGTTATACAGGTTTTTTTGAGATTGACGGCGGGGGGGGGGGCAAATAACCCCACCGCTTGTTATATTCCAACTCGAAGGTGACGTGGCAGTCAGTACAGGTACATGTAAGCGCACACGAGGTGCAAAAGAAAATTACAGAGGAAGGACAAAAGGAAAGCCCAAAACTAGAAGAAAGAAACAATGGAGGGGAAGGTTGGCTACATAACCAAACCGAAACCCCTGGAGGCCGACGTCTCGGTAGCGAGTTCCGTTGAGAAGCTTGCTCCACCACTGACGATGGACCACAACAAGGCCTAGGGAGAAAAAGACGGGCACCAATACAACAACTCGCAATGGAACAAAACCGGCACGTACGAAGGGCGTCGGATAGCTGAGTTCATGCAGCGACACCGGTGTGCGCCGGCGAAGCCGAAAGGCAACGCACCACCGAGATCGAAGGGCGCGGCACCGGTGTGTCGCCGAGGTCGAAGGGCAGCATGCTGCCGAGGCCACCCCAGGATGTCCATGTAAACGTCCTCCGGGCCACCATGAAGCATAGCCCTGACGGAAAGGAGACACCAAAGTAGAGCATACCGAGATGCATCACTGGCCTGTATTTGGAGGGATTCCTGGATCCCACATCCTGTTGGGCGCCCACCTATTTCACAGCAAGGAAGGTGCCATCTACGCAGAGTTAGTGACCTCCTGGATGAACATGGGGCGTGGCGAGGTGATTTGCTACGCCAACATTTCTTGCCGGTGCATGTATACCAGATCCTGAAGATCAAGGCGTCACCAAGGCTGGGTGCAGATTTTCTCGCATGGGGTGCTGAACGTACAGGTATCTTCGCCGTACGTAGTGCGTACCGGCTGGCGCTCGAGGACAAGCTCCGTCCTTCTTCAGTCGCGGCGAGCAGGGCACCGGACGGGCGACATGCCGTCTGGGCATTATTATGGAGGTGCCCTGCTCCTCCAAAGGTGCGTGTTTTTGGCTGGCGACTGGCCACGAATGCCCTTGCCACATGGGGTAACAAGTACGATCGATATATGGAGTTAACTGATATCCGCCCCTTATGTGGTCTCGAGCGCGAGGACACTTTCCACTGTTTTGCAGGTGCCCGAGGGCTGTGCATCTATGGCGGGCTATGGCGGAGGTGTGGCGCATCCCAGAGATCGAGTCGGTCCGCTACACCAGCACGGAATGGTTCCTGAACCTCATTGCGGACTGCAATGAAGGGGACCGGTTTAGACTGTTGATGTTGTTATGGAGGTGCTGGTTTGTGCGTAATGAGATCGCACACGAGAAGCCGGCACCGCCCGTGGAGATATCTCGAAGATTTCTACAAAGCTATGTGAGTTCTTTGCTTGGTATTCAACAGTACCCGCAAGGCAATTGGGATAAAGGGAAGATGGTCATTCAACAAGTAGGTGCAGAACAGCCCATACAGCATGTGAAAGCAGTTCCACGTCCTGTACGCAAGTGGAGCCCTCCACCGGCTAGCTGGACCAAGCTCAATGTCGACGGCTCATTCTATCAAGAGGACGGGAGTGCAGGAGCGGGGATGGTGCTTCGCGACCATGATGGGTCGATTATCTTCTCCGCCTGCCGTTGCTTGTGGTCATGCCCGGACCCATTGCATGCCGAGCTAGCTGGATTGATGGAAGGCATTGCACTGTCAATCCAGCGGACGGAGCTGCCGGTCATTGTGGAGTGCGACAACTACAAGCAGTCCAGTTGATCAACGTTATAGGCCAAGATCATTCGCAATATGCCATGGTTGTCACGGAGGTGAAGAGACTCTTGGGTGAAAGGTGTTAAACATGCTAGATATTGTACAGGGAGTTAGTTAGTATCTCTTATCTCTTTGTAGTCATTATCCCGTGTAACAACTTGTATCTATCTGATGTACCCCGGTGCGCCGGTTGTGCCCTAGTGGCCAAGTATAAATATACGTCCTGAGGCCACCCTTAGGGTTGTGCCGATCCAATTCTCTCTTCTCCAGTTTTCACATGGTATCAGGCCATCTCGCGTAATTGCTCGATGGGATCTCCTTCTGCTGGCACCATGACTTCCTCTGCGATGCCCTCGCTGACCCTGCCAGCCTCTCTCTCGGCGCCATCCACTTCCTCTATTCCACCTCCTTTCGCTAGCCTCATTACAGCGAAGCTCACCACCTCCAACTACCTCCTCTGGAAAGCCTAGATCCTACCTCCTCTTCGCATCGCCAATGTCACTGGCTATGTTGATGGCACCTGTCCTACACCAGCTCGGCTGCTTCCATCCGATGACAAGGGGGGACACGCGGTTAATCCTGAATATGTGACTTGGTACCGGCAGGACCAGATCGTTCTTAGCTATCTCCTTGCATCTCTCACTGACGACGTGCTCATGCAGGTCATCCGCTTTGACACCTCTCGTGCTATCTAGGCACATCTTGAGGAGATGTACTCCGCTCATTGCCACGCCGGCGTTGTCCAGATCAAACTTGATATGGCAAACTTTCGCAAGGGCAATCTCTCTATGGTGGATTATTTCGCCAAGATTCACTCCTTTGCTGATCAACTCGCGGCGGCTGGTCGCCCCATGCGGGACGACGACGTCATCACCGCCGTCATCACCGGGCTCGAGAGCGACTATGAGCCCCTCATCACCGCTGTCACCACTCGGATTGATGAGATGACTCTTGGGGAGCTCTACTCGCACGCACTCTCCTTTGAGCGCCATCACGAGTACCATGCTGCGCGCCTTCATCTCCAAGCTAGCGGCTCCTCCGTCAACTACATCGCCCGCGACAAGCCTGGCAACACCAACAACACTCGCGGCGGCAAGGGCAACTACCATGGCAAGGGCCGCGGTAATCACGGCAATCGCGGTGACTATAACAACAACAACCGCGGGGGCAACCGCGGTGACCGCGGCGGCAATCGTCAGGACTACGGTGGCAACCGTGGCAGTGGTGACCGCGGTGACTACGGGGGTGGTAATGACACCCGCGTCCAATGCCAACTATGTCGTGGTCCTGGGCACTATGCCTGGGAGTGTGGCCAACGCTTCAACCACGCGTTCCAACCCCAACAATCCAAGATGGCGGGCCTAGCTGCTGCGTCACCTCCTTCCATCCTTGGTGATCCTGCGTGGTTCACGGACACGGGGGCCACCGACCACATTACTTCTGATCTGGACGGGTTCACTGTCAGGGAGAAATACCCTGGGAGAGACCACATCCACGCGGCTGATGGTTCAGGTTTGCACATAGCTCATCGTGGTCATGCGATCCTTCCCACCCCTTCTGCCAATCTTCAACTTCGCAATATTCTTCACGTTCCTCATGCTGATAAAAACCTTCTTTCTGTTAATCGCCTTGCTGTTGATAATCATGCTTATCTAAAATACTATCCTACTCATTTTCTCATGAAGGATTTGACCACCAAGAGGGTACTTCTTCAAGGCAGATGTGAAAACGGGCTCTATCCTATCCGGCCGATGAAGTCCCATGCCTTGTCCTTCGTTCGGCTCTCTGTTGAAGATTGGCATGCCCGGTTTGGCCATTCGGCGTCTCAAGTCGTCCAACATATCTTGGCGTCCAATAAAATAGTGTCCTCGAGTCGGTCCCTGGCCAATGTTTGTCATGCATGTCAGCAAGGCAAAGCACACCAGCTTCCCTTTCCTAGATCGTCGAGTGTTTCCTCTTTTCCTTTGGAATTAGTATTCTCAGATGTGTGGGGGCCTGCTAAGACTTCATCTAGCGGGTTCCAGTACTATGTTTCGTTCATTGATGATTATAGCAAATTTGTTTGGATTTATCTTCTCAAGCGAAAATGTGATGTGTTTGACGTTTTTCGTGATTTTCTCGCTCATGTTGAACGACTTCTCGCTCGTAAATTTTTATGTGTCCAGTCGGACTGGGGCGGAGAGTACAAAAAGCTTAGCAACACATTTTTTCGTCAACTTGGTATTACTCATCATGTTTCCTGTCCTCACACACATCAACAGAACGGTTCCGCGGAAAGAAAACACCGCCACATTGTCGACATGGGCCTTTCCCTCTTATCTCATGCGTCTATGCCTCTGCGTTTCTGGGATGAGGCATATCTATCTGCATGCTATCTCATCAATAGGCTCCCTAGTCGTGTCATTGCTAACCTTAGCCCCATGGAAAAATTGTTCCAACAAAAACCGGACTATCTTTCTCTTTGGACGTTTGGGTGTGCATGTTGGCCTAACTTGCATCCCTACAACACCCACAAACTCGCTTTTCGCTCTCAACAATGTGTTTTCATAGGGTACAACATCCTGCACAAAGGATACAAATGCCTTCATGTGCCTACTTCTCGCATCTACATATCACGTGATGTTGTATTTGACGAAAAACTTTTTCCCCTTGCCCATCCCCAACCCTCGCCTGCACCTCCCCGTGTCTCAGAACATGTTATCCTTCTTTTACCGCATGATCACATGAATTATGGCACATCTGGTTTGGATGCTAATCTGGATGCAGGTACTCCCTTGGCGCAGAAAATCCCTCCTGCAGCAGTTTCGGGATCCCATGCAGATCCTGGCGCGGATTCTGGTGAGGATCCTCCCTCGGATCCGCGTCGGCCCATGATTGCGCGTCACCCACGCCAGCGGGATTCGACAGCGGCGGGTCTGCATCTCCACGCGGCCACGTGTCGGGCGCGGCTGGGACCGTGTCTCCAACTCCCGCCCACACCGTGCATGGGGCGTGCCTCCCCTCGCCTCTGGTGGGACCCGTTCCGCAGTGGTCCCCCGCCGTACCTGACACGCCTGGGGCATGGGCCCATGTGGCGGCTGCTGGGTCAACGAGCCCAGACCCTGGTGCGGCGCGGCCTACTGCTGCCGCGGCCCCAGCTCCCGGCGTGATGCAGTCGGCTGGCGCTGACGGCCCGCACACCAATGCTGCCCTGTCTATGCATGTGCGGCAGCCCGTGGCCGACTCCAGCACGGGATCCGAGGAGACAGCGGCTGCTGAAGCGTCTGCCTCCGCCACCACTGGATCTTCTGCGGCCCCTGGATCTTCTGCACCAACTGCTCACGCTATGGTCACCCGGACTCGTGATCACACTCGTCATGTTAAACATTGCACCGATGGAACGATCGTCTATGATCCGTCCAAGCGTGCGTTTCTTGCTCTCCGTGAGCCTGCAAATCACCGTGAAGCTCTTCAGTCTCCCACATGGCGTGCGGCAATGCAGGCAGAACTTGATGCTCTTCGCCAAAATGGTACATGGACGCTCGTTCCTCCCCCACCGCGTGTCAACATTATTGATTGCAAGTGGGTATACAAGATCAAGCACAAGGCTGATGGTTCTATTGATCGTCTCAAAGCTTGTCTTGTTGCCAAGGGGTTCAAGCAAAGGTATGGGTTGGACTATGATGATACTTTCAGCCCTGTGGTTAAACCCGTCACTATACGTCTTGTTCTTTCCATTGTTGTTTCACGTGGTTGGTCTCTGCGACAGTTGGATGTCCAAAATGCCTTTCTCCATGGCATTCTTCAGGAGGATGTTTACATGCGTCAGCCTCCTGGGTGTGAGGATCCTTTTGTACCCAGATACTTGTGTAAGCTCAACAAGGCTCTCTATGGTCTCAAGCAGGCTCCTCGTGCGTGGTACTCTCGGTTAAGCTCTCGACTTCAACAACTTGGTTTTTTGGCATCAAAGGCTGATACATCACTTTTCGTTTTCAATCGTGGTGGTGTCACTATTTTCATGTTGGTCTATGTTGATGATATCATCGTGGCCAGCTCATCCCCTTCTGCCACGACCAAGTTACTTGCTGATCTTCAAGCCTCGTTTGCTCTCAAGGATCTTGGCCCCTTGCATTATTTCCTTGGAGTTCAGGTGACGTCCTCGCCAGGGGGCATTGTTCTGTCTCAACAGAAATATATTGGCGACATACTTCACCGTGCGAACATGGAAAATTGTAAGTATCCACCACGCCCATGTCTTCAAGTGAAAAGATCAGCAAGGAAAGTGGATCACCTCTTGACCAGGATGACATCACTAAATATCGGAGTTTGATTGGGGCGCTTCAGTATTTGACACTCACGAGGCCGGATATTTCTTTTGCAGTCAATCGAGTCTGTCAGTTCTTACACACGCCAACCACTGTGCATTTTTCAGCTGCCAAACGCATTCTGCGGTATTTAAAGCACACACGTGATATGGGCCTCCTCATACAGAGATCACCCTCGTTGTTGCTGAGTTGCTTCTCGGATGCGGATTGGGCTGGGTGCAGTGATGATCGAAGATCCACAGGCGGTTTTGCGGTATTTCTTGGACCCAACCTTGTTTCTTGGAGCTCAAGAAAGCAAGCCACAGTCTCACGTTCGAGTACTGAGTCTGAATACAAGGCACTAGCAAATGGAACAGCTGAAGTGATTTGGATACAATCCGTTCTTGGTGAACTTGGAGTTTTTATGTCTCGACCTCCTGTTCTGTGGTGTGACAATCTGGGTGCTACCTATTTGTCTGCCAACCCGGTCTTTCATGCCAGAACGAAACATATACATGTGGATTTTCACTTTGTACGTGAAAGGGTCGCGGCTAAAGCACTTGATGTGAGATTCATATCTTCCAAGGACCAGACTGCTATATCTTCACGAAACCATTAGCAGAATCGGCGTTTGTCTCAAATAGACACAATCTCAATCTTCTAGTACGAAGCTTAGATTGAGGGGGGATGTTAAACACGCTAGATATTGTACAGGGAGTTAGTTAGTATCTCTTATCTCTTTGTAGTCATTATCCCATGTAACAACTTGTATCTATCTGATGTACCCCGGTGCGCCGGTTGTGCCCTAGTGGCCAAGTATAAATGTACGTCCTGAGGCCACCCTTAGGGTTGTGCCGATCCAATTCTCTCTTCTCTAGTTTTCACAAAAGGGAGTGTCGTGTTGTTCATATTTCTTGAGAGCAGAATAATATTAGTCATGTGCTAGCAAACTTTGCGAGAACGGAGGCTCGCACCGTGGTCTGGCTTCGTTCTGGCCCTGATAATATCCCTAGGTTGTGTAGGGAGGAACTCCTTTGCTCTTGAGTTATATAAACTTCTTTTACCCCCCGCAAAAAAAAAGAGAAGCATCACTAGCGCGAACGAAGAGCGTCGGATAGCCGAGTTCGAGCGGCGGCACCGGTGTGCTGCCGGCGAAGCCGAGAAGGCAACGCGCCACCGAGACCGAAGGGCGCATCACCAGTGTACTGCCACCGAGGTCGAAGGGCAGCGTGTCATCGAGGCCACCCCAGGATGTCCAAGTGAGCTCCACTCAAGTCGCCTAGAACAAAGGCCAGCTAGGACCGAAGCCGAGGTGGAGATGGAGCAGCAAGAGGCGAGTCCACCCGAAGCACCAAAAATCCAAGAAGATGCCCCCAAGGAGGAAACGACGTAGAGACGTCGCCACCATCCGACTCGGGGAATCCTGGGTCCGAGATTTCTCTCGGGATCTGAGAGCATGGGGGGGAGGGAAACAGTGCCAAAATCGACGCCTACAAGAAGGGAAAATGGCGGCTGCAGCCGTCATCGTCGATGTAGCTTTCACCCAGCAGTGCCTCCTCCACCTCGCAGCCGGATCAAGTCGGCCACCCACCAGTGGCGGAGCTAGCAAGAATCCATTGGGGGGGGGGGGCAAAAGGTAAAATATGAGTGTTTGGGGGGGGCAAAAGCTAAAAAAATTCTCATTTAAGCCCTCACAATTTTTTTCCTTCACAAGTTGCAGCAATGTTGGGGGGGGGGGGGGCACAGCCACCCCAGGAGCCTACATAGCTCCGCCACTGCCACCCACCACCGTAGCCCATCAGCCTAAGCAGCTAAGAGCCGTGAAGCAAGCAACGAAGGGCCAAAGAAACAGCAACACACCGGGCCGCCGGACGCAGAAGGTGAGGCCACAATAAGAGAGCACGAAGAACAGGTCGACGACGAGGCCATCCCCAACCTGCCAGATCTAGCACGAAGGCGCAACCACCAGGAGCCGAAGAAGGCCGAGATGTTATACAGTTTAAGAGGTCATGGATGTGATATATGAGAAACAATTTTGTCCGTGATACATGAATATTTATATGGCACTGTGGATGCTTGAGAGATGTTGGTCATGGCCTTGGTTGTTAAGATGCACTAGCTAGGGGTGCATGCATGGCCATAGGCCACAATTAATTTTTTTTATGGACCGAGGTATTTGCTAAGCAATGGACATGGGCCTGTTGATTTATAGAAGCACAATATTTCCAGTAATTTGTACGAGTTAGGAATTATATGCTTTTTGCGTGAGATTTCATCTATTCAAAAAGTAGATTTATGTTATGACAGAATTATTAGGTTTCATAGGAGAACATATTTAACCGAGACGTGTGTTGCATGTGCGTGCTTACTAGTGAAGAAAAAGAATAGCACATACAATTAGAAAAATTGTACATCGACAGTTCAACACCTTATAACAATCCTATACCATCTATGCTAAAATTGGGGATGGATGAATCATATACATACTTTTGAAAGACCTAGCGGACGATGATCGATGAACTCGCGTGGTCGCAACATCGCAACCTCGCGGACGACAGACGGGCCAACGACGACACGACTGAACGGCGGCACTTCGCAGGACAACAAGAATCAGAAGTGGCGGTAGGGCCGGCAGACTGATTCCTTGAAGGCTGCAGCGGCGGCAATAATCAGGAGGGCCCACGGTTGAGTCATGAACAGACGGAGACGATGAGACAAATAAAGCGATCGCGATGGAATTTTTTAGAACTGGTGATCCCGAATTCCTGATGGATGGATTTTTTGAAGTCTAAATACACTTGCTTTACTAATTAAGAATGATCATAGGGATACAATTTAGATCTAGGGGGTTTATAAGCCACACATGGCACCCCGGGTCTAGACCAAAAGCATGCTTAGCAAGGCTATGGGCCTCTTGATTCGAAACTCTGCCTTCAAAGATGAAAACACAATTATGAAAATGAGTAGCAGTAGCTCTGATCTCCTTCACAATGCTCACATTCATCCCTCCAGTACCAAGATTTATGTCCTGAACCGCATTTTTAGAGTCAGAAGCAATTACCACATGAGATAATGAGAGGTCCAGTGCTAGCGCCATTGCTTCCCGACAAGGTAGAGTCTCCAATGTCGTTGGGTCGGTGACACCAACGCATCTAATTACTGATGATCCCAGGTACATCCAGCTTTGATCTCTGCATATAGCACTGTATGAACCCTCGTGTGTAGCTCTGTGTGCTGCTACATCAACTCTAATTTTCACGAAACCGTCGGCGGGCGGATCCATCTAGCCCGATTGCTGGAAGCGACCGGTCCTGGGCGGACCGCCTCCTTCGGTTTGCATCTAGCCAGCTCTGAGATGCGACGCTTGACATCATTACCGATCAGCCAATTGGCCAAGCTCATCATGGTGCTCCTTCCTTTTTTTTCTCTATTTTTATTGGGCTATACATACATGCATACCAAATCATGCCCACCCCCAACCTGAGCCCTAGGTCGTCCCCACTCTGCCCATACACCAGAGCCGACATTGTTCCCCCTCTGTAGTTATTTTTTTCAGTCCACAGAATGCTGTCGAACCTCTAGATCGGTACGCGTGGATACCTCAAAGGAGTCATCTACCTCGACTATAGGTCAGCGGATCGTCCAGTGAAATTCTCGCATCTGGTTGGTATAACTCAGCTGCGAGAATCGTTGCACTTCACCAATAATCTACTCTGCTTCCGCTACGTTCTAGTTGGTGAGATTGGTCATTACCTGCATATTCATAATGTTCCTGGCTACAATTGTGTATGTTTTTTTATTACGTATCAAGTTCCCATACACAAATAGTTATAGCTACCGATTGGTCAAGTTGTAGATGTGTGTGCGTGATGAACCTGTTTGTACGCGAGTGCAACCGGATTTTGCAGCCTCTCTCTCAATACAAAATGTTGATGTTGCGCGGTCATGCGCAATAGTTTTTTTTTTGAGACAACATCGCAAGCTTTATTCACTTCCCATAATGTTCAAAGGTACACAATCAAGTTCCCCGGGCTGGCCCAACCACACATGTCGGCCAAAACCCATAGACAATGCATATTTAGCGAGATTGTGAGCCTCGACATTCGAGCTCCTAAACTCATGAACTACTTTACATGATATAAAAGAATTAGCACGATGAATTATCTCATGCACTATAGCTCCATACTCAGACGACGAGCTTTTGTGGACATCTTCTACTACCCGCTTGCAGTGCGATGCAATCTGAATTCTGTTTTCATAAAGATCCTCTGCCAAGGCTTGCCCCTCCCTCACTGCCATCGCTTCCAATGTGCTTGCATCAGTGATGAACTTGATTTTTAAAACTGAAGCTCCTAAGAACCTGCCCCTGTGGTCTCGGCTCACCACCCCAACTGCACCGTAATCTCCTTCCATAGACACCGCCGCGTCCACGTTCATCTTTACATGCTCATCCGGCGGAGCCAGCCATCCACTTGGTCTGCGACTTGATTGATTTTGTGTCCCCCTCTCTCCTTTCTCAAGTAACTCCAGATCCCTCAGGTAATGCATTATGAAAGAGTTGGTTGAGAACGGACTATCAAAAATCTCTTCATGTATAGCTCTCCTTCTCGCTCGCCAAACGGCCCAAAGAGTCACAGCCATCCGAGTGAATTCCTCATGCGATAGCAAGTCGTGCATTGTGAAGACCCAGTTTTTTGCGTCAAAAGACAAGTTTTCAAGCATTATCTCCACTGTTTCCTCTGAGCACAGAGACCAAACGCTTCTAGCCATTGCACAATCTATCAATGCATGCTTCCAATCATCTTGAGCCGAACAAAAGGCGCACACACTAGTCGTCGCCATGTTCCGGTGATGCAACACCCCGACAGTTGGTATTGTTTCGTGACAAAGCCTCCACAAGAAAACTTTTATTTTGGATGGAACCTAGATGTGCCAAAGAGAGGACCAAGCTACTTCCTCTGTTGCCTCATTGGAGTGTCCTCCTGCTGGCTGCATTAGTTCCTCCCCTTGTAGTTTCATTTTCAACAAAAGTTTGTAGACTGACCGTACAGAAAATGCTCCTTTGTCATGTTCTCCCCATGCCCAAAAGTCATAAATGATTCTGGTACACAGCGGTATCTTGAGGATTGTATTGGCATCAAAAGGCAAGAAAACTGTGCGTATCTTCTCTTCCATCCGCGTTGCCGAGCTGGCATCAATTAACTCAGCAACAAGCTCCGGTCTGTCAGCCACTCGGCAGACTAACGGTCTCATGAGTCCAGAGCGGTGTACGTGCGTTGAAACGCCAGCTATGGTCCGGGTTGAATTGCTCCCTTCCCCTCCCGCGACCCCCCATCGGATAACTTCCTCTTCCTCTCTGAGATTGTGCAGCCCGTCTTCCTGCTGGTCGTGTTCTCACGTTATCTGCATATAAGAATTCCCCCCACTCAAAAGCCTTTTCATCATGTACACCATCGCCGCATTCCTCATGCCAGTGCCCAAACTCTCCACAGTTGTAGCAGAAAATTGGCAGCTCTTCATACTTTACTTGATACTTAACTCTCTCTTCACCTTTCTTCCCTGACACAAATCTCTTGATCTTTGCATTAACATCAATCTTGACTCTAACTCTCACGTATTCGCCAAAGAATCCTGCCGGCAGCTTGAGCTGCACCTCCTTAACCTCGCCAATTCGCGACGCAAGACCCTTTACTGCCGGCTCAATGAGAAAATTGTCAGGTAGGCGATAGATCTGAGCCCACACCTCAATCTTGTCCAGCTTGAACGAATCAGGGTTTTTGAATCCATCATACTCCTCCAAGATCACTGCCTGATCCCTGAACAGCCATGGACCATCCAGCATCGCTTTCTTCCAATCTGCAAGACAACCGCTGCGCCGTAAACAAGTTCTCCTTGATCTTCCTCCAAACTACCGTCTTGGCCCGATTCCAGGCTGCCCTCATATCTCCATACAGTGCGTTAGGGCTAAAAGTTTTTGCTATATGAACCCTCACAATCGCCAGCCACCTCGCCGACTCCATCATATCTGGGAGCTCCTCTTCCCACACAAAATCCTCATCTTCTTCCTCCTGCAAAGTGAGGCGGGCTAATAGTTCCTCCGCCGTCTCCTTCCCCTTCTCCCTCTGAGATCCCCCACCATCCGCCATGGCTACTCGCCGATCTGCCGGAGATTCAGTGCCGCCTTCGAGCAGCGCCGTCCCCCGCCCTGACAGGAGGCACCCTCAGCACAAAGACTCGATCGCAGCCGACTTCAGCAGCCGGAGATAGGATTCCGGTGAAAATTGCCGGAAGACGTCGAAACCCTAGTTCTCGCCTAGGGGAAAAGCAGAGAGCGTGTGCACCGTCATGCGCAATAGTCGAAGACCCCGTTTGTGAGTGCCACCAGCTGCATGATGCGTCACAATACATGATGGGTGTGGCCCATGGGGTCCATATGGGCTTTGACTTGGATGCTCTAATCCAACCAGCTGTTGGGCTAGACTCTCTTGCCAGTCATTTTTTTTACAAAAAAAGATAAGATAGATATGGTGATTAAGTTCATGCCTCTGATAAAGCCCTGTCCCAGATGATTTTAATGGTTTTTTTATGAATAAGTGTAGACAAATAATCTGTGAGGACTTCTATAAGCTAGCACATGCTTTTCACTCTGCTAATTTGGCAAACATTAATTCATATTTTACCAATCGGGAACCTAAAAAACCTGTCCGCCCTGAATATGTAAATGATTTTAGGCCTATATCTCTTACCAGTGTTGGTCTTATTTTTTTACTGAACTTTCTGAAACAGACTTTGGGTTGAGATCTTAAGATGTATCCATAAAAACCAATATAACTTTTCTTAGATCAAGGGCTATCCAAGACTGCATTGGCTAGACTTTGGAATATATCCATCAATGTCATGCTTGTAAACAACCAATTGTAATTCTTAAGCTTGATTTTCAGAAAGCTTTTGATTCTATTGAACATGAAATTGTTTTCGAGATAACGAGATGCAAAGGTTTCAATCGAAAATGTATTAGCTGGGTTAAGGAATTATTATCTTCAGGTGCATCTTCTATGTCACTGAATGGGGTCCTTGTGAGGCAATTTATTTGCAAAAAAGGAGTTAGGCAAGGGGACCCCCTGCCATGACACACATTTCCCCATTGTGCAGTATGTTGATGATAGTTGATTGAGAGAGGTGACAAAAGGACTAGATGTAGAAGCCATACTTATACGTATTTAATTCTTATTATGGCAAATTCCCACATACTATTGATGGAACACCAATGGGCCGGGAGAAGTGGAAGGGTGGAATTGAAATTATTCTTATTTTATTGCAGGTAAAACTTATGATCTACTCCTTTATCAATAGTCATGCTAGTATAAAGAACATCAAAAATAACAAAAAAAATATCCAGGTACGTAGATCTTCAAATTATTATTGACCATAGTGTCCTTAGTCTTTTGTCGTCACATACCATGGTCCTTACTACCAACAACTGTGTGGATAGATTTCTACCAAAACCCACTAACATTTGCTAAAGATGTACATATCGGCCGCGCCCGCCAGTGCGGCGACGACGGCAACCTCCTCGGCCGCGCCCATGCCGGCGCGCTCGCCGCCTCCTTTTCCCTTGCCGGCGCGCTCATCCTCTCCTACGCCGCGATTGCCGACCTAACCTCCTCCCGCCTCCTCCTCCTTCACCGCCCCCTCCGTCTTCCTCTGGAAGACTGGAACTCACCCTCCCGCGCATTCTCCGCGGCCTCCCTCCCATCCTAAGCTCCGCGCGCTTACAACCCCATGCTCCGCTCTGCCGTGAGCCAGGACGATCCCACCTTCCCCACGCCGTCCTCCACGCCGCCGCTGAGCCGCACGCAGCCAAGGGTCTCAAGCAGTCAAGCTCCATGCGGCCGGGCTCTGAAGCGGCCACCTCACGGACGTGGTCGCGGGCAACACGCTGCGTCTCTATCTATGCGGCCACCTCACGGACGTGACGCGCGCGGGGTGTTTGATGAAATGCCCGTTCCGGATGCTGTCTCGTGGAACTCCCTGCTAGTCTCGGCGTTCTTGGCCAACACAACAGGATGCTAGATGATGCTTGGCACTTGGCAGGCATTGCTTAGTACTCCCTGTGAATGTGGCAAGCTTGGTCTCTGTGATCGAGAGCGGGCAGCGGGGTTCCTCTGAATGTGGCAAGCTTGGTCTCTGTATGGAGAGCGGGCAGCGGGGTTATGCCTGCTTCTGCCAGCCTTATAGCTGTGTACAGAGTGGCTACAAGCTTTTCTTGTCGGGGATCGGATGGTTAGCTGATGGTGCACTTATATGATGGTATGTAATCTTCCACTAGGAATGGATTCTACTCCATATAGCAACATAATATTACAAGTTCACCCAACATGATAATTATTACCACTCTAATAGCAAAGGAATACGATGAGGAGTGCAATTGCTTTTAGAAGACTGTAGGAGTGGATGTTTGCACTGGCAAGAATCACATTAAGATGAGTAAATTTTTATTGTCGCCTACACATCTTCGCTTATGGAGTCTGGCCTAGCAATGAAAGACAAGGTAAGCATTCTCAGACAACCTATCTCTCTACATAAATAACTTTGAGCAGTTCTGAAGTTCTGTTCAACTGTCTCTGTCCATACAGTCATTGCATAGTCGATGTATTCCCTGCATAGTAAAGTACATTTTGCTAGCTCCTCAACTTTGAATAGAAATGCGCCGGGGATAAGCAAGAAGATAATGCTGATGTGCTAACAGAACAATTTTGTAATCTGTAAATATATCATGTTCAGAGATGATAGTACACATGAGGTAGAGGCTGAGATGTTAATTTTTATATGGGGAACCTTTAGATAGAAAATAAGCTATGTATCAGTAAACTGTTTCAAATATCCACACCCCAAATCTGTTGAATCCTTATTAGCCGGCTCGATTCATCCAATGAGCTCATGTCCTAGTAGGTTGAAACCTCTATGACAGAATTCTCGGTTTGACTACTTGGTACAGAAGTTGGCAATTGGTACATCAACTGTGAACCACCGTTTGTTTAAATCACAGCTAACTGAGGTAGTCAGCTTGTTTTATGTAAGTCAAAGGATCAGTTAACAAGAGCACACACATATGTATGTCCTTGTCAAATCAGTTGTTTAATGTGAAGATTGCATATCGTTTATCTATACCACCAAACAAACTAGCAGTTGTGTACTCCCCTGAATTTGACAACATAAAGAAAAAGCAACCAGGATCATATAATCAGAGTTTATAGTAGGATGTAATAGCTATAGTTTCTGCACTCACAATAAGCTGATGAAGATTATTTCACCGGCAAGCCTACCCCACCATATTACGGTACTCTTCATAAAGAGATGTCTTCTAAAGACCCAAGCTACCGCTATACTATGTTAAGTTATACCTCAAATATCATAGGTTCTCCTGTCCCGCAACTGCACCTCTAGCGCCCCGACTTGTTTCTTAAGATGATCAATTATTGTTTCCAACTCAACTTTTCTGCTTCTCGAGCTTCAGACGCCTCTCTAATCATTTCCGCTGTTCCGACTTCCCGTCCTGGTTGGAAAATTACTTGACCTGCATTTGTGGCTCTTGAATCTCTGACCTGAGCTCCTTCACCCGCTTGAATGGTCTAAGATAGTAGAGTGTTTTAGTAGAAATTACTCTCTTGACCAGTTCATTATTTCCATATACTAGACCATTATAAGATGCATCATTGTTTCCTAGAAAAAGGAAGAGGAAAAGTATGCATTAACCTTTATACAGTCTTTAAGCGACTCCTTTTGTAGATATGAGGATGAGATGTTTTCATGTGATATTTCATTACCTTCGAGAAGAGTTGAGTTTTCTCTGTCCACCTTCGCTCTCTGATCTCCCTCTTCCATTACATTGCGTGTCTGCATTTCATCAATGTATCCATCTAAGACATCAACATTAGTGACATGAGTTACATTAACTGGTCCTTGTCTGAGAGTGATATCACTATTGTTTTGGACCATGATATCCTTTGACTCATCTCTTCTTATGGTGACCAGATGTCGTTCTTCATTTGGCTGGTCTGAGTTGGAGGTTGCCATCGTCAACTTGGACAAGTCCATATAAATTGCACTCGCCTCGCTATCCTTTCTGAATATTTCATCCAACTCATTACCACTGATGGCCAAGATGTCTGGAAGATTTGAACATACGTCCACTCCAATTGCAGCTCTAATGCCTTTGTTGCTTCTAGCGCTCGCTGCACCCTCGACTTCCCCATGCTCTGAACTGAGATTCTTCTCATCATACGGGATAACCGAGCTTGGTGCTTGCTCTTCAAAATTCTCATTCTTGGAGACCGGCCCACACGATGGTTTATCAACTTCACTCACCAAAACTGCCTCTGCATCAGACGAAGCTTTCACAGCAACTCTGCGTGAAATTGCCCTACGTCTGCCTTTTCCTGCCCATCTTGGCACCAAATCCTTCACGGTTTCTGAATTTTGCTTTGTCTTGTCATCTTTCAAAATGTGTCTCTGTATCCTGCCTTTGTGCCTTTCGAATGACACTATTCGGAGTTTCGGACTCTCCGCCAACGGAATCTTGTCCTCTGTATCATCTTGCAGAGTCATCCCAGCCTCCAAGTGACGCTTTTTGCCACAATCTACACCACTGAGACCTTCAGCTTTCATCTTTCTTGGACTAACTACAACATTAAGTTGTTTCATGTTTGCAGCATTAGCAACAGCAACAGCACATGCCGACGAGTAAGGCTTCCACCATTGTGCGTATTGAACTGTCATGCCCGGATCGTGTTGCGGAGCAAAGAACGACATGTTTTCAGGCTGCATCTTGTATGTTGCCCACGCCATCTTTCGACTTGAGTTGGCATGGGCAACAGTCCCAGGTACGTCCTGATCGAAGCCGAGCTGCCTTGCGACGCGGTGCGGACAGTACTGCTCGACGCATTGCATGCCGACAAGTTCGCAAGGTCGGAGGCATTGCGCAAAGGATTGCAATCCCTTGCTTGTTGCTACTTCATGGCAGTGCACCCAGCAGCCACTTCTGCCTTGTGGCAGAGCAAAGCTACTGCCTCCGTAAGGTCTCCATTTGAACTCCTCCGGGGACATGAATACAGCGTGGATGTAGCCAGGATCAAGCGGGTTTCTGATGTTGTGCCACTTGGTAGCCCTCGGCATGCCGGGATCACCACCGTGGGAGTTGATCGCAGGGCGAAGCTCCGGGAAGCGCTCCCAGACCCATAGCTGGAGGATGTGTAGTGGCGCACCTGCCACGAATGGCTGATGGCTCTTGCTCAAGTTTAAGTAGTGCTTGAGGGCGGAGAGGTCGTTGTAAATGTTGGCAAGAACGGCTGGCGCGAGGGCCGAGCACCTGCCGCGCGCCAGTCCGGCGGCGAGGGGGAACATGTCCGGTCTGACAACGTCGAATGGCGGCACCGGGAGCACGTATTTGCTCAACCACATGGCCAGAAACGCCCCGTGCTCGAGCAATGTGGCCGCCTCAGTCTCTCCTCTGCCGTCGCCAGCGACCTCCCCCGTCGGCCGCTCGACGAATTGCTTAACCCACGGGGCAAACGCGGCTTTTCTGTTCGTGCATCTGCTCAGCGCGATTCGGACGGCTTCCAGCGCGTCCACGTCCCCGCGGAGCTCGTCCGGCAGCCGCGACCACACCGGCCTGCCCAGCAGGGGCAGGCCCCCGAGCACGGCCATGTCCTCCAACGTCACCGTGGCCTCGCCCCACGGGAAGAGGAACGTGTTGGTCTCGCCGGACCAGAAACCCGCAAGCTGGAGCAGCAGGCCCTCGTGCCGCCGCACCCAGCCGGTGGTCGCGAGGACAGCGGCGAAGATCCCAAGCTTCCGCCAGAGGCGCTCATGCCGCGGCCGAAGCCTGGCCACCCACCGCCTCCACAGCTTCGAGGAGCCGGGCCAGGCCGTCCAATCGACAGGGAGCTGGTCGCCAAGAACAGGGCCGGCATTGCGGGGCGGGGATGGCAGAGCAGGGAGGCGAGCGCCCCCCGCGCGGGGGAGGAGGAAGTGGGCCGATCGGGCCGTGGGGCGGGAGGGATCGGCGCCGGAGATGATCGCGGTGGTGGCTTCCTGGACCAGGAGGTCACGGAGCTCGTCGTCGCTGGACATTGCGGTGGGGCTCTGGGTCGGAGCTGAGCAAGGTAGAGTGTGAGTAAGTAGGCAGTAATAAAATAAAATGAATGCATATCCATGCAATCCCGGGAAGTAAATTAGGCTGTACTCCTACTTTCCTACCCGCCGGAGTAGAGATGTCAGAGATGTTGCCATGCTGATGTAGAGCAAGGTGGGTGGTGCTGGACAAGCCGGAGGCACTCATGTGATGGGCGGCAGACGGCCTCAGGTTTGGCTAACATGTTCTTTTCAAGTGTGTTTTCTTTTGTACGTAGGATTCATGCATGTATGTAGACATGTAGTTGCTTAGCTAGACCAATACCCGTGCATGTGGATCAAAGAAAATAATGTGTTAATAGGTGATTGTTATTTTATTTATGTTGGTGTGCACGCTGGTAACCTCATTCCATGTGTGGTGTGTGCACGTCCACGTGTAACTTATTGAGGGACGATTAATCATCAATGATGTTGATATTTTATTAAGAATGAGTACAATATATAAGCGTGAATGGATCGTAAATCACATTGGTGTTTAACATTTATACTAATATAGCCTTTGATCTTGCATATTATGAAGCAGTGCGAGCTCTATAAAATTAGTGTGCAAATTTTCAATTTGGACTAGTCTGGTTTTTCTGTGAGCTTACTATTTATGATTTTTCTACCAAGGTAACTTTACACCTCAAAATTGACTATTATATTGTTGCGCTTTTGTTGTTGTGTAGTTGCCATATTTTTTTTAGTTTAGTTAATATGTTTTCCTGTTTTTAGGTGTGTTTGCTTCTATTTTTAATCGGATCTTGTTTTTATTTATGTATATCTATGGATATTGGGTGTGTGTAAATTATTATACATGTGAGTACTATACGATATATGTGTAAAATATACTACAGTGCAAAAAATGCACTATTATCTACTTATTCTTGCATGTTATAAAAAAGTGCAATGTATTGCAAATTGTGTGCAATAACGTTCATTATGTATTTATGTACTTTATTTATTATGGGTAATAAAAATGTCACCAATTCATTCTTCCTAAGAAAACTTCAAAAAAAGCCTTTCTTTTAGTTTTTGTATAGGGGCGGGGGAAGAAGGTTCGAGGAAGATGGCAGTTGGTCCTTTGGATCTTTGTAACATCTCAATTTTCAATTTGGATGTTATACATAGATCATCATATGCATATCATATTTATTCTTGCATTTTGGTTAAGATCCTAGAAATCTTAAGCAACTCAAGGACCCACTGAGAGAGTTGGAGGTTTCACAATATTCATATTTGAATTCTTTTCAAATTTGAAGAAAGGATCAATTTGGTTTTATTATTTTTCTCTCCAATTATTTTCGATATTAAAAATAAATGAGCGAAGATAATATGATTTCTTCAAATTCAGAGAAATATTGGAGAAAGAATTTTAAAATCAAATTATGATTTTCTGTTATTTTATTTGCTATTTTATTTGAATTAGAAAAATATGCATTTTTCAAAATTGCATTTTTAGGCCAGAAAAATGTTCACTTTGTTCTAAATATTCTATTTAGATGGTGAAAATTTGTTTTGGCATTTTAAGCTTTTTTTAATATTTTATTAGGATTTTTCTTCGACGAAATATATTAAAAAAAAGAGCCGTGTCGCCCGACAGGGCCAACGGCCCAGTCGAGTGGGCCAAGCCAGCGCGCCGCCGCCTCCCGCTCCGGCTCGGGACCGGAGTCCCGAGCATCGCCCCGCCACCCCGAGTTCGGGAGGGACACGCCTCCCGAGGCCCTCCCCAAGCCAAGCCTCCGCCCCCTCCCAATAAATAGCGCCGCCGCCGCCCCCTCTCTGGCCGCTCGTTGCGCTGTCGTTGTCGCCTCGCCGCCGCCGCCACCCGCACCACCCGCACCACCCGCCGCCGCCCAAGCCGCCGCACCGCCGGTCGCAGCCGCCGGAGCCGCCGCCCCGCCCGCCGTCGCAGCCGTCGACTCGTCGCCGTCATTTTTTTTCCGGTTTAGGTATAAAAACCGTTCGTTTTTTTATAAACCCTAGTTCATTCTTTTACTTAATCGATTTTTCTCGGTTTAGGCTAATCTGCGAACGTTAGTTCGTTTAAACAAACGGATTCGTTCGTTAGCCTTTGTTAGTGGACGTTCGCGCCGTAGTTTTTTCTTTTTATTTTATTTTCGGCCAGGGACTTATATGCGATTATTTTTGTCGCGATTCAACCTCTGATCTTTAAACTAGTATAACTGTTTACTCATTTATCCAAATTAGATGAAACCAGCGCTAGAATCTTCGTCTCGAAGCCCTCTTTTCAGTTAATCAACTTGAACATGATTTTGATACTGTAAAATTTGACTTTAGTTCAGATTAGTAAACGATCTTGTTTCGTTCGTATTTTGAGTTTCGTTGCTTCGTTTGAGTGGATTCTTTTTGCAAATCGTAGTTAATCACATGTACCGACTGTTAAGATCTAATTCACATGTTAATATTGTTGTTAGGTTTCGACTCTTGTTAGTTTAAGCCGTTTGGTTGTTTCTTATTTAATTTCAATTTTTCTCAAGTTTTCTCGTGTTTTGTTTGAGTGATTGCTTATGTATACTATTGCTTGTCTACGCTAGATTCCCGGAGTGCAAAGCTTGTTATCACGAATCTCTAGAGTTTGCAGATAGTCAGCAAGGCAAGTTACACTTTAATCATACTCTTTTATACCTAGTTTTTACTATGCATTAGTTCTGCCCCATAAATCATTGCATTGGTAGGATTGGGAACATGTGGTTTTTGGTTGTAGTGCTTGAGGTAGGAACCTAATACTTATTTATCACCCCGGGAATATACGTTATGCTTATTTTTTGCTTAGCCATGCTCGTAGACGGGGTTTGGATCGTGATCCACACATGGAAGTTTGAGTGTTATTTTAATTAAGGTTTACATTAAGGTGGCAACTTAAATATACCTCTGGGTGGATTGAGGCACATGGGGAATCCAGTGTTGTCTGTTTTTTTGGAAATCCTGAGTTTACCGTGTGATTATCCTATGGACCGCCACCCAGGCTCAAAGGGATCATAAGATTATTCATGCTAGAAACTTTCGTGTACAACCACATGCCATTATGGGCTCTGGCATAGTTTGGTAAGTCGTGTGGTCTCTTACAGTGGTAGACTAGCAGATGTAGGGGATGTAGGTAGTACTGTCTACCCATCGTAAGGTGCTAACGCTTCTGAAAGACTGTGTCTCGATCATCCGTTTCTCAAACATCATGTAGTGTGAGAAATTCAACGGAGGAGATCGAGTCTTGTGGGGAAAAGTGTGCAAACCTCTGCAGAGTGTATAAACTAATCATGGTTAGCCGTGTCCCCGGTTATGGACATCTTGAGTATGTGGTACTTGAATCTATTGATGTGATCTCGACACGTTACTCTAATTAATTATGATGTTGGGTTAATGATGATATTTTTAATTGGGATTTGAGTTGGGGTTACCTTCTCAAATGATGGGCAACATGGGAGTAGTTAATAAAATTTATTCCTTTGTTATAGGGAAAAACTAGCTTTATGCAAAATCATGAAACTTACAGCCTCCACCAGCCAAATATTGCATGTAGATATAGTTCTTGCATTGTCATTGTTTTACAGTGTAACTATGCCAGCATACTCCATGTGCTGACCCGTTTCAGGTTGCAACATCTTATGTTGCAGGCTACTCAGACGACGAATAAGGTGCGATAGGTCGTTGTTTTGCACTCAGCTATGCCGTTGGAGTTGATGGACTCATTTACCTTCGAAGCCTTCCGCTGTTATCTAGTTTAGATGGCCTTCAGCCATGATTTATTTATATAATCATACTCTTTATGAGGACTCGATGTAATAAGTGTGTGATTGAAACTCTGTTATAAATCCTCGAGTACTGTGTGTGTCAGCATTACTGATCCAGGGATGACACTAATGCACAGAGACTTGACTGTTTGAGGTCTGGTCGCTACAATCTTGGTCAGGCGATGGTTAGCGATTTGACTGAACCGAAACAAATCCAGGCTCTTGTTTAATAGTTGTCCCCTTATCATTAGCTTTTTCGATTGTGCTAATGTTTCAAATACTTTACTTTTTGTTGTTGATTATTTTTTTTGGCCATGGCAGTTTCTTTTATTTCTATGCGTGTGATGACAGTTTGATATTGCACTTGTGTGGCACTGCTTAATTTTGCTATCTGAAAGTTATATTAATCTATTGGCTCACAAAAAAGTGTTTATTCTTGTCCCTTGTGATAATGTTTCTAGCTCATGTATTGTTATTCTAGCTTAGTCAAGAAAATATTATTTTATTATGTCTTTGCTTATTGATGCTTAGTCGGCTTATCTTTTGGCAATTGGATTTCACTTCTATGTGTGCATGTGACGGGGGTATTTGATGTTGGACCATGTGACACTACTTAATTTTGTGTTAGGAATTAAAACATAATTCAATTTTGGACGGTTCTACTCGAATCATAATTAGAATCAACACTACGGTATTATATTCTTGCTCTTGCATTTGTGGAACAGTGCAAGTTTTATGAAATCTGTTGCAAATTTTAGTCATCATTTGCTTCATTTTTCCTTGGGTTTCTTTCTTCTTTTAGGGTAATATCAGTACTCTTAATTGATTGTACCTTAGAATATTATATACTTTCACTATGTCTTCTCTTATTGATGCTTAGTATATTTCTGTTGTTGTTGAGTTTTCTCCTATATTTCCGCATGCGACAAAAAATTATGTTTGTTCATTTATTGTTGTGGTAATACCACTTCTAGAATTCTTTTCCTCGTAGAGTGGTTTTTTCTCATCTTTGTTTTTTGCGCTTCCTTTTTTAGAGTAACCTCATGATTCGATCTTCCTTAGATTGGAATATGTTCTTTCTTTTCGCCTTTTGTTCATCTCATGGTGGATTTTTTAAATTCTTCCTTTCCAATTCTAGATTGTTCAGTTCACTAAACTATTTTAAATGGACATATCTTTTTTTTAGGGTTATATATCTTTTCTTTGTGGAATTATCTACATTGCAACTGGTATCAAACAAAAGAACGTTGCGGCTGACTCCTGCCCTGCGTTTGCTCAAAAGCAACAAAAAAAAAAGATTCCTGCCCTGCGGACGGCCGACCGATAAAAATCCAAGCTCGGCGGCAGCCATCGATCGACACGGCTGCGCATAACGCCACATCGCCTCCCCGCCACTGCCATAGCTCTCGATCGTCAAAGCGGGTCAGGCGCACATACTCGCGGCGGCTGACGACGACTGTAGCGCCGACCACTGGTATCAAACAAACATACAACTACTGGAGTAGGACAGTCATTTTTCAACGTCTTGGTCCACGATCACGGCGGAAATCGACGTCTGCTATCCAGTCAAGGTCTTCTGAAAAAAAAAAACTATCCAGTCAAGGATACCGAGCGTCCGGGCGTATGCTAATCTCCAAGTCATCAACGATCACACCCGTCACTGTCGTACGTCCACCTGACCACCTCGTTCCTTTGTACATTTGTCAAGTGGGGGCAGCGGCAGAAAGGACGGGCCAAAACGTTGAAGTTTTGAACTTGCGTAAATTTGACGAGGAGCCGGTCTAGAGTTAAAGGCCTATATTCTAGAACAGCAAGCAGTCAACCATGTAATATAGGCCTTTTTTCTGCGGGGTTAATTCCTTGTCTTTTACTTTTTTCCTTTTTTTTTTGAAAAGAATGTTAAACCCCGGCCTGTGCATCATCGATGCATATAACCATTTTTGTTGATTATTCAACAAGGGTCAGACCAAAACGTACATCAACACGGGCTATGGGTCAAGGGTGTACAGATGTACACCCAAATTTTGCTGCACAAATTCCTATATATAGATAAATGGCAAAAAAATACTTTTTTTTTCGAGAGTACGCAAAATGCGTACCATAGCTTTATAGAAGAAGAGAAAACAATTACAAGACAACTAACACTTGCTGCGAACAACAAGCGTAGCACCAACTCTACATCCGGCTAGTCCAAAGACAGCCACCAACGATCACACAACTACAAAGCAAAAGAGCCTGCCCAACACCGAAAACATTGCCGCGTCTCGACCGACAACGGTCACCACCGAAGAGCAGCAACTTCAACCAAGCATCTCTTGTCGACGCACCATCCTCCCTTGATGCCTAGGAGATGGCAAGAGGATGGCAGGACCCGATCTGACACCGAGGAAGGCGCCGCCTTGAAATCACCGCGAGGATCGTGCATAGCGCCGAAGTGAGCGATTATGGACAGCGGAGAACACCGAGGGAGCGCAACAAGGGACAACCAGACCATGTCTCCTAGCACGATGCACCCAACAGAGGGACGACGTTGAAGACGCCGCCATCGTGCCGACCCAGCACCGGATCAAGGCTTTCGCCCGGAGACAATTGCCAACACCAAGCGAGCGAGGGAGATGGCGACACACTCGGCGACGCCTCCAAGGAGGGAAACGACACCCACGGGTGCCATCGCCGCGCCCGGAGACAATTGCCAACACCAAGCGAGCGAGGGAGATGGCGACACACTCGGCGACGCCTCCAAGGAGGGAAACGACACCCACGGGTGCCATCGCCGCCGGCCCGGCCACAACCGGACAGGACTTTCATCCGTAATGCCACGCATCTCCGCACCTCCAGGTATAGGCAAAGCCGACCAAGAAGTCTCGCACCGCCGTCACCGCAGCAGCTTGCCATCGAAGCCGTGCAGCCAAGGTCCTCCCACACCCGCACTGCCGAGAGAAAGCGACCAACAGCCACGAACCACCCAAACGAGGAGCCGCAGCAGCTAACCATGCCGTGCAAGGGCTGAATCCAGCACGACGGCCTTCACCCGCTCCAGGTGACTGCCGCGCAACGAACTCAACCCCAAGGACAGATTGAATCTGGGGAAATTCGATCTGGCCAGCACCTCCCTCCCCAACTCCGGCGCCATCGCATCCGGGAGCAACCCAGCGCGCCCAGCACCCTGAGGCGGCCGGCCGCCCGCTGCCCGCCATGGACTCCCTCCTGGCAGGGCCTCGCAGCGCCGCCGCCGCCAAAGCCCGGAGCTCGCGCCGTCGCCCCCATCTGAGCCGGCGCCCCAGCCTCCGCCACCACTCTGCTATGGTCATGGCCCGAGTCCACCTCTCCGCCGCGCCTCCGCCGTGGCGCCAGCGACAGCCCGCGGATCCCGCCGCCGGCCATCACAGCACCAGGCAGCCTAGAAGATGTCCACTCCACGCGAAGGGGCCCGTCGGGGGGTGCGCCTCCAGCACCCGCCGCCTTCGACGGCCGGGCGCGGCCGCCACCGCCGGCGCCGGCGGCGGCAGCGGCCGGGGCGGTGGATCTGGGCCTCTTTTGTTTAGGGTTTGGGGAGCCTCTGGAGCCGCACACGCGTGCGACCCGGGAGGCGTTTCGTATGTACAGATAATGAAGTGTTGTGGCAAAAAAAATACTAAGAGTAGCATACTTTGAGAGGCTACACAGCAGCTCTCCTGTGGAAAACAGACCAATATTAACTCATCGGCTACTAACCACACCTAAACAACCAGTAGCTCAAGAGCAGCAACGAGCCACCTCTGCCTTCATGCACGAGAGATACTAAGAGCATCTATAGCCGGACTTGGTAAATCCGACCTCTTAAACGCCTGCGGGCACGACCGGACCCGTCCGCGGACAGTGACCGGTCACGCCCATACATGGTGCTATGCAGTCCGAGTCTCTCATATTTCATCGCCTAAATCCATACAAACCATGCAAAATAAATCCTACATACTACGCACATGCTAGCTAACTACGCCTCGTCGTCGGAGATGTCTACGATATCGACGGCGAGTGGAAAGTAGCAGCGGCGGCGGCGGACCTGGGGGGGATGTGGATGTGGATGGGTAGGGTTTCGATACCGGCGGTCGGCCTAAATAGTCGGGTTAGGGCACTACACTGCCCGTCGGAGCAACGCTGCACGGTGACAGAGGAAACGAGCTTTGAACTGTCTTGTTTCAGAGTGTTTTCATGTGATGGACGCGCCCGGATGTTTGAGTCGGGTTTCGGATGTCCGGTTGTAGATGCTCTAAGCACAGTCCAAATACCCCTAAAAAAGCTCAGTCCAAAGTTCCAATCTGGAATTTCATTCGTTCACCGGTACATGTGTAGCTTATGTTTGAATTTGGAGATATATAGCTTTGTACGTGACCATATTAGTGAAGAGGAAGACTGTTGATTTAGAAACAACAAATGAACTATCTTCAAATTGATTTCATTAGTAAAAAAAGCGAATGAATTATCTTTCTTTTGAGAATCTAATGAATTTGAAGGAAATATGCCCTAGAGGCAATAATAAAGTTATTATTTATTTCCTTATATCATGATAAATGTTTATTATTTAATGCTAGAATTGTATTAACCGGAAACTTAGTACATGTGTGAATACATAGACAAAACCTATAGTCCCTAGTATGCCTCTACTTGACTAGCTCGTTAATCAAAGATGGTTATGTTTCCTAACCATAGACATGTCTTCTCATTTCATGAACGGGATCACTTCATTAGGAGAATGATGAGATGGACATGACCCATCCGTTAGCTTAGCATTATGATCGTGTTAGTTTCATTGCTACTGCTTTCTTCATGACTTATACAAATTCCTCAGACTATGAGATTATGCAACTCCCGAATACCAGAGGAACACTTTGTGTGCTACCAAACGTCACAACGTAACTGGGTGATTATAAAGGTGCTCTACAGGTGTCTCCGACGGTGTTTTGTTGAGTTGGCATAGATCGAGATTAGGATTTGTCACTCCGATTGTCGGAGAGGTATCTCTGGGCCCTCTCGGTAATGCACATCACTATAAGCCTTGCAAGCAATGTGACTAATGAGTTAGTTATGGGATGATGCATTATGGAACAAGTAAAGAGACTTGCCGGTAACGAGATTGAACTAGGTATTGAGATACCGACAATCGAATCTCGGGCAAGTAACATACCGATTACAAAGGGAACAACGCATGTTGTTATGCGGTTTGACCGATAAAGATCTTCGTAGAATATGTGGGAGCCAATATGAGCATCCAGGTTCCGCTATTGGTTATTGGCCAAAGACGTGTCTCGGTCATGTCTACATAGTTCTCGAACCCGTAGGGTCCGCACGCTTAACGTTCGGTGAAGATCGGTATTATGAGTTTATGTGTTTTGATGTACCGAAGGTTGTTCAAAGTCTCGGATGAGATCAGGGACATGACGAGGTGTCTCGAAATGTTCGAGACGTAAAGATCGATATATTGGAAGGCTATATTCGGACATCGGAAAGGTTTTGAATGGTTCGGGTATTTATCGGAGTACCGGAGAGTTACGGGAATTCGCCGGGGAATATATGGGCCTTATTGGGCTTTAAGGGAGAGAGAGAGAGAGGGGCTGCCTAGGGCAGCCCCCCCCCAAGGCCTAGTCCGAATTGGACTAGAGGGAGGGGTGGCGCCCCTCCTTCCTTCTCTTCTCTCTTCCCCTTCCTTCTCTCCTACTCCTACTACTTGGAAGGGGGGGGGGGAATCCTACTCCCGGTGGGAGTAGGACTCCCCAGGGTGCGCCATAGTAGAGGGCCAGCCCTCCCCCTCCTCCACTCCTTTATATACGGGAAGGGGGGCACCCCATAGACACACAAGTTGATCATTGATCTCTTAGCCGTGTGCGGTGCCCCCCTCCACCATAATCCACCTCGGTCATATCGCCGTAGTGCTTAGGCGAAGCCCTACGCCGGTAGCTTCATCATCACCGTTATCACGCTGTCGTGCTGACGAAACTCTCCCTCGAATCTCTACTGGATTGTGAGTTCGTGGGACATCGCCGAGCTGAAAGTGTGCAGATCGCGGAGGTGCCGTACATTCGGTACTAGGATCGGTCGATCGTGAAGACGTACGACTACATCAACCGCGTTGTCATAACACTTCCGCTTACGGTCTACAAGGGTACGTGGACAACACTCTCCCCTCTCGTTGGTATGCATCACCATGATCTTGTGTGTGCGTAGGAATTTTTTTGAAATTACTACGTTCCCCAACAGTGGTATCAAAGCCAGGTTTATGCGTAGATGTTATATGCACGAGTAGAACACAAATGAGTTGTGGACGATAATAGTCATACTGCTTACCAGCATGTCGTACTTTGATTCGGCAGTATTGTTGGACGAAGCGGCCCGGACCGACATTAAGCGTATGCTTACGTGAGACTGGTTCAACCGACGTGCTTCGCACACAGATGGCTGGCAGGTGTCAGTTTCTCCAACTTTAGTTGAATCGAGTGTGGTTACGCCCGGTCCTTATCACTACTAGGAAAATGCTAATAGGTAGACATTTAGCAGTGGCGTTGGTTAGATACCCATCGCTACTGCTATTTAGCAGTAGCGCCAGCCAGCACAAGCGCTACAAGTGCACGTTAGCAGTAGCGCTGGATTTCACAGCCAGCGCTACTGCTAATGGGCCACGCTCTTGGGCCCCCGTTGCAGCTTTAGCTATAGCGCTGGGCCGCCTACCCCGTGCTGCCGCTAAGACCACCTCTCTGCTTCCTCCCGTGCCGGCCCGCGCACCACCCCTCCCCTCACTCACACTCACACGCTCACACCAGATCAAATCCCTCAGTCGTCCCCCGATCCGGCCGCCGCCCCCGCATCCTACTCCGGTCGCCCTCCCCGGCGCCGGCCCTCCTCTCCTGCCGGTCGCCCCCCTGAACCGGCCCTCCTCCCCTGTCGGCCACCCCCTGCACCGGCCCTCCTCCCCTGTCGGCCACCCCCCCGCACCGGCCCTCCTCCCCTGCCGCCCCCCGCACCGGCCATCCTCCCTCGCCTGTCGCCCCCCCGGGCCGACCCTCCTCAACCGAGAGGTATACTCCTCCCTCCTTCCTCCTCCTCCCTCCCTCCCTAGTTATAGTTATTAGAGAGTAGTTAATTTTTAGGTGTTTTAGTTGAATTTGTAGGTGTTTTAGTTAAATAATGTAGGTGTTTTAGTTGAATTTTTAGGTGTTTTAGTTAAATTTGTAGGTGTTTAAATTAAAAAGGTAGGTTCTTAGAATAATATATGTGTTCTTAGAATAATGTTGAATTTGTTTTAAGTGTATTTAAAAGAGTTTTAGGTGTTTTAGTTGTTTTAGGTGTAGTTAACAGAATTTTAGATGGTTTAGTTGTTTTAGGTGTGGTTAACAGAATTTTAGGTGTTTTAGTTGTTTTAGGTGTAGTTAACAGAATTCTAGGTATTTTTTTAGTTAAAGCAATTGTTGTTATTTTTTTAGTTAAAGCAATTTTTCCTCTTATATGCAAATTTGCAGTGGATATGTCATATTTTGAACATGTCACATTTTGGACATGTCATATTTTTCCGAGTAGCCTATGTTTTGCCAGAAATGTCGATTCGTTTATGTTCTGGCAAATTTCAGGCGCTCGATTGGTCCTTTTTTAGCAAAGGTCATGTCAAATTTTGCTAAGTGTTCATTAATTTTGTTTTCATAATTAAGCATTTTGTTCTCGACATCGACGATGCCTATCCCGCATACTCGTCGTCGACTCGGCGGAGGACTCCTGCTTGAGCCGAGGGGCCATGTCCGGGACTGGGCTCCGTCGGGCTGGTACTGGGTTGTGCTACCTTCTGGTGAGCGCAGCTTAGTGAGGAGCCAGCCCGTCGTCGACCCGGAGCTTCTTTGGTGGTGGTCACGTGGGCCTGCATCGGTGGAGAGGCTTCAGTCCCCCCCGCGGGTGGTTCAACACCGTGTCACGGAGGAGAACACGCACGTCCAGCGCTACTTGGTTGCGTTGGCGATGGCAGATTATTTGGGGATCTCACCGGAGCTATGATTCGGTGATGGTTCCTTCTCTTTGGGTGTCCACCACGGCCCACTAAACCTAGAGGCACTACAAAAAAAGACACATCCGTGACATTTTAGGCCGAACGAATTTTTTTCTGTCATACATATGACACTTCTATGACGATAATTGTGACAAAACCCGGTATCATCATAGATGTGGTGGGCTCCTACTTCTATGACAAAAAATCATGACAGAAAATGGGCTTTTCATCCTGGGCGGGCCGAAGACGCGGCTGCATGACATTCTTTGGGCCGTCCATGACGAAAAAAACCGTGGTAGAAGCGAGGGGAGGAAAATTTCGGGGAGTTGCCAGTTACGGTGGGAGGTCGGGGGCGGAGCGATGCACGTTTCTCTCGTACGTGCGCGCGTGTGTGCAAGGCGTTGGCTCTAACTGAAGCCGAGCGAGGCGTTGGGCTCTAACTGAACCCAAGCGATTGCACTGCAGGCTACGCGTTACTGAACCCGAGCGATCGATCGATGGCTGTTAACTGAACCCGATGGAGCGATTCCTTCACTACTGCTGCTAACTGAAGCTGATCGATGCTGCCTCTGGGATGAACAGTGAGCGTTGCGGGGGGGGGGGGGGTGGATGAACAGTGAGCGGTGGCGTTGCCTCTGGATGAACAGGAACCCGTGGTGTGGAGGGCTGGATGAACGGTAGATGGTGGAGGGGTGGCCGTGGAGGGGTGGTTGAACAGGACCCCGTGGTGTGGAGGGCTGGATGAACAATAGACGGTGGAGGGGTGCCCGTGGAGGGGTGGTTGAATAGTAGCCGGTGGAGTAGCACGCGGTGGAGGATGGATGAACAGGAGCCCGTGGAGGCTGGAGGAGGTCGACGGTGGAGATGAACAGTATCCCGTGGAGTCCTGTTTTGCGGTACGCCACACCCCTCCTGATGAACAGGACCCCCGTTTCGACCGTAGGAGGTCCGTTTCGTCCGTTTTGCGGTACGCCACACCCCTCCCGATCAACAGGACCCCCGTTTCGACCGCAGGAGGTCCGTTTCGTCCGTTTTGCGGTACGCCACACCCCTCCCAATCAACAGGACCCTCGTTTCGACTGTAGGAGGTCCGTTTCCTCCGTTTTACGGTACGCCACACCGCTCCCGATCAACAGGACCCCTGTTTCGACCATAGGAGGTCCGTTTCCTCCATTTTGCGGTACGCCAGGCCCCTCCCGATCAACAGGACCCCGTTTCAAACGTGGCCGGTCGAACACAAGGCCGTTTCCTCCGTTGTGCGGTACGCCAGGCCTCGTTTCCATCGCCTGTTCCGTCCAAGCCCTCCCGATGAACATGACCACGCATTCCGTTCCGACCCATGAACACGACGACGATGTTGTTTCTCTGTTCCGACCTAGCCATGTACGTATGCGCGATAGGCGTTAGAGAACCTGCCCGTATGTACGTATGTGGCTGTAATTTCTTTCTTGCACCCTCGCCGCTGTACGTACGTGTACATGCTACGTGCACGCCTCTACTATGACACGTGTGCGCCTCTACATCTACGACACGTGCGCGCCTCTACATCGACCAGTATGTACATACACGTTCGCGACCAGAATGACAATGCTACGTACGCTTCAAGTAGGTGGGTCCTGACTGTCAGGCACTTCCTTGCGTGCGAAGATGTAGCTGGTGGGTCCCAGCAGTCAGGGGGGCGAATCGTTTTTTTTTGCCCGGACGCACTTCCTTGCGTGCGAAGATGTAGCTGGTGGGTCCCAGCAGTCAGGGGGGCGAATCGTTTTTTTCGCGAAATACGGTGTCCCGTCCGGTGGGTCCCCGTGTGAGGTGGAGGAATCATTATTTTGCGCGTAATAAGGAGGCACTTCCTTGCGGCGGCCGTGGACCCAGCTGTCAGCCTCTCCACGTAGAGTCCACGTCCGATGGTCCTTAACCACGTTGACCACGCCGCGCCGAGAGCACCACGGCGGTGGATGACGGCGAGGCCTAGGAAGGGGACGACGCGGAGCCGGGGAAGACGCGGCAGTGGATGCCCACGCGTAGAGGAGTACGAGGGTTCACTAGTTCACTGCGGTGTGAGGCTGCCGTCGCCGCAGAATAACAATGGGTGTGGGTGAGTAGAGGGATGGCCTGGCCAGCGGTGGGAGTAGTAGGGGGCGGTGAGGCCTCCGCCGCATCGCAGCCGGCCACGGGAGGCACGAGCACGAGGCACGACCAGCGCTGGTTTGGGCAGCTGGAGCAAGAAGACTAGAGGTTGAAGAAGCACTACGGCCATTGGATGGACATCGTACGGTCACTGGAGCTAGAATCGTGCATATTGACTAAGATGACAAAGCCCTCCGTCCCCGTCAACTTAGTAGGCCCACAAGTCAGCCTGCCACTATACTGGGTCCCAGCTAACAGGGGGAGTATTCATTTTTTTGTGCGTAATAAGGAGGCACTTCCTTGCGTGCGAAGATATAGCTGGTGGGTCCGAGCTGTCAGCGGCGATAACGTTTTTTTCGCGAATACTGAGGCCATTTCGGTGGATCCCTGATGTCAGGTAGACGAATCATTATTTTGCGTGTAATAAGGAGGCATTTTCTTGCGTGCGGCCGTGGACCCAGCTGTCGGCCTCTCCACGTACAGTCCACTTCAGATGCATGTCGGTCGTTGACCATGTTGACAGGCCACGCCGAGAGCACCAGGGCGGTGGACGTCGGCGAGGCCTAGGAAGGGAACGACACAGAGGCAGGGAAGACTCAGCAGTTGTTTCCCACGCGGAGGGGAGTACGACTGAACGAGGGTTTACTGGTTCGTCTGCCATCGCCGGAGAATAACAGCAGGTGTGGGTGAGTAGAGGGATGGCTAGGCCAGCGATGGGAGTACGGTGGGGCGGTGAGGCCTGCGCGGCAGCACAGTCGGCCGCGGGCATGAGCACACCAGTTCAAGCCGCTATTGTAAGTCCTTACTCCTCCTGCCTTGAACTGATTGATACTGTGATGTGTTCATTTAACTACTTGGTTTGCAGCCAATGTCAGTTACTCTGTTCACTTTTATACACAGTTGTCTTAACGTATCATTTCACCTTACATGGTTTAAAAGAGATGAATGATATTCTTTTGGTCTTGATCTGTAATCTAGTTGTTATGTTCATGTGCGCACACAATGATAAAATAGTCTGTTTGTTTTATATCTGTTTGCCCATGATATGAATGATGTCATACTATGTTCATCCTACTTTAAACCATGTCTCTTTATCCTTAGATGTCAATGAATGTGAGGAAATAGACAATACAGCAGGCCTGCTACATGGACATATGTTCCGAAAGTGATTTTATTATGTAGTTGGCACTACAATACATGCTAATGTATTACAGTAGTTCACCAAAATAAGTTATGTATAAACGTTTAACCTACTTTGTTTGTTTTTGTCTCATTAGTAACTCACTGGTACACTAATCTACAAGTTCAAACTTTCAGGAAGCTATGGAACAAATGATTGAACAGCCACAACCACCAGAAGGTGACGAGGCTACTACAGGCACAATGTCACCTCTTGCTGCAGTGCGTCAGTATCTCTCCACTAACAGTGCAAAAAGCACCTTCCTACGTAATTCTGGGTTGGTTGTCAAGGTAATCTCGTCCAAATTGCCTACTGAACAAAATCTTCCTGCTAGACAGAGTGATATATCTGTGCTCCAAACACAGGTCCAATCCCTAATGGACGTTGTTTCGGAAACAAGAATAGTGGTTGAGAAATGCCGTCAAGATATGAATGGTTTTGAAACCATACTATCATACATTCGCTTCGTTGTTGAAGAGCAATGGCGGAAAAAGGTGGAGATCGTGCTGCTCCATCAGATTCTACAGCCTGAAACATTAGCACTCAGGTCAAATGATTTGTGCTTCTATACATCTGATGGTGCTTTTATCTGGAAGGACTGTAAACTTTATGACAACAGGCCTTTTGTTGTATGATTGGAATTTATTTTGTTGTGATACAACATTTATGATGCTGCCACAGGCTGCAGTAATTATGACGCTATTTTTGTATAGTGTAGGTTTATCTTAGTAATGTATTCGGACGAAAGCTTCATAGGAGCCCAACATGCCAACATTCGTCGGGCCCATTCCAATTGGGCTAAAAACGATTACGGTCCGAAATTGGCATGTAGCCCACTAAAAATATCTGGGCTTATATTAGCATAAGCTTTCAAATTTTTCTGGTAGGTCTGTGCCCATAGTGGGCCTTTAACAGGCCTAAACATAATTTGGGCCCTCAGTAAAAGTAGGTCGTTTACAGGTGTAAATATGTCGAGCCCATAAAAAACATGGGCCTTTAATAGACCGAAAGTGAGATTGGGCCCTGATTGTGCCAAATAACCCACTGGACTTAGCAGGCCGAAATGGTGGCCCATTTACGATGCGGATATTTGACAGGCCGAAATTCGGACGGGCCATAAATGCGTCGACCTAATACACGGGCCTTTAACAGACCAGAACTACGGTCGGGCTAGATTATCGTCATTTTTATATGGGCCGTTAATGGGCCCGATATGACGTTGGGCCACATATGGCCCATGGTTTACGTCCGGCTTTAACGGGCCGAAAATGACAACAGGCCAAAAGTGGGCCAAATCTATCGTGGGCCTCTAATAGGCCGAATGATAGACATGGCCGAATATGACCCAAATCCTTCACGGTCGTTTATGGGCCGAAAGTTTTGATGGCCTGTAAATGGGCCCAAATGAAGCCGAACCTTTAACAGGCCGGAAATACACCGGGCATAATTCAGCCCAATTACTTAGCGGGCTGTTAACGGGCCAGAAGTGACCATGGGCCGCATTGATGACAAGTTTAGACCAGGCCGTTGACGGGCCGATTTGATAGAGAATGTTGGGCCTTTAGCTGGGTCGGCCCATTATGGTCTGCAGAATCTTGTGGGCCTTTAGCTGGACCGGCCCATTGTGGTCCGCAAAATCTTGTGGGGCATTTAGCTGGGCCGGCCCATTATGGTCCGCTAAATTTTGTGGGCCTTTAGTTGGGCCGACCCATTATGGTCTGCTAAATCTTATGGGCCTTCGGTTGGGCCGACCCATTTAAACTTTGTGGGCCACTTTTGGGCTGGTCCACGTGTCAACATATCATAGGCCCATCTCGACCATTGGTTGAGTGACACCTGTGCCAACGCGGAGCTAACACGTGGATCCGTCAGCCAATGCAAATTTTACACGTGGAAAATCGGCATTGTTCGTGGCTGTTAACGGGTTATCGGATCCAAAATACGACCCGATAGCTTAACGGTGTTCCGTTACGGTGGATGCCACGTGTCGGTCATCCTTGACGAAAGCACTTCTGTGACGCGTGATTTATCGTCATGGAAGTGGACACTTCTGTGATGATAATTTTGGTAATGTCATGGAACACTTCTACGACAGCACATGTATAACTATCTTGATTCTGTCATAAATTTGTCATGGATGTACATGCATGACAAAAAATGCGACCTACTATGACAAACATGTATCATCACGGAAGTGTATTTTTTTTGTAGTGAGGAGCTATTATTCGAGATGTATTAGTGATATTATATGATGATCTTTGCTACAAACTACTATATATGTATTCGATGATGGATTATTAATTACCTATTAGTTATTTTCTTATTGAATGCAAAAGATGAGCGCGGTTTGTGCTACAAACTACTACATATGTATTCATGATGGATTATTAATTACCTATTAGGAAATGTCTGACGACGAAAGGGAATTTGCTATGTGCGATTACTGCGAAGATAAGCGCGGTATGTGCGACAGGCCTCACCTGGTAGAAGGTCGGCGCTTCAGCATCAAGCTCCAAGAGACCTTCGATGTTGATACGGTACACAACGATGACAAGTGTTTTTTGTTTTTTTTGCATGACTTCTCTGCTTCTTCAACGTGTAATTTCCGTCTTTTACAATTCGACTAGCTTATCCCATGCCATGCAAGACGCTATGTCTTGGAGAAGATGGGTTTTGAAGATCAAGAAAGCACGGAGACAAAGATAATTCTACTAAGGACCCATCATGGTTATGATTTTGCTGTAAAACTATATAATTCTATGAACTCATCCAATTTTGGTTGCCCGAATTGGGAAGCCCTTTCCAAGGCGTATGATTTTCATGAGGGTATGCTTCTCACCTTCGATCTTGGTGATCATGACATCGACAAAAATGATATGACCATTTGGGTCCTTGTTGACACGCTTCGAGTTCTACCGCTGTGTGAGTTTCTTAAATGTATTTACTAAGTAATTTATATTGTTTATTTCAAAATATTTGACAGCTTGTTTCCATTGACAGCTTATTTTCATTCTTCAAAAAATGTACGGAAGATGGTAGACAGAACCTACTACTACAATGATGAAGCAAAATTAACTTATAAGGAGAAAGATGGTCTTATCACATTTTTTACTGATCTTGAGAATTACAATAGCTATTATCGAATTCCTCAAAATTATGGTCCATATGTGCCACTAGTGCACACGGTGTGCTACGGTAACATCAATGGAGATATCATGGTAAGATTTTCTACTATTACGACATTCGTGCATCTTTTGCATAAATTTTTCTAAAACTAAACTACATTGCTAACTACAAAGTTATTACTATGTTTTTGAACAGAAAATCCCGATGGATTGTGTGCCTCATCTGATGTTGCCAAGAGGTCGCGTTGATGTTATGAGCTTACGGCCACCACGGCCAGGTCAGCCACAGTATCCACATCACTCCTGTCCATACCGGATTTCTAAAAGCGAGGAAGCCATGATAATAAATGATTGGAAAAAAATGTTTCAACCATCGTAGAGAGCTACTTGGAAGCAACATTGTGTGTAGGCCAAGACTTGGAGACAGGATGATCTCCGTTCTTCATAATGGAGAGTTCAGTTTCCTTAATGAAGAGTCAATGCCTATCCTGTTTTATGATATTTTACCTAAGAGAGGGTAAAGTAGGTCCTATGAGAGGAGTAGGTCCTAGGTAGAATGTGTTATTATGTGCTATAATGTGTTAGAGTTGATGAGGAGGATGAGGAGTTGTGATTATGACTAGTGACCAACTTGTTATATATATGATGTCTCATTGATGAACATTGTTTGGTGGTGATGACTACTGGTAATGAATATGCTATTTAAACAGACTAGTTCATGATGAGTTGTTATTGTATAAAAGATATATTTGTTTAAACATGTACATCGCCAAAATATTAAAAAAACATAAATGTTAGCAGTAGCGCTGGCCTAAAAATGTGCTACTACTAGTTGAACTTACCAGTAGCGCTGGTCTAGAAACGCGCTACTGCTACAAAATAGCTGTAGCACCGTAGGAGTAGCACTGGTACCCGCGCTACTGGTAGCACAAAAACAAGCGCTACTGGTAAGCTTTTCTCTAGTAGTATGTGAAGGTTAAAACAACACATACTTGACGAAATATCATTGTGGTTTTGATGCGTAGGTAAGAACGGTTCTTGCTCAGCCCGTAGCAGCCACGTAAAACTTGCAACAACAAAGTAAAGGACGTCTAACTTGTTTTTGCGCGGCATGATGTGATGTGATATGGTCAAGATATGATGCTATATTTTATTGTATGAGATGATCATGCAGAATACTCAGGGTTAAACTTGACGAGCCTAGCATATGCAGATATGACCTCAGAACACTGGAGACTGAAAGGTCGAGCGTGAATCATATAGTAGATATGATCAACATAGTGATGTTCACCATTGAAAACTACTCCATCTCACGTGATGATTGGACATGGTTTAGTTGATTTGGATCACGTGATCACTTTGATGATTAGAGGGATGTCTAAGTAATATGATTAATTGAACTTTAATTTATCATGAACTTAGTCCTGATAGTATTTTACAAATTATGTTGTAGATCAACAGCTCGCGTTATAGCTTCCCTATGTTTTTATATGTTCCTAGAGAAATCTAAGTTGAAAAATGATAGTAGCAATGATGCGGACTTGGTCCGTGATCTGAGGTTTATCCTCATTGCTGCACAGAAGAATTATGTCCTTGATGCACCGCTAGGTGACATACCTATTGCAGGAGCAGGAGCGAACGTTATGAACGTTTGGCTATCTCAATATGATGACTACTTGATAGTTTAGTGCACCATGCTTTACGACTTAGAACCGGGACTTCAAAAACGTTTTTGAGACATCACGGAGCATATGAGATGTTCCAAGAGCTGAAATTGGTATTTCAGACTCATGCCATGTCAAGAGGTATGAGACCTCTGACAAATACTTTGCCTAAAAGATGGAGGAGAATTGCTCAAGTGCTTAGATTGTCTGGGTACTACAATCGCTTGAAGCAAGTGGGAGTTAATCTTCCAGATAAAATAGTGATTGACAAAGTTCTCTAGTCACCATCACCAAGTTACTGGAACTTCGTGATGAACTATAGTATGCAAGGGATGATGAAATTGATTCCCGAGCTCTTCGTGATGCTGAAATCAACGAAGGTAGAAATCAAGAAAGAACATCAAGTATTGATGATTGACAAGACCACTAGTTTCAAGAAAAGGGCAAAGGAAAAGAAAGGGAACTTCAAGTAGAATGGCAAGCAAGTTGTCACTCCCGTGAAGAAGCCCAAAGTTGGACCAAAACCTGAAACTGAGTGCTTCTACTGCAAAGTAAATGGTCACTGGAAGCGGAAATGCCCTGAATATTTGGTGGATAAGAAGGATGGCAAAGTGAACAAGGGTATATTTGATATACAGGTTATTGATGTGTACCTTACTAGTGTTTATAGTAGCCCCTGGGTATTTGATACTTGTTCGGTTGCTAATATTAGTAACTCGAAACAGGAGTTACAGAATAAACAGAGACTAGTTGAGGGTGTAGTGACGATGAGTGTTGGAAGTGGTTCCAAGATTGATATGATCATCATCGCACACTCCCTATACTTTCGGTATTAGTGTTGAACCTAAATAAATGTTATTTGGCGTTTGCATTGAGCATGAATATGATTTGATCATGTTTATTGCAATAAAGTTATTCATTTAAAATTAGAGAATAATTGTTGTTTTATTTATATGAATAAAACCTTCGAAGGTAATACACCCAATGAAAATAGTTTGTTGGATCTCGATCGTGGTAATACACATATTCATAATATTGATGCCAAAAGATGCAAAGTCGATAATGATAGTGCAACTTATTTGTGGCACTGTCGTTTGCGTCATATCGGTGTAAAGCGCATGAAGAAACTCCATAAAGATGGACTTTTGGAATCACTTGATTATGAATCATTTGATGTTTGCGAACCGTACCTTATGGGCAAGATGACTGAAACTCCGTTCTCCGGAACAATGGAACGAGCTAGTGACTTATTGGAAATAATACATACCGATGTATGCAGTCAAATGAGTGTTGATGCTCGTGGAGGGTATCATTATTTTCTGACCTTCGCAAGATGATTTGAGCAGATATGAGTATATCTACTTAATCAAACATAAGTCTGAAATATTTGAAAAGTTCAAAGAATTTCAGAATGAAGTGGAGAATCATCGTAATAAGAAAATAAGGTTTCTATGATTTGATCGTAGAGGAGAATATTTGAGTTACGAGTTTGGCCTTCATTTTAAACAATGTGGAATAGTTTCACAGCTCACGCCAACCTGGAACACCACAACGTAATGGTGTGTCTGAACGTCGTAACCGCACTTTATTGGATACGGTGCAATCAACGATGTCTCTTACCGATTTACCAATATTGTTTTGGGGTTACGCATTAGAGACAGCTACATTCACTTTAAACAGGGCACCATCAAAATCCATTGAGACAATGCCTTATAAACTATGGTTTGGCAAGAAACCAAAGTTGTCGTTTCTTAAAGTTTGGAGCTGCGATGCTTATGTGAAAAAGTATTTCAACCTGATAAGCTCAAACCCAAATCGGAGAAGTGTGTCTTTATAGGATACCCAAAGGAAACTGTTGGGTACACCTTCTATCACAGATCCGAAGGCAAGATATTCGTTGCTAAGAATGGATCCTTTCTAGGGAAGGAGTTTATCTCGAAAGAAGTGAGTGGGAGGAAAGTAGAACTTGATGAGGTAATTCTACCTTCTCACAAATTGGAAAGTAGTTCATCACATAAATCAGTTCCAGTGATTCCTACACCAATTAGCGAGGAAGCTAATGATGATGATCATGAAACTTCAGATCGAGTTACTACAGAACCTCGTAGGCCTTCCAGAGTATGGTCCGCACCAAAATGTTATGGTAATCCTATTCTGGAAGTCATGTTACTAGACCATGATGAACCTATGGACTATGAGGAAGCGATGATGAGCCCAGATTCCGCGAAATGGCTTGAGGCCATGAAATCTGAGATGGGATCCATGTATGAGAACAAAGTTTGGACTTTGGTTGACTTGCCGATGATCGGCATGCCATAGAAAATAAATGGATTTTCAAGAGGAAGACGGATGATGATAGTAGTGTTACTATCTACAAAGCTCGACTTGTCACAAAATGTCTTCGACAAGTTAAAGGAGTTGACTACGATGAGACTTTCTCACCCATAGCGATGCTTAAAGTCTGTTCGAATCATGTTAGCAATTACTGCATTTTATGATTATGAAATTTGGCAAATGGATGTCAAAACCGCATTCCTAAATGGATTTCTTGAAGAAGAGTTGTATATGATGCAACCGGAAGATTTTGTCGATCCAAAGGGTGCTAACAAAGTGTGCAAGTTCCAGCAATCCATTTATGGACTGGTGCAAGCCTCTCGGAGTTGGAATAAACGCTTTGATAGTGTGATCAAAGCTTATGGGTTTATACAGACTTTTGGAGAAGCCTGTATTTGCAAGAAAGTGAGTGGGAGCTCTATAGCATTTCTAATATTATATGTGGATGACATATTGTTGATTGGAAATGATATAGAATTTCTAGAATAGCATAAAGGGATACTTGAATAAGAGTTTTTCAATGAAAGACCTAGGTGAAGCTGCTTACATATTGGGCATCAAGATCTATAGAGATAGATCAAGACGCTTGATAGGATTTTTCAATGAGTAAATACCTTGACAAGTTTTTGAAGTAGTTCAAAATGGATCAGTCAAAGAATGAGTTCTTGTCTGTATTACAAGGTGTAAAGTTGAGTAAGACTCAAAGCCCGACCATGGCAGAAGATAGAAAGAGAATGAAAGCCATTCCCTATGCCACAGTCATAGGTTCTATAGAGTATGTTGTGCTGTGTGCCAGACCTATTGTGTACCTTGCCATGAGTTTGGCAAGGGGATACAATAGTGATCTAAGAGTAGATCACTGGATAGCGGTTAAAATTATCTTTGTGAGGACTAAGGAAATGTTTCTCGGTGATGGGGTGATAAAGAGTTCGTTGTAAAGAGTTACGTCGATACAAGCTTTTACACCGATCCAGATGACTCTAAGTCTCAATCTGGATACATATTGAAAGTGGGAGCAATTAGCTAGAGTAGCACCGTGTAGAGCATTGAAGACATAGAATATTTGCAAACTACATACGGCTCTGAATATGACAGACCCGTTGACGAAACTTATCTCACAAGCAAAATATGATCACACCTTAGTCCTCTTTGGGTGTTAATCACATAGTGATGTGAACTAGATTATTGACTCTAGTAAACCCTTTGGGTGTTGGTCACATGACGATGTGAACTATGGGTGTTAATCACATATAAATGTGAACTATTGGTGTTAAATCACATGGCGATGTGAACTAAATTATTGACTCTAGTGGAAGTGGGAGACTGAAGGAAATATGCCCTAGAGGTAACTATAAAGTTATTATTTATTTCCTTATATCATGATAAATGTTTCTTATTCATGCTAGAATTGTATTAACTGGAAACTTAGTACATGTGTGAATACATAGACAAAACCTATAGTCCCTAGTATGCCTCTACTTGACTAGCTCGTTAATCAAAGATGGTTATGTTTCCTAACCATAAACATGTGTTGTCATTTGATGAACGGGATCACTTCATTAGGAGAATGATGTGATGGACATGACCCGTCCGTTAGCTTAGCATTATGATCGTGTTAGTTTCATTGCTACTACATTCTTTATGACTTATACAAATTCCTCAGACTATGAGATTATGCAACTCCCGAATACCAGAGGAACACTTTGTGTGCTACCAAACGTCACAACGTAAATGGGTGATTATAAAGGTTCTCTACAGGTGTCTCCGATGGTGTTAGTTGAGTTGGCATAGATCGAGATTAGGATTTGTCAATCCGATTGTCGGAGAGGTATCTCTGGGCCCTCTCGGTAGTGCACATCACTATAATACTTGCAAGAAATGTGATTAATGAGCTAGTTATAGGATGATGCATTACGGAATGAGTAAAGAGACTTGTCGATAACAAGATTGAACTAGGTATTGAGATACCAATGATCGAATCTCGGGCAAGTAACATACCGATGACAAAGGGAACAACATATGTTGTTATGCGGTTTGACCGATTAAGATATTCGTAGAATATGTAGGAGCCAATATGAGCATCCAGGTTCCGCTATTGGTTATTGGCCGGAGACGTGTCTCAGTCATGTCTACATAGTTCTCGAACCCGTAGGGTCCGCACGCTTAACGTTCGGTGACAATCGGTATTATGAGTTTATATGTTTTCATGTACTGAAGATTTTTTGGAGTCCCGAATGACATCAGGGACATAACGAGGAGTCTCAAAATGTTCGAGACGTAAAGATCGATATATTGGAAGGCTATATTCGGACATCGGAAAGGTTCTGAGTGGTTCGGGTATTTATCGGAGTACCAGAGAGTTACGGGAATTCGCCGGGGAGTATATGGGCCTTATTGGGCTTTAAGGAGAGAGAGAGGGGGGCTGCCTAGGGCAGCCCCCCCCCCCCCAAGGCCTAGTCCGAATTGGACTAGGGGGAGGGGCGGCGCCCCTCCTTCCTTCTCTTCTCTCTTCCCCTTCCTTCTCTCCTACTCCTACTACTTGGAGGGGGGGAATCCTACTCCCGGTGGGAGTAGGACTCCCCAGGGCGCGCCATAGTAGAGGGCCGGCCCTCCCCCTACTCCACTCCTTTATATACGGGAAGGGGGCATCCCATAGACACACAAGTTGATCATTGATCTCTTAGCCGTGTGCGGTGCCCCCCTCCACCATAATCCACCTCGGTCATATCGCCGTAGTGCTTAGGCGAAGCCCTATGCCGGTAGCTTCATCATCACCGTCATCACACCGTCATGCTGACGAAACTCTCTGTTGAATCTCTACTGGAACGTGAGTTCGTGGGATGTCGCCGAGCTGAATGTGTGTAGATCGCGGAGGTGCCGTACGTTCGGTACTAGGATCGGTCGATCGTGAAGACGTGCGACTATGTCAACCACATTGTCATAACACTTCTGCTTACAGTCTACGAGGGTACGTGGACAACACTCTCCCCTCTCGTTTCTATGCATCACCATGATCTTGCGTGTGCGTAGGATTTTTTTGAAATTACTACGTTCCCCAACAGAATTATCTTTGGTTTTAGAGATATATAGCTCTTGGTAATTTTCTTCTTGTTACTATTGTGAACAATTTATATTGTCGTGGACCAATGGAATTCTTTGTTCGGGTGGAAAAAAATTGAACACCCAAAGTTGAATTCCTGGATCAGCAACTGTACATCAAGCCACCCAAAAACTGTCACTCATGCTTATAAGAGCAACTCTAGCAGACCCCACATTCGTCTGGCCTGCAAAACATGTTTGCAATTTGCGGGAAAACGCCTTTGCGGGCCGATGCGCACAGCCGAGAATATGCTTTTTCACGGGTCGGCTTTGCGGGGTCTGATCTGGCACAGCTCCTCCCGACCTTGAAAACCTAAATTTGCACTTTGATTTGATCCAACATAATGCATTTCTTTGCTTTTTCAACAACATTGGATACATAAAACATCACCAAATCTTTGCTAGAATAATAAGACAAAAGAAAACAAGAACCACAAGTATGCATTTTAGAAGATTTCCAACTTCCATAACTGCTCCCACTAGTTGAAGCAAAATCTTCTCCATGCACACATTGTTGATCTGTGGATTCTTGATCTTGCATTCTTCATTCTCCATCTTTGGTTTGGAATAAGTAGACGTTGCTTCCACTATAGTTGCACATGCAGCCGCATCATTGTTTTCTATTCTACTAAGGAGTGCATCAACATCTATTAACTTTCTTTCTATCAATAAATCAATGTATTGGCCTTCCCAGAACCAAATTGAGCATCCATCTTCCTACACAAAAGAATGACCATGTTCGGAATGAGGATCCACAATTGAACCAAAGAATGAGCTATCAAAACGAGCTACCGCAAGTGCACGTACCCCATCATTTTCGCATTTGAAGAACACCCATCCGGGGTGCTTCGGCGTGGCTGAAGTAAGCCGCAACACTGTCTACATGCAGTTGTCGCACTGTATGAGCGGCAGCGGCGAGCCACAAAGCCGTTGCGCGAGCGCCAAGCCTGGTGGATGGCCGGAAGAATCCATGGCTGCAAATCATCGGCGGCGCCGAGAGGGCGAACCCGCCCCTGCATGCGGTGTTGTGCCCTTGCCGAGGCTGCGGGAGATGCTCCCGGACCACTCCATCGCTTGGCGCCAGCCACCGGCGGCTGGCAAAGCCAAATCCAGCGGCCACGCGATGAAGCTCCGCAGATCCGCAAATCTGGCGGCCCGTTGGCATAGGGGGGAGAGGGGAGACCACGTGAGTGCGGCGGCCTTTCGGCGAGCTACTGCCGACTGCTTTCGCCGGAATCTTGGGCGGCGGGGTGGCGGCGGCGCGAGGGGGAGAGGGGAGGTGGTTGGTGGGGGAAAGCACGGGCTGAAATGCCCCCCACCAACCGCTTCCGCTTATATGCAGGGCACCGTAGCGGTGAGGGGGAAACCTGCGAATACGCGGGTCGGAGCAGAGATTTTGCCGCGCCCCCAATTGTTTTTGCGGGCCGGGAGGGATGCGGGGTCTAGTCGGGCAGGTTTTTCCGCCCTGAACCGCATTTTGGCGGTTATTTTCTGGGTCGGGTGGGATGCAGGGTCTGCTAGAGTTGCTCTAAACTCGATAATGTGTAGTGCCCTCACTCTCCACCATCGAGAACCGGGGTGACCACCGATCCGCCCACATGAATCTACAACCGGTGCAGCAAACCTAAGGCGTGCACCGCATGCACACGTTTTAGAAGCCGACATCACCATTGAACCGCTGACCCATCTCCAGAAAAAAGATCCACATCATCCTTGTCAGGCCGGCCATCTGTCAATGTCGCCACGACGTCAAACAGCGCCACCGCCCTGCCCTCGTCTATCCAGACACATCTATCACTGAGACTCAAGTGCACCATACCGCCAAGATCCTTGTCTTTGTGGAGAGTAGATGTGTGTTTTCTACCATGAAACAATATCGTGTTGTAGCGTCGCTAATAGTATGTTACAGTGCTACGAGTAATGTCTCGCTAAATGAAAGCAGTGTACAATCATTCCTAAAAATCCCTGCAAAAAAATCATTCGTAAAAGCGTGATATAGTGCAAAAATTCACTTTGGAGGGCGAGCTGCAGTGAGCCCTACAATTTTTAGTACTGCCAAATTAGTATTTTGAAGTTTAAAAAATCTAAAACAAATTCAACATGTTTGTATGAATGTATATGACACATGTGCAAATTTCGATGTTGAAATAAATAACCCTGTGATCTACACAATTATAAATAAAAATCATGATTTTTTAAAGATGAACGGTGCATGTTTTAGCCACTATTTAGAAATGACCATTTTGTCATTTTTGTATAGCCCACTTTACTCATTTCATCACCAAAATTTACACATGTGTAATATACATCCATACGATCATGTAGAATTGTTTTTGGAATTTATTAACTTCAAATGTGAGTTTTAAACTATTTAAAATAAAGTTTCCAATACACCCGGCTTCCAAATATCCACTCTCGATATAGTGTTGCTATAGCGCGTTATAGCTTCGCTATGACGGATTTTAGGGGCTGCGCTATTTTTCTATAGCACACTATTTTTTCATTGATGCTCTATATCATAGGACAGCTAAACCACATGCGCTGGTTAGTTCACTATCTTAGCATAACAGAGGAAAATATCAATTTTTAGTTGCTCAAGCACAGAAAATTGTCACAACAAAACAGGTGCAAGCATATGTGGCCCCTGAACATGTTGTAAAGAAGAAAATTAGCTTTGAGAAGGGAATCCACAATTACAACAATCCATGAGCAAGCATATGTGGAGAAGAAGGAAAATCAAGGGTACACACCCATAAGAAAAGGCAAGGCTTTTTGAGAAGAAGACCCAAAGGCCTCCCAACACATAGGCACCAAGGGAGAGAAGCCTAGTGGAATATCATAGACATTGGAAATAATGAAGATCTAAAACCCGAGTATGGAAAAAAAACTATTACTACTACAGAAAAGTTACTATAGTGGAACTATAAATGAATACATGAGGAAATTCCAAATGAGAATATAAACAATAGAAATGTAATGCAAATGAGGGAATTAGAGAATATCACACACAATCAATACACATTTGTGAAAATCACTATTTCTTAATCATTCATTATTGTTCCTAAATCACCGGTAGTTTTTTTAATTCTAAGTTTTGGGGAAAACTGATGAACTAGCATTTTCTTTTCTATGATTTTCCAATTACATTGATATCAATATTCTCTAAAATACCCCTTTTCCTTGTTTTGGTGGGGGAAATAATTTATTAAGAAATGTGTTTTACCTTGATTTTCCGAGTTATGTTGTCCTGACTGCCACGTGTGCAGCACCACATCATCGGTCATACTCCCTCAATTTGGTTTTATAAGGCACACACATATTTTGATAAAAATATTGACCGCAAATTTGATCAATAAAGCACTCCTACCATGACCACATCATCAGTCATACTCCCTCAATTTGTGTTTATAAGCCAAACTTTGTGAAGTTTGACCAACTATAGAGAAAAATATATGAACATTTACAATACCAAATGTTTATAATATGGAAATTAATTCCATTATGAATGTAATGATATTGTGGTTGTTTATAAGTTTTTCTATAAACTTGGTCAATGTTCGTAAAGTTTGACTTAAGACAAAACTAATATGCGATGTAAAATATATGAACATTTACAATACCAAATATATGGGATATAAAACTAAAATTCATGATGAATCTAATGGTATTTGCTTTACCATTCTAGATGCTGACAAAATTTCCTATAAACATGGTCAAAGTTTATAAATTTTAATTTATGCCAAAACTAACATGCTATGTACGTACCCATGGATTTTTTTGGATGCCAATCAAATCACACAATTTTTGTGGCATATAATCAATATTTTGTTGATCAAATTAAGCATCGGTGTTGTTCTTAAAATACGTGAACATGTTATAAATGCAACATGTTATTTGTTGCAAAAAACATATCTGCTCATGACTGTGTCCATGCTACCTCTTGAGCATGTGTTGGTTTTCCCTTGAAGAGGAAAGGGTGATGCAGCAAAGTAGCGTAAGTATTTTCCTCAGTTTTTGAGAATCAAGGTATCAATCCAATATGAGACTCCTCACAAGTCCCATGCGCCTACACAAACAAACAAGAACCTCGCAACCAACGTGATAAAGGGGTTGTGAATCCCTTCACGACCACTTGCAAAAGTGAGATCTGATAGAGATAATATGATAAGATAAATATTTTTGGTATTTTTATGATATAGATTGAAAGGTAAAGATTGCAAAAGAAATTTGAGCATTGCACGAACTTGTGATGGTGAAGAATAAAAGAAACATGCTGCATAATAAAGGTCTCTATCACAAGGAGCAATGCAATGTGACGTTCTTTTGCAATAAGGGGTTGAGCATACAAACAAATAAGCGCATGGCAACATCCGCTTCTCTCTACGAAGGGCCTATCTTTTACTTTTATGCAGGAGTGAAAGTTTTTCTCTCTATTCATTTTTATTTTTCTCCTTTGGCAAGCATCATGTGGTGAGGAAAGATCTAGGCACATATGTCCAGTTGAATATGAGTGGCATGAGTTATTATTGTTGACATCACCCTTGAGGTGAGTACGTTGGGAGGCGAAACTATAAGCTCCTATCTTTTTATGTGTCCGGTTGAAACGTTTTGCTCATGTGTATGCGGTGAGTGTTAGCAATCATAGAAGATTATAAGATGGTTGAGTATGTGGACTTGCCTAAAGCCTTCGATACGTGACCGTTCCTGAAAAGATGATTAATTGTAGTTGCAAAGTTGACTGAGCACATAGTTTGTTGGTTTATAATAGAGTTTATGCTTTATACTTCAATTTTTGTGATGAATTGTCACTTATTCATGGGAAGTCTATGATAAAAGCTTTATGATAAAAGTATTATATTTAAATTTCTTGATGTTATAATAATTTACATGATGCTTCTATGTCTGTATTTTGTTTTTATCGACACCTCTCTCTCTCTCAGCATGTGGACATGTTTTTTGATTTCGGTTTTCGCTTGAGGACAAGCGAGGTCTAAGCTTGGGGGAGTTGATACATCCATTTTGCATCATGTTTTCTTACTGTTATTTATGATGTTTTTATGCATAATAATGCATTTTGGAATAATTCTAATGTCTTTTCTCTCATAATTTGCAAGGTACACTCAAAGAGGGAGAATTTCGGCAGCTGGAAATCTGGACCTGTGATACGTCTCCGTCGTATCTATAATTTTTGATTGTTCCATGCCAATATTCTTCAACTTTCATATACTTTTGGCAACTTTTTATACTATTTTTGGGACTAACATATTGATCCAGTGCCCAGTGCCAGTTCCTGTCTGTTGCATGTTTTATGTTTCGCAGAAAACCAATATCAAACGGAATCCAAACGGGATAAAAATGGACGGAGAATTATTTTGGAATATTTGTGTTTCTTGGGAGGTGGAATCAACGCAAAACAGTGTCCGAGGTGGCCACGAGACAGGGGGGCACACCTGGCACTCTCGTGGGCCACCCGTAAGGCGGTTGAGGCTCTACTTTTGCCACAAGAAAGCTAATTTTACAAGAAAAATCTGGGTGAAATATTCACCCCAATCGGAGTTACGGATCTCCAGATATAAAGGAAACGGTGAAGGGGTAGAATCTAGCAACGCAGAGAACGCAGAAACAGAGAGATAGATCCAATCTCGGAGGGGCTCTCGTCCCTCCCACGCCATGGGAGCCAAGGACCAGAGGGGAAACCCTTCTCCCATCTAGGGAGGGTGTCAAGGAAGAAGAAGAAGAAGGGGGGCTCTCTCCCCCTTGCTGACGGTGGCGCCGAAACACCGCCGGGGGCCATCATCATCACCGCGATCTTCACCAACACTGCCGTCATCTTCACCAATATCTCCATCACCTTCCCCCCCTCTATCTGCAGCGGTCCACTCTCCCGCAACCCGCTGTACCCTCTACTTGAACATGGTGCTTTATGCTTCATATTATTATCCAATGATGTGTTGCCATCCTATGATGTCTGAGTAGATTTTCGTTGTCCTATTGGTGGTTGATGAATTGCTATGATTGATTTAATTTGCTTGTGCTTATGTTGCTATCCTATAGTGCCCTCCGTGTCGTGCAAGCGTGAGGGATTCCCGCTATAGGGTGTTGCAATACGTTCATGATTCGCTTATAGTGGGTTGCGTGAGTGACTGAAACACAAACCCGAGTAAGTAGATTGTTGCGTATGGGATAAAAGGGGACTTGATGCTTTAATGCTCTGGTTGGGTTTTACCTTAATGAATCTTTAGTAGTTGCGGATGCTTGCTAGAGTTCCAATCATAAGTGCATAGAATTCCAAGTCAGGGATGACATTCTAGCAGTGGCCTCTCCCACATAAAACTTGCTATCGGTCTAATAACGTAGTCAATTGCTTAGGGACACTTTCACAACTCCTACCACCACTTTTCCACACTCGCTTTATTTACTTTTTTTGCATCTTTATATAAACAACCCCTAGTTTATATTTACGTACTCTTTATTATCTTGCAAAGCTATCCAACAACACCTTCAAAGTACTTCTAGTTTCATACTTGTTCTAGGTAAAGCGAATGTCAAGCGTGCGTAGAGTCGTATCAGTGGCCGATAGGACTTGAGAGAGTATTTGTTCTACCTTTAGCTCCTCGTTGGGTTCAACACTCTTACTTATCGAAAGAGGCTACAACTATCCCATATACTTGCGGGTTATCAAGACCTTTTTCTGGTGCCGTTGCCGGGGAGTCATAGCGTGGGGTGAATATTCTCGTGTGTGCTTGTTTGCTTTATCACTAAGTAATTTTTATTTGCTGTTCTAAGTTGTTCTCTATCTTTAGTTATGGATATGAAATGCAAAATACCAAAACAATTAGCTGTACTTGCTACTCATGAAGATGGGGTAACTCCTAAAACCCTCGATTCTCATTATGCGAAAGATATTATGTACTACTTTGATAATCCTAAGAAAGCCCCATTCAACTTTATAATGGGAGACACGTTGGATCAACGTGAATACTTTAGGGATTATCGCTCGACACAAAAAGGGAAACTATTATGGGATCAATTTATTATGTTGCGTTGGTATGCCTGGAATCTATGCTTGAGATACGATATTACTTGTTGCTCTAGGATGGAGGCTCCACACCTCCCCTTTTCATGCAAATTTAACGATAATGAAACCTTAGCTTCCTATGCTAATGGTATATATGATTACTATGATGTGGAACAAATAGAAGAATTTGTTGCTTTTAAGGCTGCCTATGATATTGAAGCTTTGTTTGAAAAGTACGGAGCTTTTGATGATGATGGTTATAGGCCGGAAAATCTTGCTATACTTGGATATTGCTATGAAAATTATGAATACAATTACTATATTAATGCTTTTATGAAGAAAGTCAACGCTGTCCAAGAAGAGACTAATATTTTGCAGGAAGCTATGGAAGAAGAAATTGATGAAACAGTGAGCTCATTGGATGAATAAGATGATGAGGAGAGTGAAGAACAAAAGGAGGAAGAGCGGATTAGCTACCCGTGCCCACCTTCTAATGAGAGTAACCCTCCAACTCATACATTATTTAATTCCCCTTCGTGCTTACCGAAGGATGATTGCTATGATGATTGCTATGATCCCTTGAATTTGTTTGAAATATCCCTTTTTGATGATGCTTGCTATGCTTGTGGCCAAGATGCCAATATGAATTATGCTTATGGATATGAACTTGCTATAGTTCCTTATGTTAAACATGAAATTGTTGCTATTGCACCCATGCATGATAGTCCTATTATCTTTTTGAATTCTCCCTACTACACTTTATCGGAGAAGTTTGTGCTTATTAAGGATTATATTGATGGGTTGCCTTTTACCGTTGCACATGATGATTTTGATAGATATAATATGCATGTGCTTGCTGCTCCTACTTGCAATTATTATGAGAGAGGAACTACATCTCCGCCTCTTTATGTTTCCAACACAATGAAATTGCAAGAATCTGCTTATACTATGCATTGGCCTTTACTATGTGTGCATGAATTGTTCCTTTATGACATGCCAATGCATAGGATGAGAGTTAGACTTCGTTGTTGGTTGATATATAATACTTTGTGCTCACTACTAAATTACAAATCATTGCTAATTAAAATTGGCTTTGATATACCTTGGGATCTGGGTGGATTCATTACTTGAGCACTAAATGCCTAGCTTAATGGCTTTAAAGAAAGCGCTGCCAGGGAGACAACCTGAAAGTTTTAGAGAGTCATTTATTTCTGTTGAGTGATTTCATATAGTTTAAAAACAAAAAAATAAAGAGGGGAACACAAAAACTTTTCAAAAAGGAAAGTGAAAGTGAGAGAGACAAGCATTGTTGAAGTGGGGGAGCTCCTTGAACTTTGTTCATGCTCACAGAAACTTTGTGAATCTTAATTACAGAAACTTTTCATCAAAAATAATTATCCCCTTGTACAATTCCATTGTATTATAAAAATAATGTGCCAAGGTTTGCCTTTAGGATGTTTACAATACTTGTTGGTTTGTATGGTGCAGGACAGAAACTTTGGCTGTAGTGCACGATTTTACATGTTTACCTGGAACGTCAATTGGTTCTGATTCTTTTTGCACTGTCTTGCTATACAACTTTTTTATTTTTCATAATTTTGGTAGAATTTTTGGGATACCAGAAGTATGGTGGATGTTCAGATTTCTACATACTGTTCTGTTTTTGATGCATAGTTTGCTTGTTTTGATGAATCTATCAATTTATATCAGTGTATTAAGCCATGGAAAAGATATATTACAGTAGACAAAATGCAAAAACAAGATATGAATTGGTTTTCAACAGTACTTAGAGTGGTGATTTGCTTTATTATGCTAACGGATCTTACCGAGTTTTCTGTTAAAGTTTTGTGTGGATGAAGTGTCTAAATGAGGAGGTTTCAATATGAGGAAAAGGAAGAGAGGCAAGAGCTCAAGCTTGGGGATGCTCGAGACACCGCAAGTAAATATTCAAAGAGACTCAAGCGTCTAAGCTTGGGGATGCCCCGGAAGGCATCCCCTCTTTCTTCAACAAGTATCGTTATGTTTTCGTATTCGTTTCGTTTATGCATTATGTGCAAGTCTTGGAGCGTCTTTTGCATTTAGTTTTCTTTTTTCTTTTATGCACCATGCTGGTATGAGATAGTCCTTGGTTGATTTATGGAATGCTCATTGCACTTCACTTAAATCTTTTGAGTATGGCGTTATAGAATGCTTCATGTGCTTCACTTATATCAATTTAGAGAGATGACAGGAATTGGTCATTCACATGGTTAGTCATAAAATCCTACATAAACTTGTAGATCGCTGAATATGATATGTTTGATTCCTTGCAATAGTTTTGCGATATAAAGATGGTGATATTAGAGTCATGCTAGTGGGTGGTTTTGGATTGTAGAGACACTTGTGTTGAGGTTTGTGATTCCCGTAGCATGCACGTATGGTGAACCGCTTTGTGATGAAGTTGGAGCACAATTTTATTTATTGATTGTCTTCCTTATGAGTGGCGGTCGGGGACGAGCGATGGTCTTTTCCTACCAATCTATCCCCCTAGGATCATGCACGTAGTACTTTGTTTTCAATGGCCTGTAGATTTTTGCAATAAGTATTTGAGTTCTTTATGATTAATGTTGAGTCCATGGATTATACGCACTCTCACCCTTCCACATATTGCTAGCCTCTTCGGTACCGTGCATTGCCCTTTCTCACCTCGAGAGTTGGTGCAAACTTCGCCGGTGCATCCAAACCCCGTGATATGATACACTCTATCACACATAAGCATCCTTATATCTTCCTCAAAACAGCCACCATACCTACCTATCATGGCATTTCCATAGCCATTCCGAGATATATTGCCATGCAACTTTCATCATCATCATCATATACATGACTTGAGCTCTTCATTGTCATATTGCTTTGCATGATCGTAGATAGCTAGCATGATGTTTTCATGGCTTGTCCGTTTTTTGATGTCATTGCTACGCTAGATCATTGCACATCCCGGTACACCGCCGGAGGCATTCATATAGAGTCATATCTTTGTTCGAGATATTGAGTTGTAAGTAAATAAAAGTGTGATGATCATCATTATTAGAGCATTGCCCTAGTGAGGAAAGGATGATGGAGACTATGATTCCCCCACAAGTCGGGATGAGACTCCGGACTTTATGAAAAATAAAAGAGGCCAAAGAAGCCCAAATAAAAAAAAGATGCCAAAGAAGCCCACCAAAAAGAAAAAAAATAATAAAGAAAAAAAGAGAAAAAATAAAAAATAAAAAATAAAAAAATGAGAGAAAAAGAGAGAAGGGGCAATGTTACTATCCTTTTACCACACTTGTGCTTCAGAGTAGCACCATGTTCTTCACAGAGAGAGTCTCCTATGCTTTCACTTTCATATACTAGTGGGAATTTTCATTATAGAACTTGGCTTGTATATTCCGATGATGGGCTTCCTCAAATGCCCGAGGTCTTCATGAGCAAGCAAGTTGGATGCACACCCACTTAGTTTTCAGTTTGAGCTTTCATACACTTATAGCTCTAGTGCATCCGTTGCATGGCAATCCCTACTCACTCACATTGATATCTATTGATGGGCATCTCCATAGCCCGTTGATACGCCTAGTCGATGTGAGACTTTCTCCCTTTTTGTCTTCTCCACATAACCCCCACCATCATTTTCTATTCCACCTATAGTGCTACATCCATGGCTCACGCTCATGTATTGCGTGAAAGTTGAAAAAGTTTGAGATTATTAAAGTATGAAACAATTGCTTGGCTTGTCATCGGGGTTGTGCATGATTAAATACTTTGTGTGATGAAGATAGAGTAACAGCCAGACTATATGATTTTGTAGGGATAACTTTCTTTGGCCATGTTGTTTTGAAAAGACATGATTGCTTTATTGGTACGCTCGAAGTATTATTGTTTTTATGTCAAATGATAGACTATTGCTTTGAATCACTCGTGTCTTAATATTCATGCCATGATTAGACATATGATCAAGATTATGCTAGGTAGCATTCCACATCAAAATTTATATTTTTTTTCATTTACCTACTCGAGGACGAGCAGGAATTAAGCTTGGGGATGCTGATACGTCTCCGTCGTATCTATAATTTTTGATTGTTCCATGCCAATATTATTCAACTTTCATATACTTTTGGCAACTTTTTATACTATTTTTGGGACTAACATATTGATCCAGTGCCCAGTGCCAGTTCCTGTCTGTTGCATGTTTTATGTTTCGCGGAAAACCAATATCAAACAGAATCCAAACGGGATAAAAACGGACGGAGAATTATTTTGGAATATTTGTGATTTTTGGGAGGTGGAATCAACGCGAAACAGTGTCTGAGGTGGCCACGAGACAGGGGGGCACACCCCCCTGGGGCGTGCCTGACACTCTCGTGGGCCACCCGTAAGGCGGTTGAGGCTCTACTTTTGTCGCAAGAAAGCTAATTTTACAAGAAAAATCTGGGCGAAAGATTCACCCAATCGGAGTTACGGATCTCCAGATATAAAGGAAACGGTGAAGGGGTAGAATCTGGCAACGCAGAGAACGCAGAAACAGAGAGATAGATCCAATCTCGGAGGGGCTCTCGCCCCTCCCATGCCATGGGAGCCAAGGACCAGAGGGGAAACCCTTCTCCCATCTAGGGAGGATGTCAAGGAAGAAGAAGAAGAAGAAGGGGGGCTCTCTCCCCCTTGCTTCCGGTGGCGCCGGAACGCCGCCGGGGGCCATCATCATCACCGCGATCTTCACCAACACCGCCATCATCTTCACCAACATCTCCATCACCTTCCCCCCTCTATCTACAGCGGTCCACTCTCCAGCAACCCGCTGTACTCTCTACTTGAACATGGTGCTTTATGCTTCATATTATTATCCAATGATGTGTTGCCATCCCTATGATGTTTGAGTAGATTTTCGTTGTCCTATTGGTGGTTGATGAATTGCTATGATTGATTTAATTTGCTTGTGCTTATGTTGCTGTCCTATAGTGCCCTCCATGTCGCGCAAGCGTGAGGGATTCCCGATGTAGGGTGTTGCAATACGTTCATGATTCGCTTATAGTGGGTTGCGTGAGTGACTGAAACACAAACCAGAGTAAGTAGATTGTTGCGTATGGGATAAAAGGGGACTTGATGCTTTAATGCTATGGTTGGGTTTACCTTAGTAGTTGTGGATGCTTGCTAGAGTTCCAATCATAAGTGCATAGAATTCCATGTCAGGGATGACATGCTAGAAGTGGCCTCTGCCACATAAAACTTGTTTGGAAATATGCCCTAGAGGCAATAATAAAATGATTATTATTATATTTCCTTGTTCATGATAATTGTCTATTATTCATGCTATAATTGTGTTATCCGGAAATCGTAATACATGTGTGAATACATAGACCACAACATGTCCCTAGTAAGCCTCTAGTTGACTAGCTCGTTGATTAACAGATAGTCATGGTTTCCTGACTATGGACATTGGATGTCGTTGATAACGGGATCACATCATTAGGAGAATGATGTGATGGACAAGACCCAATTCTAAGCATAACACAAGATCGTGTAGTTCGTTTGCTAGCGCTTTTCTAATGTCAAGTATCATTTCCTTATACCATTAGATTGTGTAACTCCTAGATACCATAGGAGTGCTTTGGGTGTACCAAACGTCACAACGTAACTGGGTGGCTATAAAGGTATACTACAGGTATCTCTGAAAGTGTCTGTTGGGTTGACACGGATTGAGACTGGGATTTGTCACTCCGTATGACAGAGAGGTATCTCTGGGCCCACTCGGTAATGCATCATCATAATGAGCTCAATGTGACCAAGTGGTTGGTAATGGGATCAAGCATTACGGTACGAGTAAAGTGACTTGCCGGTAACAAGATTGAACGAGGTATTGGGATGCCGACGATCGAATCTCGGGCAAGTAACATACCAATTGACAAAGGGAATTGTATACGGGATTACTTGAATCCTCGACATCGTGGTTCATCCGATGAGATCATCGTGGAACATGTGGGAGCCAACATGGGTATCCAGATCCCGTTGTTAGTTATTGACCGGAGAGTCGTCTCGGTCATGTCTGCGTGTCTCCCGAACCTGTAGGGTCTACACACTTAAGGTTCGGTGACGCTAGGGTTGTAGAGATATTAGTATGTGGCAACCAGAAAGTTGTTCAGAGTCCCGGATGAGATCTCGGACATCACGAGGAGTTCCGAAATGGTCTAGAGGTGAAGATTCATATATAGGAAGTCCAGTTTCGGCCACCGGGAAAGTTTCGGGGATCACCGGTATTGTACCGGGACCACCGGAAGGGTCCCGGGGGTCCATCGGGTGGGGCCACCTATCCCGGAGGGCCACATGGGCTGAAGTGGGAGGGGAACCAGCCCCTGGTGGGCTGGTGCGCCCCCCTTGGGCCTCCCCTGCGCCTAGGGTTGGAAACCCTAGGGGTGGGGGGGGCGCCCCACTTGACTTGGGGGGCAAGTCCCCCCCCTAGGCCGCCGCCCCCTTTGAGATGGGATCTCTAGGGGCCGGCGCACCCCCTAGGCCCCCTATATAAAGAGGGGGAGGGAGGGCAGCTGCACCCTAGTCCCTGGCGCCTCCCTCTCCCCCCGTACACCCTCTCCCTCTCGCTGAGCTTGGCGAAGCCCTGCCGAGATCGGCGTTACTTCCACCACCACGCCGTTGTGCTGCTGGATCTCCATCAACCTCTCCTTTCCCCTTGCTGGATCAAGAAGGAGGAGACGTCTTCCCCAACCATATGTGTGTTGAAAGCGGAGGTGCCGTCCGTTCGGCACTAGGATCTTCGGTGATTTGGATCACGACGAGTACGACTCCCTCAACCCCGTTCTCTTGAACGCTTCCGCTCGCGATCTACAAGGGTATGTAGATGCACTCCTCTCTCTCATTGCTAGATGACTCCATAGATTGATCTTGGTGAAACGTAGAAATTTTTTATTTTCTGCAACGTTCCCCAACAAAACTTGCTATCGGTCTAGTAACGTAGTCAATTGCTTAGGGACACTTTCAAAACTCCTACCACCACTTTTCCACACTCGCTTTATTTACTTTTTTTGCATCTTTATATAAACAGCCCCTAGTTTATACTTACATACTCTTTATTATCTTGCAAAGCTATCCAACAACACCTTCAAACTACATCTAGTTTCATACTTGTTCTAGGTAAAGCGAACGTCAAGCGTTCATAGAGTCATATCAGTGGCCGATAGGACTTGAGAGAGTATTTGTTCTACCTTTAGCTCCTTGTTGGGTTCGACACTCTTACTTATCGAAAGAGGCTACAACTATCCCGTATACTTGCGGGTTATCAACCTGGAAAAGCTACGTCAGGCTACCTATTCCGCACAACTCCAAACAAGCTGAAACTTCACGGAGAATTTTTATGGAATATTTGAAGAATATTGGAGCAAATAAGTACCAGAGGTGGCCCACCAGGTGGGCACAGCCCACCTGGGCGCGCCAAGGAGCCCAGGCGCGCCCAGGTGGGTTGTGCTCACCCAGGGCCATCTCTGGTGCCCATCTTCTGGTATATAAGTCATTTTGACCTAGAAAAAAAATAAGGAGAGGACTTTTGGGACGGAGCGCCGTTATCTCGAGGCGGAACTTGGGCAGGAGCTCTTTTGCCCTCCGGTGGAGCGATTCCACCGGGGGAACTTCCCTCCCAGAGGGGTAAATCATCGTCATCACCATCACCAACAACTCTCCCATCTTTGGGAGGGCAGTCTCTATCAACATCATCAACAGCACCAACTACTCTCAAACCCTAGTTCATCGCTTGTGTTCAATCTTATTACCGGAACTATAGATTGGTGCTTGTGGGTGACTAGTAGTGTTGATTACATCTTGTAGTTGATTACTATATGGTTTTTGGTGGAAGATTATATGTTCAGATCCAATATGCTATTTAATACCCCTCTGATCTTGAGCATGATTATCAATTGTGAGTAGTTACTGTTGTTCTTGAGGTCATGGGAGAAATCATGTTGCAAGTAATCATGTGAACTTGATATGTGTTCGATATTTTCATAGTATGTATGTTGTGATTCTCTTAGTGATGTCATGTGAACGTCGACTACATGACACTTCACCTTATTTTGGCCTAAGGGAATGCATTGTGGAGTAGTTATTAGATGATGTGTTGCGAGAGTGACTGAAGCTTAAACCCTAGTTTATGCGATATTTCATAAGGGACCTCGCTCATTGTTTGTTTATGATGTGCTATGTCTGCCACCACCAAAACCATTGGTAGCTAGAGAAAGGACTCAGATTCCTGCCGAGCTATCCCTGCTATTGTTGTCCATCTCTTCTCCCAAGGACACAGCCTCCCATCGGACGGCTGAGATCCACTCTGGCGTGGTAAAGCAATCTCAAACAGATAGATTACGTTGACACGCATATGGAGCTGTGACTCTCCCCTCCCATGCATGTTGCGATCCTCTCGCAGCAGCGTAGTAGAGCTTCTATTGACTCGCCTCGGACGCCCAATGCACTCTGTCATCGATGTGCGTAAGCTTCTTTTTGTATTGAGTTTTGTAGAATTCCTCAACAGGAACACAATCGCCGAATGATGGACAGTCTCGTGTCATCTACCTAAGCTTCAAGTCCACCTCCGTCCACACAACCGTGTGTGACCTGCTCCGCCGAGGATTCACAGACCACGAGACGGAACGGGACCTGCCGTGCGGCGCAGCCTGCCTTCTCGCCGGCCACCCAACTCCGGCGCCCCCGCGTGCCTCGTAACGACCGAGGTAGACGACGAGTTCTTCCACGCGGCGGGCCGGCGCTTATTGGGCCAGTACGGGCCGTAGCTGACAGGCTACCATCCATCACCGGGCTTCACTTTCGCTTGTACGGGCAACTCGATCGAGGCAGGAGTGGCCGGTTACCTCGTTACATTAGTACCGCATCGCGCCGGGAGACGACGCCAAAGCGGTTTATATGCTCGTTTTCCGGCACAGAGGACAACCACCCGGCGAGGGTGGTGAGCAATCTCTCATATTAAACCGCATATTGGTTGATTGTGGCGATCTTCATGCCAAGCATCGTTGTGGGTCTTCTCTTCGAAGAAATGGATGTATTACGTGGCGGTACAGCTTGAATCTGTCAAGCTGACGTCCCTTGGCATGTTCACTCCGACATGGAGTGATTGGCTTTTTTATGTCTCCTTTCCCCCCCTTTTTATGTATAAGGAGCAGCTAGCGCCTACTTTTTGCTTTACACAGAATACACGTAGACGTTCATACATACACACATACACTTACCGTTATCAAGCCAGGCATGTATGCCCTACTCCTATGAGCACCTCAAACACAGTACAGACGTACACGCTCATACAAGTGCACATGCCTTTACCCATTTGAACGCATGCACGCACGCATACCCTACACTTTAAAAAAAACGAAGACGCTAGAAGTGTCCGGCTTTAAATTAATAAAGCCCACTTATGAACATCTCTGAGAGATTGAGCTAGGAAAATGCGAGCATCAATGTTAAGTCTAGTCTAGGACTTGTGTGCTAGAGATATCACTGTCTTTCTAACTATCCGGTTACAGGTTGGTTTGCAGCCGACATAGTTTTTGTGGACATTTTCCAGTTCATCCAAAACACGGAGAGGCAATTGTCTTTTTCTTTTGACATTAGTATATTTGTGTAACAGCTCTCGCCTTATGTTCGTAAGCCCATCTGGCTTTTTTTTTGTATAAACCCCTCCACCTTACATACAATGTATGGCACATTTTGAGGTCCTAGGAAAAAGTTCAGTCAGCACTTATACCCAACTAATATGTGGTATGTGTGATACAAAATTACAATCATAACTACATACTTCTGAATATAGCTATAATGACATCAATTTTATATGAAACTTCCTTTTGTGAATATCAAGTTTACATGATATAAAACTGCACATTAATAGTGATGTAATTGCTGATCAAACATGCATGTGCCTTAAAATCGAATCCGAGGCCATACTTTTTACTTGGATATCACATTGGCTTCGCTGTTGAGATGACCACTTTTAAATTTGCAAAAAAAAAGAGGTGATCATTTTTAAATAAAAATATTTTGGGGGTCAACATTTTGTACGAATGTGCCTTGGACTTGTAATCCGTTGTTGATAGCTCTGTGAACACCATTTCCTTTGAACCACACAAAAAGGGAGCTAGGTTAAATGCAAGGATGACATGGCACCTAGCAAGCTACCGGTTGTCATTCCATGGACATGCTCACTATGACTAAAAAAACAATTGAATTTCTGCAATTTTTTAATGGTCTCCTCCCTTATATTTCGAGGGTATTCCCCTCGAGCTGAGCAATTTTAATAAACAAGTTCCTTCAATCCAGAAAGGATTGATCCACTTTTTTTTTGCGAATCAAGAGCTTTATAACTCAATTAGGGGGGATTACACGAGAGTTGAATACAACTAGCTAAGAAAGGAGGCATATAATTTATCCACAAACATCTCCTCCTCTCTTGTGTGGCTTGCTTTGCACACGGATGGGCCACTTCATTGGCTTCCCTATGTACAAACACCATACCACATCACATAAATCCCCCCAAAAGCTCTTCGATTTCATGGCAAACAGCTGCATCCACTGCTCTCTCTGAAAGTTCAGAGTTGCACATCCTAACCACCTGCTGAGCATCACCTTCAACGCATATCCGTGAGTAACACATGTCTCTGGCTAGTTGAATCCCGTCCCGGATAGCGTACAGCTCCATAGTTTGGGCACTTGATGCAAAACGATACCACAAGGCCTGCGCTCTAATTAGGTTGCCCTCTGAGTCTCGGACCACCAGCCCTGTACTTCCACACCCTGCCTGCTCAAGAAAAGCCGCATCCACATTGATTTTCAGAGTCCCTTGTTCTGGTGCTTGCCAGCAATCTTCCTCCCTGCTCACCATAGGTCGGATAGTTTCCCCTACTGTTGTAAGGTCAACAACATTATCAAGAGCCCATCGAATAGAAGTTTGAACTGATCGTCCCTTCTCACCATGAGTACGAGCATTCCTTTCAGACCATGCCACCTAGCAACCACATAGTATTATGCATACAAATTGGTCTGATCCCAATTTTCCTTCAATCAAATCTGAAGCCCACGAATGCGGATGTAACACTGGGATTTTAATCTGCATCATGGTCTTCATCTCCTTCCAGAAGACTCTCGCCCAAGTGCATTCAAACAGGGCATGTGTTACAGTTTCCTCCATGCCACATAGGTCGTAGAATGGGGCCTTTTCTAGATGTCTGGTAAGCAGGACATAATTACAGGGGACAAAACCCCTTATAACTCTCCACCAAAAATTCCTGACACTTGGTGGTACCGATATCTTCCATAGTTTGTTCCATAAGGCATTTCCTGCCGCTCCTGACGAAGACGATTCGTAGGAATGTCTGATGCTTGTGCTCAGAATTTTATACACCGACCGGACTGAAAAGTTACCATTCCTTTCACTACAAGAATCAGCTACTTTGCCATCTGCCACGGCAGACGGCAAAGGCAAGGATGGCGGACGGCAAAGGCCTTTGCCGTCTGCCGCGGACGGCAAAAGACTCCGGCAAAGATAGGATCGGCAAAGAGCTACTTTGCCGTCTGCCATTCGAAGCTGACGGCAAAGGGGTCTTTGCCATCAGCAGCTGACGGCAAAGAAAGCCGACGACAATGAATGCGCTATTAGTCCGTTAGGTGCCTAAAGGCAGCCTTTGCCGTCCGCTGCTGACGGCAAAAAGCATCCGGCCTTTGCCGTCCGTCGAATGACGTCAGCTGGACGTCACTGCAGGACAAGCCTTTGTTGTCTGCTACTGTAGGCAAATGTGCTGATTCTTGTCGTCTGCCACTGTAGGCAAAGCCTTTGCCGTCCGCCGCTATAGGCAAACTAACCAAATGGGTCAGCTCCCAGGGAGCACAGGTGGCCGCCGCGTGGCTTCTTTGCCGTCCGCGGCAGACGGCAAAGGTGCCTTTGCCATCAGCGGCTGACGGCAAAGGTGCCTCTTTTTTTCTGTTTTTTTAATCCAATAATTTTCACAGGAAATATATGATATATATATATATATATATATATATATATATATATATATATATATTTCATCGGGCTATTTAACAACAAACATATGACATATCCAGCACATAAGTTTCATCATACATACCCATCCATTCATACATAGCAAGTTGCACATACACATTGTTCCATCCATACATATTACAATGTAAAGTTTCATCAAGATAGCAAGTTCCATCATAGCAAGCTAGAAGAATACCAGAAGAGAATGAAAGAAAAAACAAGCACTCCATCATAGCAAGCTAGCTTCCTTGAAGTGAATGAAATCTGCAAAATGGCAAATAAGAAAGTTAGAAAAAGGTGACTAGAAGAAGAAGACTAGAATAAGAAGTATATGCCTTTTATGAGCTAACTTAGGTGAAATGGATCATTTATGAGCTAACTTAGTTGAAATGGATCGTTTATGAGCTAACTAAGGTGAAATGGATCATTTATGAGCTAACTTAGTTGAAATGGATCATTTATGAGCTAACTAAGGTGAAATGGATCATTTATGAGCTAACTTAGGTGAAATGGATCGTTTTTTAGCTAACTTAGGTGAAATGGATCGTTTATGAGCTAACTTAGGTGAAATGGATCGTTTATGAGCTAGTTTAGGTGAAATGGATCGTTTTTGAGCTAATTTAGGTGAAATGGATCGTTTATGAGCTAACCTAGATGAAATGGATCGTTTATGAGCTAACTTAGGTATAATGCAGCATTTTAGAGCTAACCTAGGTAAGATGGGTCATTTTGGAGCTAACCTAGATGAAATGGATCGTTATTGAGCTAAGTTCGGTGAAATGGATCGTTTATGAGATAACCTAGGTGAAATAGATCGTTTATGAGCTAACTTAGGTAAAATGCATCATTTTAGAGCTAACCTAGGTGTGATGGATCATTTTGGATCTAACCTAGGTAAAATGGATCGTTTGTGAGCTAACTTAGGTGAAATGGATCGTTTATGAGCTAATCTAGGTAAAATGGGTCATTTTAGAGCTAACTTGGGTAAAATGCATCATTTTAGAGCTAACCTAGGTAAGATGGGTCATTTTGGAGCTAACCTAGGTAAAATGAGTCATTTTAGAGCTAACATAGGTAAAATGGATCATTTTGGGGCTAATCTAGGTAAAATGGGTCATTTTAGAGCTAACTTGGGTAAAATGGATCATTTATGAGCTAACTAAGGTAAAATGGGTCATTTTAGAGCTAACTTTGGTAAAATGGATTGTTTATGAGCTAAATAAGCTAATTATGCCATTTTTGACATAAGTAAGCTTAGTACATGTCATTATTGAGCAAACCTAGTTAACTAAGCATATTAGAGCTAACTTAGGTCATTTTGGAGGAAACAAAGCTAAGTATAGATTGTTTTAGAGCTAACTTAGGTAAAATGGATGGTTTTGGAGGTCAGTAAGCTTATTAAGTCATTTTGGAGGAAACGAAGCTAACTCTAGGTCATTGTGATAAGCATATTAGAGGAAATAAAGCTAAGTCTAGGTCTTTATGCATTTGTTAAGCAAAACACTAGAGAAACTTACCATGATCCTGGAGGTGTAGGAGCAGGCTGGCTCGTGCCGGTAGCTGGAGAAGGATCGTGCGATGCTTGTCTGGAGTTACGCTGCACCAAAGATCATTTCCAATGTCTCGTTAGCATGATGCCACTCAAATGTTAAGACTAGCAAGTAATGTCCATTCAAATTAAACTCAACATGGTCCCAGGAGCAACCACTGGCATCGGCGGAGCGGTCTGACCGGACTTCTCGCACACATACTGCACATTTGGTTTTGACGACTTAGCCATACTAGTTAGTAATGAGACAAACACTACATGGATGTTTTGGCTAATCTGTAGAAGAAACTTACCACAAGGAGCTCGTACATGGCCCTTGCCTGCATGTCATTCCGTGCCCTCTCCTCCTCCAACATCTTTGTCGTCCTCTCCTCTAACTCCCACTGCCTCTCTGCCGCCTCCGCTAGAAGTTTCTCCGTTCTATCTCTCTCACTCTGTATAGCAGCCTGCAACACCACTCCTCGTTACCATTTGTAATCATTGATGGAAGCGCACACAATGTAATGGAGAAAGATAGTTGAGTACGTATAACTAACCTTGAAGGCGAGTTGGACTGGCTGTTCACGAGGCCTTATCTCAGGAGCGAAGCTCGACTGGCACGCCTTGATCTCCGAGAGAGTTCTAGGACAACGGATAAGTCCATCTCCAATGGCTATGGAGCCATGGGACCTCCTGCCACCAAATATCATCACCAGCTCTGGATCAATGGGACCCTGGCTCAGGTTAAAGTCCTCCCCTTTCCTTGCCTTCCCCTGATCTCTATATTTCACGAGCTTGTCGTGGGAGGAGATTTTGGTGAAGTTCTTTGGATCATCGAGGTCAGACGGAGAGAATTCCTTGACTTTCTTGTAAGAGTAAGTGTGGGCCATGGCATACAGGTCGTACACCTCTGGCACCTTATCCGCCTTATTGTAGCGTGCCTGAAAGAGAGAACAAAGTAAATTAGTAATTAAAGGGCTCAAGATAGCATGATGAATGAATTGCATGAATCATGAAGCAAACCACATACCCAGTTCCGCCCGAACTGATATAAGTTGGAGCTGCCTTGATGGTGTGGCACACCTTCCATGTGGGCACGTTGTCCTTGGCCTCGTCGTGGAGGGCTAGCCATTCTTTTCAGCACCACTCATTGACCAACACCTCCCAACAATCCATCCAATCCGCACACCATCTCGGAGGCACCTAAGTTAGCAAATAGAAACTTGAGCGCTACAGCTATGAATTACTAAATGAAGGAAGTAAGTACAAGGCCTTAAGAATTACCTTCATGTACTCCTCCTTACTCAGGAACTTCTCGCGGCACGCCGGCTTGGTCTTCTTGATACCACGCAAGGCGTAGTAGTCTCGAACAGCCTGCACCCGAGCCTCGTGCCATAAGTTCTGTAGTAGGCGCTTGCAGACGTTATCGATAACATTTGCCGGGTCCTCCTCGTATCCATCCTCACACCTATGGAATGTCTGCAATCAAATGAGACAATATTGATTAGTACAATTAATAACTAGCTAGTTGAAGATTTTTAATTGTGTAAAGGAGAAATTACCCACAACTTTCTGATCACCACGTCTGCCCTCGTCTTGCACAAGACACACCCTCAATAATCTCACCCGGCGGGGCCGAGGCAGCCAAGTAGTGCTCCCAGCTCAATCCAAGCTCTGGAAGCTGACCCTCACCAGGCAACGTGACAAACCCCGGGAAGTTTTGCCGACAAAGAACTCCAAGGATGGAGTTTTGCCGGCGGACACTATGATGGTGGTCCCAACCCCTGCAGCATGACAAGGCCAACGCATTAGATATTTGAAAAAACGTGAATGCAGAAGGTACAAAAAGATTAAATGCACTTACCTCTCCCCATCAGGGAAAATCAACCACCTCTGCTCGCGGGTCACCGGCACGGACGGGAGCCGTGTACAACCATGCTGGTAGACGGTGCCCCCCTCCTCCTCAATATTAGTCGGCTCCCCGCCATCATCAGCATTGCCACTCGGCCCCTCAGGCTGATCCGGCCAGGTACCCCATCCAGACGTGTGCTCCTCCAGGGTCTCGTGGGCTGAAGGCCCGTGGACCGGAGGCTCGTGGACCGGAGTCCATGTAGCCTCCTCCTTGAACGAGTCCACCCTAGCAGTCACATGCTCGTGTGAAACAGCTGGGAGTGGCAGCGAGGAAGGCGCCCTAGCAGTCACCCTACCTCCTCTCCCACGACCACGTGCTCCAATTCATCTCTTCTTCCCTCCCTTACCTCGTCCCCTGCTGGGCACTGCGGTCGACGAAGAAGGGCCTGACGGAGTCGCCATACTATCCAGCAATGCTCGGCGGAGAGGTGTGTGTGGAATGGAAGACCTCCCACCACGCTCCGGCGAAGAAGGGGCCTCAGAGCGCTCCCGACCAGCGCCCACCATCTTTCAACACCTGCCATGACAAAGAGTAAACGAAATTAGTACAACATAAAAAAATATCGACATGAATAATAATATGTATATCACTTAAGTGTATCATCATCAAGTACAACATAAAAAAATTGAATACCTGACACTACTAATAATCTCGGTCACTATCATCAATAAATGCATAATCATCATCATCACTATAATCAATGACGGGCTCATAGGGTTCAGTGGCATCAACATGTGGAAGGCCACCTTGACGTAATCGGTCAAGCATTGACAGGTCATCCACAGCAGTAACCTCTTCTTGTTCCGACTCTTCTTGTTCCTCCTCTGGGGTGATGCCGGATTCATTGTCGCTGTCTACTTCAATGTTTTGGGGTAAAGTATAGCGGTTCTTGAAACATTTTTTGGAAAGACGTGTCTCTTGGAAGAATTCTCCTTCATGTGTTAATGTGAGGTTCATAATCCTCTTCCTTTGGGGGAGATAGTCTAGCACGTGGCGGCACTTTATAAACGACATCCCAACCTTTCAGATTTGGATTAGTTTGGTAGGCCCACAGTAGATAGAATACTTGGGTCACCTCTTGAGCCGTAATATAGACATCAGGAACATCTAAATGGGTGCTTTGTTTGAATTCAACTAGCCCTATATGTTCATGAGTCCTTCTAGTCTCCTTCGGCTGAAACCAATAACATTTGAAGACTACGACATTCGGTGGGTTTTCACCATAGAATAGAAGTTCATAAATTGCTTCAACTCTCCCATAATACTTGGTACCTCCTTCGCCGATAGCAGATACACAACGATTTGTAGACTTTCGGTCGGCCATAGATAACTCTTTGCCATAGGTACGAAAGCGATACCCGTTGATGTCGTATTTGTCAAATGAACGGACCTTATAGTCAAAACCATTAGCGACTTGTCTCAATTCAGCATCCATAGACTCTGAATTAGCCTACATGTTCAATACGAAAGGATTGTTGCATTACGCACAAATTAGCGAATGAAATGAAATTGTCTAATAGAAATTACCGTTTGTTTGAACCAAGAGATGAAACCGGGATAGCCGCCTCCTTGCTTTGCGAGAAGCTCATACTCTTCAATGGAATCCTTTTGGATCACGTCTCCATACGAGAATATGTCGACCCATCGACTATATGAAATATCCAGGAATAAGAGCAGTTCAAAGGAAATAGAAGTTGCGAAACAATGTACCGAGAACTTACTCGATGTACGGCTGCACTTCTATCAGGTTGTTGAAGATATACAATGAAATGGTCCTCCATTCTTCGTTATCCAAAGATACTGGTTTTGAAACACTGGCTGGTGCGAGATTCCCAGGTTGGATCCACCCTTTTTAGGGTCGTCAGCATTGTACCGAGGCTTCAGATTATGCAAATGATGATTTTTGGCTTCGTAGTGTGCTATCATGAAGTTTGTCGCCTCCTCAGTGATGAATGCCTCAGCCATCGATGCTTCAATTATACGCTTATTTTTACATTTTTCTCGAAGCGTCTTCTGCATCCTCTCAGTTGGGTAGCACCAATGATTTTGCACGACCCCCCCCCCCAATCTTCCCTCGGTCGGGAGATGCAAAATCAGATGCTGCATTGGATTAAAGAAGCCCGGTGGAAAGATCTTCTCTAACTTGCAGATCAACTCCGGCGCCAACCCTTCCATTTCTTCTAGCACGCCAGGCGATAGTTCTTTCGCACAAAGAACATGGTAGGAATAGCTGAGTTCTGCCAGTACTAGCCATTCATCCTCAGGGATGAAGCCATGCAACATCACCGGCATTACCCGCTCAATCCATATGTGCCAATCATGACTCTTTAGACCAAATATCTTCAATTTATCAAGACTCGCTCCCCTCTTTAGATTCGATGCATACCCATCGGGGAACATCAACTGCATTTTCACCCACAAGATAATTTCCATCATAGCTGGCCTTCCATGATTGAACCATGCCTTTGGCTTCGTCTAATTCTGCTTTCCTTTCGGTTCTTTCATGTTTTGTAATGGCCTATCACATAGCGCCTCCAGATCGACTCTAGCCTTAGTATTATCCTTTGACTTCCCATCTATGCCGAACAATGTACCAAAAAGTGCCTCGGCGCTATTCTTCACAGTGTGCATCATCTCGATTTTGTGTGGGCAAAGGAGGTCTTTGAAGTAAGGCAGATCCCATAAGCATGTCTTGTGAGTCCAGGCGTGCTTAGAATTATACCCCTTGAAGTACCCTGGACGCTCTGGATCTAGCTCGAGAGCGTTTAACTGATCCAGGGTCTGTTGGCCTGTCAACACAGGTGGTGCAGAGTTTTTGACAACTCTACCTCCGATGAAGTTCTTCTTGTCTTTCCTGAACTTATGGTGAGGATCTAGGAACTGTCTATGCATGCCAAAGCAAGAAAACTTGCGACCGGCCTGAAGCCAACGAAACTCAAGAGCTCCCTTGCATGTGGGGCACGGGAACCTTCCATGCACACATCAGCCAACGACTAGTGCATACGCCGACAAGTTATGCGTCGAGTACATGTACCAGACATGCATTATGAAGTTTCGTTTACTATATGCGTCGTATGTCTTGAACCCATTATCCCAGGCTTCTTGCAATTCGTCCTTAAGCGGCTGCATGTACACATTCATATTTTTCCCCGGATAGTTGGGCCTTGGAATTATCAACGTTAAGAAAATGTTCTTTCTTTGAATAATCTGTCCGGGGAAGAGATTGAGTGGAAAGCAAATACGGGCCAACAACTGTATTGGGCTGCCGTCCGACCAAACACACTGAACCCATCCGTGCTGATGCCGACTCGAGGATGCCTCAGATCTGCCGCTTTGTCAGCATGTAATTCATCAAACTTTTTCCACGCAACACCATCCGATGTGTGTACCATCATCAGATTCCCATTTGCATCTAGTTCGATTTTTTGCCTGTTTTGTGCCATGTCATCTGTCTGGCCGTCTCTTCGACCATGAAAAGACGTTGAAGTCTTGGTACGATTGGCATATACCGAAGAACACTAACAGGGATTTTGGTCTGTGTCTTCTCACCCATACCATTGTCTACCACAACATACCTGGAAGACTTGAAAATGGGACAATAGTTCAAGTCCGTATAGTCAAGCCTAAATAAGGCACATCCTTTCTCACATGCATGTATCTTCTCATAGGGAATCTTCAGTGCACGGAAGATTTTGTCCGACTGGTACAGGTTTGCAGGCATTACATGGCCTTTGGGTAGAAAGCGTCCAAATACTGTCATCATTGCATTGTAGCATTCTCTTCCCAAGTTGAACTGAGCCTTCAGAGCCATTACTTGTGAGATGGCATCCAACCGACAAAGCTCAATGTGCTCGTGGAGCAGACATTTTGAAGACTCCAACATTTCATTGAAGGCCTTTGCAGATTCCTCCATCTCCTCGTCCGAATCCCGAGCATCATCCAAGTCTTGCACCATGTTTTCCATCCTGATACCATGCTCGTCGGTGCGACGACGATCCATCTCAGCTCGGTCACGTTGGGAAGACTCACCATGATATGTCCACACCGTATAATCGGGCGTAAATCCACTCTTGTGCAGGTGTTTGCCCATTTCAGCCTCTATCCTCTTTTCCCAATTGCCGCACCGAAAACAGGGGCACCAGGTTTTCCTCTAGCCATTTGCAAATGCGGCTTGCACAAACCCATTGGTTTTTGTGAACAATTCAGTGCTTCATTTGTTCTGACCAGTGTGACCGGTGTACATCCACACACGATCACTCATCTTGACTTTCAGAGCTACTGGACACATAGTATATATATATATATATAATTCACCATGTATATATTCATCAGTTGATCTACTTTGTCAATTTTATTACGTAAAATGATAGGTCCTAATCCCACCCGAGTATGTGTAGATTGGGTTCATTTTCCCATGCTATGCTCCGGATCCGATGCAAAATTTCGGCAGCACCTCCCCGCTGTTCTCCTGATACACGTCTCTGCAATAAACAGAGAGGATGTGTACCCGGAGAACAACAGGGAAGGCACTGACGAAATTTATGCGTTGGATCTGGAGCAAAGCATATGGGAAAATGAACCCAATCTACACATACTCGGGCTGTCCATGGATAGCGTTGGACAATTCGAAAGAATCACGGTTATAATATGCGAATGCATGCATATTTATAACTATAACCCTTTCGAATGGGAGACACATATTGGTTACGCATACTGATGATTCAAGACACATATATAGCTAGCTATCAAGTTTCATCGGCACGAACACCGGAACAAAGCAAATAATTAAGGGGGAGGAGGACATGTCATTTGTGCTCACCCACGAGCGAAGGGGCAGAGCTCGTCAAACGCACGGGGAGGTCGTCGAACACCAAACCCCGCAGCGATGAAACAACTGCACATTTAAATCTACCCGATCAACACAATTATATATGATTTTCATAACAAAATCAAAAAATATATGACCTAACTCATAATTCACAAATATATGACCCGGTCGGCCTCTGGAAGGCCAAAGAGCACCTTTTCGGGAGGTGTCGGGGGTCGGGGTGTCGTGTCGGTGTCGGGGTGCCGTGTCGGGGTCAGGGTGCAGTTTCGGGGTCGGGGTGTCGGGTCGGGGTCGGGGAGTCGGGGCCAGGGGGTCTGGGTGTCGGGGTGTGGTGTCGGGGTCGGGGTGTCGGAGTCAGGGGGTCAGGGGGTCGGGGTGTTTCCTTCTATCCTTCTTCTTCTTTCATTCTCTTCTTCTTCTTCTTTCCTTTCTTCTTCTTCTTCTTTCCTTCTCTTCTTCTTTCCCTTCTACATATTCTTCTTTTCTTCTTCTTTTTTCATATTTTTTCTACTTCTTTTAATAATATGACTAATTATCTAAAACCCATGCACTAAATCTAACACTAACACATATCTAGCACTAAATCTAACACTAACAATTAAACAGCAAAAAAAGAAAAAACAGAAAAAATAACTCACTGGAGCCGGTGGGGACCGTGGTTTCGCGGCGGTAGGGTGGCGGTGACGACGAGGGCCGCAGGGCTCCGGGGCGGTGGAGCTCAGGGGGGCGTTGAGCGGCGGCGCTGAGCCGACAGGGAGGCGGGGGCGATGGGGCCGCGGTGGAGCCGGGGGCGATGGTGGTGCCGGGGTGGTGGGCGGGTGATGGGGCGTCGGGGCAGTGGGACGGTCGGGCGGCGACTTGGTGGGGCGCCGGGGCAGCGGGATGGTCGGGCGATGGGGCGTCGGCGGGTGGGGGCGGTGGGGTGGTGGGGCGGCGGGGCAAGCTGCGGCGGGTGGCGGGGCGGCGCCAGGCGGCGAGGGAGGTGGTGGGTGGCTCTGGTCGTCGGGGAGGAGAGAGGGAGAGAAACAGAGAGAGGAAGGGACGAGGTGGGGCTCGGCCGTTAGTTAGGGTTAGTTCTTTGGCGTCCGCCCCGCCTTTGCCGTCCGTTTTTTGACGGCAAAGAGGGGGCCCTTAAGTTTTTTCTAATCAGTTCGTTAGTGGGGGGCCACCTCTCTCTTTGCCGTCAGCCAGCTGACGGCAAAGATTCTTTGTTGTGCACTAGCTGACGGCAAAGAACTGGCTGATGGCAAAGACCTTCTTTGCCATCAGCCAGTTCTTTGCCGTCCGTTTTGTGAAAGGAGACGGCATGGCAAAGAACTAGCAGACGGCGAATAACTGGATTCCAGTAGTGTCTCCACCTCCCAAGCCCAACAATCTTCACCCCAATTCCCTATGGGTGTTTTAGCAATGGCATGCACATCAGGTGCAACAAAGTTTGCTTCTAAGGCAGCAAGATCCCAACTATTATTCACATGACCAATAAGCTCCTCCACCTTGGTGCATGCAGCCCCTGGTAACCGAATAATTGGACGATAGCCATGATTGGAGGGAATCCAAGGGTCCTCCCAGATGTTAATACTTGCACCATCCCCAACACGTTTAATCAGCCCTAGATTCAGGCATTCTCTCCCATGTAGTATTGCCCTCCAAGTATGAGAGGAGTTCCTCTTTTTTGTAGCTGCCAAGAAATCTGAATCATGATAGTATCGTCCTTTAAGCACCTTTGCACAAAGTGATTCAGGGTTGGTCAGAAGCCTCCACCCTTGTTTAGCCAGCATGGCTTGATTAAAGAGGCCAAAATCTCTGAAGCCCATTCCCCCCTCACATTTTGGGATAGCTATGTCCTGCCACTTTTTCCAATGCATTTTCTTTTTCTTTTCATCACCTCCCCACCAGAAGCTTGCAAAAATACTTGTGATCTTTTTGCAGGTCTTTTTGGAAAGTGTAAAACATCCCATTGAATAGGTAGGGATTGCTTGGCATATGGACTTGATTAGAACTTCTCATGCTACACTACTCATCAGTTCTACTGACTCCATGTATACACTTGCTTGTGCTTTGCATCCTCCTCTGTTCAATTCTGCCTGCATCTAGGATGTTGCCTGTAACGTGTTTGCTGAAATGTAAATGTTTTTTCTCCTTGATTTTCTATTATTGACGGAAACAACAACAGGAAATTACAGCCTAGCTTGGCGGCATGCAAAGACTAAGAATCGGCTGCTCTCTACCATACCATCCATACTAGGCCTAGAGGGCGCTGCCAGTCTGCCCTGTAGCTGTGGTGCCGGATGGATGGAGCGATTGCTTGCGGCACAGTCCAATAGCCTAATGCTTGCGTGGAGGTATGTCGTCCAATACAATGTTTAGATTTTAAGTACTAGTGCTTAAATCTGATTTTCCTCTTTTTGTGGGTGCAAAAATAGTATTTTATTATATCCCTGCTGATATGTACGCATACAGGTGAATCACATATTTATATGTTTAGTTTTTCCTCTTTTTGTGTATGATCAAGCACTGTGGAACATCCATCTTTGCAGATCCAGCCAGCCATGCCAACATACCCATAGGATGTCTTTGAATTTTATCTGTGCCAGTAGACCATACAGACGTAAATTTGTAGGTGCAGTGATACATCTGCTCTCATGTCATGCAAAACAGCAACCTTCACCTCCTTTATGTTGTGATTTGAAAAATTAGCATTTGTTTGAGGAACCCCCTGGAATACCTGAAGTAGGGTTAAAGGGAGAAATTAGTCATCTATCCAGTTCTGAATATTTTGCAGGCGAATGGTCTTTAGAATTCATGGATTTTTACTACCTCCAATTTTGCTACAGTGTAGTAATATAAGTTAAAAGAGCTACTATTTGTTCTCAGAGGTTAGCATACCAAGATTAAGTGGTGGATGACCGCATGCTTATTTCCTCTTGCTTGCTATATATGCCATGATTCATGGCCTCCATACGTTCAAATTAGGATTCAGGGACATTTAGTCATTTTATAGATTTATTTAGATATTGATTTTAAGCCTTATGCTCCTTCCATTTTAGGATCTGCCAATTTTCATTCTACCATGGGTAGCGATACTCACATGGAACTCATCACTCATTTGCACATAGGTTAAAGATGGAGATAAAGACAGAGGCTTTTGTCACCAAGGGGTGGAATTCTTTTCAGCTTACAGAAACGTTCTTACCAACATCGCTTCTTGCTGACGCACCAATCTTTTAGAACAAACTGATAGCTACATGATTTCACTTTGTTTTCCCTTTCCCTATCCTATTTGTACAGTGTAGTGTATGATTTTCGACAATTTATTTATTCACCTTTATGCTTCCTTTTGCAAGTTGCATCCCTTTCTCTAATAGCGAGTTAATGACTGCGTGATCAGGTTCTGCTTTAGCACCAACAAACTGTACTTTCAGTTAGATGCCCATTGATAATGATTGCTTAATCCTCCTATACTTTTCCTTTCAAATTGTGCTTCACAAATAGTAGTCAAAAAAGACTACCATTTACTCAGACCATGCTTTCAATTCCACGCCTTAGTGTACTTGCATTCTTCTTACATTTCAGTTTAAATTCAGTAAACCATATGCTTCTTCTTACATTCAGTAACTATCTTCAAAAATAATTTACTGCATACTCAGTTTAAATTTCAGTTTCAAGCATAGTTAGATTTACCTTGAAAATACAAGCTTCTGAAATATGTTACAGAAATTTTCCTACGAAAAAGATAACTGAATTTTGTGTATTGGAAGTTTACATTGCCTAGTGTAGGAAAGTTTCTGAATTTAGCTACTCATACCTGTATCTACACATACATGAGCGGCTGATCTGCTAACTACACGCAACTCGTTCGAAATCGTTTTGCAGGGTATCCTATTGGTTCGAGCTGGCCTTCTTCTTGGTGCACACGGTTCGAGCTGGCCCTAGGGAATACAGCAATGCGGAGAGCTAAACTTGATCAAATGCAGAATAGTTTGGAATATTGTAATATTGTCAAATGAAGATCCCAATTACCCCATGTACAGAAGTTTTCGTTGTTTGCTACAGAAAAAGAAAGAAGCACAATGAGTAAAATGAACTTCAGTCCATGAAAGTGCAGAGCTTAAGCTCTATTCAGCAGATGAAAACAGCGGTACAAAGTCTTCTTTTTTGAACGGGCGCAGTACAAAGTCTGGGCCGGCTAAAGTAAACATTCGACCTCTCTTGACGAACTCAAGGGTGGTCTCGACGGGGGTGGGCAGGAGAGCGAGCCTCCGGCGCGCACCTCCTCGAGGATCTCGGGCACATTTTTTTGCGGGAAAAAAAATGGAGGATCTCGCACACATTGACCAGCCGGCCCGCAGTGGAGGCGAGCGCGGCGCCGCCAAAGATGATGGCTTTGGCGTCGAGGACGGCCACGGTCAGGCCGCTCGAGTTGGCACAGCTGGACACGATCCGGCCCACCGCCTGCGCAGATGACTCCTTGGCCACCGTCTCCCACGGTACCACGCCCCACGCCACGGGGGTCGGAGCGGCGGTACGGGGGGGGGGGGGGGGGGAGGCGGCGGCGGGAAGGCTGCGTCGCTGGCCGCCAGGCCGAGGGCTGGCCACATGTCTTCCATCAACGCTACGAGGGAGGGGGTGGGCGCGAGCAAGAGACATGACGGAAGGAAGAAGAAGAAGCAATTTTTGGATTGAAAGAGGGGAGATTCGGGAGGCAGGCAAGGGAGGCAAAAGGGAGCGGCGTAGGACGCGCGGGAGAGCAAGGGAGCAGCTCCGGCGTCCATGCGCCTGTGTCAGAGCGGCGGAGCATCGACTGGAGAAGACGTGGAGTACGAGTTGTGTCGGGAGTTTGGGGAGGAGTTTTCTGTAAAGTTGCCTTGAAGACAACTTTTCCCGAACGGAGCGGAGGGACAAGTAGACTTATTATCTTCTTCCCTGTAGAATAGTTGCTTTTGTAAGGTAAACTAGAACATCTATGCGCGCGTTGCCGCGCCCACCCAATTTTATGAATATTAGAACAATATAGACATTCATGAAAATGGAAAATATAATTATCAAAAAAAATTAATTACAACATAACCTCAATTTGTAGCATGTGCTACGTTATATTTATAACACCGGGCCCGTTCTAACAGCCATCAATTATGTTTGTAAAAGTCAGCGCCAAGAAGATTAGTAAGATACTTCCTCCATTCCTAAATATTTGTCTTTCTAGAGGTTTCAACAAGTGGCTACATACGGAGCAAAATGAGTGAATCTACACTCTAAAATATATATCTGTATGTGGTATTTCATTTGAAATCTCTAGAAAAACAAATATTTAGGAAGGAGGAAGTAGAAGACAAATAATGGTTTTTGCACATTATGGTTTGCACCCCTAACTTAGCCAAATTACAAATAACCAGTACCTGTGCAAGATAAACTCCCTCCACCTAATCATATAAGTTCTTGGATGGCCTAGTCAAATCTGAAGTAACTAAAACTAAACCAAAATATCAATTGGTGTACTGGGCACAAGAAAGAACTTTCTCTCTGCCATGCTAGTATGAAATCCATGGTACATGTCAACCGCTACATTTAACATCACATATTCCGAATAGAAGAAATGCTACCAAAATGAGTGCTTTAGTCATCGGAACAGCTGAATCAGATCATCGGTTGTTGCCATAGTGCACCGTGTATTAATTCCTTCGTCAATCAGCTGAAAAAATATATGTGCAGAAATTGCGTTAGCACAAGGAAAAGATTTGCACTGTGGGCTGCATATTATACCATAACTTAGCTTGTGCTATACGGATGCCTTGAAGCATATTTTAAATCACTGATTGTCTTCTCCAATGCTATTTCTGCTTTATTTCTACAGAGAACTGAAAGAAACTATGGGTTTATTCGTCACAAGATGACATATTATTTTCACACGCACCCATCATTTAGAGATAAATCTCTAATATATCCACATAAAACATGAATCCGATACAAATATGGTCAAAGCAGATACAGCACCTTAGTCTTTAGGTAACATGGCCATGCTTAGAGACCTGCAACTCAGAAATAGCAAGAAATCAAAACATCTTGAACAGTAAGTTAGCACTCAGTAGTACTCTTGAATTGTTCATTTCTGCAGGTTCTTCCTAACATTAAGATTTAGGTAAAATTAGTCAGGTTCACAAATTGTGATCTTGACGGAGACACGTCATATCTCAAACCCAGCAGGGCATTCAGATCCCAACAACAAACAGATTAACGAAAATAGAATGATATGTATGTACAAAAAGAACCGCACTTGGTCAATCTTTCTTACCTCGGTGAATAAGTTGGAACATGATGGGAGAACAACAGTCGGATTTTCCAACTTTCTGATTGGAACCTGACAGGAAGTAGTGGGTGCACGTTGAAACCAGATTGGAAAAGGGCAAAACAAATCTTTTCTCAGTTTTCCTCTTGCTCGTAAGCCCACCCTGCCATGCACCATTATATCGCTCACTGACCATGGGGAAAATTAGATCCTGGCCATCGCTAGCTCAAAGGCGTACACATGCCGGGCGGCTGCGACGGGTGTAGGAAAGCAGTTACGCCGGGTGGCAGCGTGGAATAAGGAGAAGACTCCCAGCTCGATTTGTGGAGTAGCAGCCCGATTACTTTGGGCTGGCCGCTAGCATGCAGTTACGGGGGGAAGAAAGGCCCAATAGGCTACCGTGGGACGCAAGAAGATCTGGGACGTTCGGAAGTGACATCTACGGCTGACGAACTCTATTCGCTGTGAGCAGGCGTGGCTGGTTCCGTTATACTGTTTTGTAATAAGTTAGACTGAAATGTAGTAGTAAACTTATTTGTTGCTCCCAAATGCTTTGACGATTATAGCTGAAATGTAGTTTACACAAATACTTTAATTATCCAGCCCAAATGCGTTGCAAGACCTATGCATGTCTACAAACTGATGATAATTTTTTTTGTACGTTTTGGCCACCCTTCAGTTCAGCTTCTTGCACGTATCCAATGCAAATAGCATATCCAGTAACCTGACCCTTACAGAAA